>NW_028227265.1:56760192-57242692 GCF_978045245.1 Mus caroli | reverse complement strand
CTTGTGCTGATTGTTGTAGCCCTGGCTGTCTTGGAACTCGCTCTATAGACGAGGCTACCCTTAAACTCAAGAGATCTGCCTGCCTCTGCCTCCTGATGCTGAGATTAAAGGCATGTGCCACCACCTCCATCTACACCCAGACTAACATAATGTGTTTCATTGCTTCTTAACATTGCATTTATTTGTTTAATATATGTGTGTGTGTGAAAGCTATGGTCATGTGTGGAGGTCAGAGGACAATTTACAGCAGTCCCCCCTTCTTTCTGGTCCTCAGGCTTGGCTGCAATCACCTTAACCCCTGAGCCATCTCACAGGCCATGTGATTTGTTTATTTATTTATTTAGAGCCAGAGTCTCATTATGTAGCCCAGGCTGCCCTGAGTCTGCTATGTAGACCAGGATGCCTCTGTCTCCCATGTGCTGTGATGGGAGGCACGCACCTCCATCCTTTGTTATTCACCTATATTTATTGTTGTGTGAGACAGGCTGGGCTTAAACTCTGTATCCTCTTGCCTCCACCTCCTAAGGGCTGAGGGGATCAGTGACAAACACTGCTGTAACTAATGCAGATAGGTCTGAGTGAAATGATTTGAGGTTGTGTTTATCACATTAAATCTTACCATGTCAGTCAGAGGCAAAGTTTAAGTCAATGTTCATATCTCTCTCTCAGACAGCAAGTGTAGTTAATCTTGAGTATAAATATGTTTGTTTTTATTGGGGGGGGGCTTTTTAAGATAAGGTCTTGCCAAAGTTCGTAGCTGTGATGAAAGGATGGACCATTTAGAGACTGCCGTATCCAGGGATCCATCCCATAAGCAGCTTCTAAACGCTGACACCATTGCATACACTAGCAAGATTTTGCTGAAAGGACCCAAATATAGCTGTCTCTTGTGAGACGATGCCGGGGCCTAGCAAACACAGGAGTGGATGTTCACAGTCAGCTATTGGATGTATCACAGGGCTCCCAATGGAGAAGCTAGAGAAAGTACCCAAGGAGCTAAAGGGATCTGCAACCCTATTGTTGGAACAACATGATGTACTAACCAGAACCCCGGAGCTCTTGTCTCTAGCTGCATATGTATCGAAAGATGGCCTAGTCGGCCATCACTGGAAAGAGAGGCCCATTGGACTTGCAAACTTTATATGCCCCAATATAGGGGAATGCCAGGGCCAAAAGAATGGGAATGGGTGGGTAGGGAAGTGGGGGGCGCTATGGGGGACTTTTGGGATAGCATTGGAAATGTAATTGAGGAAAATATGTAATAAAAATATTAAAAAAAAAAAAAAAAGATAAGGTCTTGCTATGTACCCCAGGCCGGCCTCAAACCTGTACTTTCCTTTCTTCTGCCTCCCAAATGCTTGGACAGTGTGCACACCACTATCCACTGACAAGATACACATTTAAAAGTTTTTTCTTCTTTAAAGTTATTGTATTAATATTATTATTATAATATTGAAGACTGGTTGTGTGTGGTAAAGAAATGTGCCACAGCCATAGCTTGTGTGTGAATGAATACATGTGTTACTGTGTTTGTGTGTGTGTGTGCAAGAGCACACAGAGCTGGGCGTGGTGGCGCACGCCTTTAATCCCAGCACTCGGGAGGCAGAGGCAGGCGGATTTCTGAGTTCGAGGCCAGCCTGGTCTACAGAGTGAGTTGCAGGACAGCTAGGGCTATACAGAGAAACCCTGTCTCGAAAAACCAAAAAAAAAAAAAAAAAAAAAAAAGCACACAGAACACACATGCCATAGCTGACTGGATCGAGGCCCCTGGCAGCTATTGCCTTTACAAACTGAAACATCACCAGTCCTGACAAAGTATTTATAATAAAGAGGATAAACTTCAGGAGGCTGAAGCAGGAGAATCAGGAATTCAGGCCAGCCTTAGCTACACAGAATGCTGGAGGCTACAAAACCCCTCCCAGAAACTAAACAAAATGGCCAGAAAACAAATCATAGCCCACTTTAAAGACCCATGCAGTGTCCAGGGCCACAGCCCTGTCATGTGACTTCTTTGGAATAAACAGAGATAACAATCATGTTTCCATTTCCCTGTTTTTTTGTTTTTTTTTTTGTTTTTTTGTTTTTTTTTTCCCAATCTTACCTCCTGATACAATTTGTTCAGTTCCTAGGAACTTTTTACTGGGGGAATTTTTTTGAGTGAGGGTGGGAGGCTCACATTTGAAAGACACTAGATCTGATATTAAGTCCATTATTTTTGGTGGTAGCAGTTTGTTTTCTGGCTGTTTCCTGTTTGGTCCTAAAATAGCCCTGCAGAAGGGGCTCAGGACATAAATAGCCTTTCCAAAAAAAAAAAAAAAAAAACCAAAAAAACAAAACAAAAAAACCCAAACAGCTTTAAACCTGGAAATTGATCTTACAGGAGTCTGACCAAAGGGTGTTAAGCTTCCACTTGGCAGGGGCAGTTTGGTCCCTTGGCTCTTGACCTGAAATCAAAGTGAGCTCATATCATCTGCAATTTGAATCTCAGAATTTGCAATGCAAATGTTACCTCTTTAAAAACAAAAACCAAAAAAACTTCTATTACAGCTTTAGATTTATTTATTTATTTATTTATTTATTTATTTATTTATTTAATGTATATGAGTATACCATTGTTCTTTTCAGACACACCAGAAGAAGGCATCAGATCCCATTACAGATGGTGTGACCCACCATGTGGTTCCTGGGAATTGAACTCAGGACCTCTGGAAGAGCAGTCAGTGCTCTTTTTTTTTTTTTTTTAATTTTTAATATTTTTATTACATATTTTCCTCAATTACATTTCCAATGCTATCCCAAAAGTCCCCCATAGCGCCCCCTACTTCCCTACCCACCCATTCCCATTTTTTTGGCCCTGGCATTCCCCTATATTGGGGCATATAAAGTTTGCAAGTCCAATGGACCTCTCTTTCCAGTGATGGCCGACTAGGCCATCTTTCGATACATATGCAGCTAGAGACAAGAGCTCCGGGGTTCTGGTTAGTTCATCATGTTGTTCCAACAATAGGGTTGCAGATCCCTTTAGCTCCTTGGGTACTTTCTCTAGCTTCTCCATTGGGAGCCCTGTGATACATCCAATAGCTGACTGTGCAGTCAGTGCTCTTAACTGCTGAGCCATCTCTCCAGCCCACCAAGTCACCTCTTAAGAGTTCTGACTCAGGCCAAGAGGTGGCACACACTTCCAGCACTCAGGAAGGCAGAGGAAAATACATCTGAGTTCATGGCCAGCTGGCCGGCCTGGTTTACAGAGGAGTTCCAGGACAGTAAGGGCTGTCGATATCAGGAACTGGCTTGGCTACACAGAGAGACCCTGTCTTAAAAAAACAAACAAACAAAAACGGAGTCCTGGCTCTAATCTGTGGGTTGGTTCATCTCCCAGGATACCTTGGCCCAGGCAGTGACTCCCCACACCCTGCAGCCCTACAGATGGTCTGCCACCAAGCCCAACCCCCTACCCCTGAGACCGGTTTGTCACAGAGCTCCACTCAAAGCCTTCTTTTTCCTGTGTGTTATGAAATATTAACATTTTTGAGTCAGGGTCTCTGGTGTCCAGGGTGAGTTGAAATCCCTATCTTCCTGCTTCTGTTGGAATCGCACACCGAGCCTGGCTCCTGTGATCCAGGGATGGAGTACAGGGCTGCGTGCTTTGTTGTTATTTACTAATTTTTTTGAGACATGACATCTCCATGTGGCTGCTTAGCTTTGTCTCAGCTCCTGGAATGTGGGGTTATGTGTGTGATGCCTTGGTTGGCTGCCAATAGCAATTCTTTTTCTTTTGGGTGTGGCTTTCCTGCACCTTAGAGGTCAGATGATGTCACACTCTCCATAATTTTTGTTTTTAAAGACAGGGTCTCTCACTGGTCCTAGAGCTCCCGTAGGAGCGCCTCCAGCACTGGGGTACAGTACAGGTGTATACCATCCTGCCAGGCTTTGTTTTACATAGCTTCTAGGGGTTCAAACTCAGATCTTTGTACTTCCAAGACAGGTACTTTCCCAGCCATTTAGAGATACTCCCTCCGGGGTATCCTTGCCTGCATTTCCTCCTATGAAGCTGTCACCTTTCTCTAGCCTTTTGAACAGGAATCCCAAAGAGGGACATGGGCAGAACACCTGGTCACTAAAGCCTTAAAAGTCTCAAGGTTGGGCTGAAGAGATGGCTCAATGGTTAAGAGCACTGACTGCGCTGAGCGTGGTGGCGCACGCCTTTAATCCCAGCACTTGGGAGGCAGAGGCAGGTGGATTTCTGAGTTCGAGGCCAACCTGGTCTACAAAGTAAGTTCCAGGACAGCCAGGGCTCTACAGAGAAACCCTGTCTCAAAAATCCAAAAAAAAAAAAAAAAAAAAAAAAAAAAAAAAAAAAAGCACTGACTGCTCTTCCAGAGGTCCTGAGTTCAAATCCCAGCAACCACATGGTGGCTCACAACAATCTGTAATGAGATCTGACGCCCTCTTCTGGTGTGTCTGAAGGCCACTACAGTGTACTCATATATACATAGAATAAATAAATCTTTTTTTTTTTTTTAAAGCCTCAATGTTGGGCCTGGAGTACCAACATGGTGGCTTGGGACAGTCAAGTCCAGTTTCAAGGGATCCGATGGTTTCTTCTGGCCTCAGACAGCACTGTACACACATGCTTCGTGAACACTGGAGGCCCAAGGTCTACAGGAAGAAAGTCTGTGAACTTCCAGGGCACACAGAAGTGAAGGAAACTGAGGTTAAAGGTCTGAAGGGATCCTGAATGGAGAAAGCTGAGGGGAAGTGGAGGCAGCTGGCTGCGTAACTAAGATGCAGGGATGGGCAGTGACACAAAGGGCTTCTGGGACTCTCTGCATCTCTGTGATTCTAAATCTAAACTGGTCCTTAAAAAAGAAAAGTGAGGGGCTGGTGAGGTGGCACATGGTAGGCTGCCTTCCACCGAGTCTGATTGAACTGTGTCGAGCGGTGGATGCAAAAGCACAGCCTCGCCTCAATGGGAACAAGAAACTTTGTTCTGGAGCCAAACATAAACCATACGCACTCAGGTCACCTCAAAGTCTATGCTGCAAGACAGAAGCCATTTTGTTAAGTTTTTACAGTGACAAAATCACAAGCCAAGGGCTTTCCAAGTACCAGGATGGAAATGTCCCACAGCTGCTTACAAGCAGCCTGGGGAAAGCTTAGCTGCGGTTGCTGCCTGATGGCTCCTGGCTTTCACCTTCACAGAAGCTATGGAGCCTTCTGTTGTTGCTTTTCCTGAAGCTGGTATATATCCCAAGGAGTTTCTTGCCTAGTAGTCATGGGATACTGGGTACCACAGGAGGTGGGTAAGCCATGGCTAAGAAGGGGCTAAAACCAGCTCAGATAAATTGTAACTAGACTCTGGACCTGCAACATCCCCAGCCCTCCATATCCCTGTAGCTCTAATCAGCCAGCCAACTGTGGATGCAGCTTCTTCCCAGGCTTCTCCATCACAGCTGCAACTATGGACCCAACACTTTAAAACACACCAGGTAAAATATGGAGCTGGAGTGATCGGGGTCAAGAGTTCAGTTCCCAGAATCCATGTTGGGTAGCTTACAACCACCTGTAACCCCAGGTCCCCAGGATCTGATGCCTTTATCTGTCCTCCATGGGCACTGCACACTCATGACACCTCCTCTGGCCCCCCTGGTGTAAATAAAATATAAGTTTGGAAAAAACCTCACTCCCTCCCCTTTCTGAGATAGGGTCTTACTATGAGGTTAGCCTAGAATCTGTGTGCCTCTTCCTCTCTGGTGTGATAGGTGTGAGCTTATAGATAGTGATACTTAGTTGAGGTCCCTTTTGAAATGTTTCCCATCATAATGAGATTCTGGGGCTTGGATCCAGGTCTATATAATATCCCATCATGTACTGTTTACAGCTAGCACAGCTAGGGGAACCCCATAGAAGGGTACCAGCCAGGCAGGTACCTTGGCTTAGATCTTAATTCTGAAGGCTTTTTTTCCTTTCTCATTTTTAAGCTTTAAAAAGTGATTTATTGCCTGCCTGTGCCTCTGCTTCTTCAGCACTGGGATCAAAAGCATGCACCACCACATCTGGCAAGATTATTTAAACAATTTTTAAAATGGTGCATGTGGGGTGGCTGAGTACTCAGGGAGGCCAACGGGGCACTGGGTCTCCTGGAACTAGGCCACTCATGGTTTTGAACAGCCTGGGAAGGAAACTTGGGACCCCTTTAAGAGCAGCAAGCATCTCCCTAGCCCCTCACTCTGGTCCCAAGTTAGATTCTAAGCACATGAAGTTAACTGTAAGCTCCGGGGAATCACAATGGCCCAAGGCTGTTCACACTGAAAGTCAACACCCCACAGCATTTCCACCTGCCCAGCACTGGATGGTGAGTGCCCATGTCTTTTCTGCATGCAGAAAGCTGAATATCCCTGATCACTTCTGATCTCAGGTGTCAGACCTGTGTCACTTTGACACAGGGTCTTTCTTTGCAGCCCTGGCTGTCCTGGAACTCATTACGCAACCTGCCTACCTTTTAAAAGCATTCTCCCCCAAGCAGAGGGGGAAGGATGCATTTTGGAAAATGGAAAAAAAATAAAAGTGCCAAATTGGCTTCTTTGTGGTTTTGAGTTGCCTTTAATTTAACATCTGAGTGGGACTTGAGAGATGGCTCAGGGGTTAAAAGGGCTGAATACTCTTGCAGAGGAACTGGGTTCAGTTCCCAGCACCCACAGGGTGGCTTACTACCATCTGTAACTCCAGTTCCAGGGAACCTGGCACTTTCTTCTGGCTTCCATGGGTACCAGGGATGCACAGATTGACATGTAGACATTAAATACAAACAAACCAAAGCCACCATTATCCACAACAAAATGCTCTGTGACAGTCTCACGGGGTAAAGGTGCTTGCTGACCTGAATTGTCTGGTGACCTGAACTCAGTGTGAATTCATGGTTGGAGGAAAGAACTGACATCTGAGCACTCACTGTGCAGCAATGAATGCTTTACACACATACGTGCAATAATTAAATAAAATAAATAAAATGGAAAAAAACCTAGTTATGAGCACACAAGGGTAATTGCTCAGGAGCTGAGCATCCCAGAAGTTACACTGGGAGGCTCCCAAATGCCTGTGACTCCAGCTCCAGGGGACAGGACACCCACTTCAGCCTTTGCCAGTACCTGTGCATATATGCTCACCACTCACACACAATTAAAACAGACATGGCAGTTGGGCAGTGGCGGCAAAGGGCTTTAATCCTAGCACTTGGGAGGCAGAGGCAGGTGAATTTCTAAGTTCAAGGCCAGCCTGGTCTACAGAGTGAGTTCCAGGACAGAGGACAGCCAGGGCTACACAGAGAAACACTGTCTCAAAAAACCAAACCAAACCAAACCAACCAACCAACCAACCAACCAACCAACCAACCAACCAACCAAAAAAACAGACAATGTGGCTCCTCTCCCAATCACTGATGGGGAGGGCTCAGCCCTCAGTGTACCAGGTGTAGGTTTCCTCTGCCACTGACCCATACTTTCTGATTAAAAAGAAGATAGCCTCATGTTTTGTATTAAAATATTTTATATTAATCATTCAAACTTCATTTTTATACAATGAATGCATACATCATGTGTGTGGGGTGTCTTGTGGATGCAAGGAAGGGTTGGGGGTGGAGCTTGTCTGCAGCTAGGAGACTGGAGGCCTTCTCTGTCAGCCACTGAATGATTGGAAGGAAGAGCCTAACTGATCACCATCATACCTCAGAGACTGGCAGGTTCCAGGACTTTTACCTATAGCTGCCTTCCTGGCCCACCCACAGGGGTGAGCAGTGTCTGAGGCCTCTCAACAAGGTCCCTGTAGCCTGAGGCCCTGTGGCCAGCTGTCCTTGGCTGTGGCATGGCACAACTTGAAGGGGTGTGTACATACAGCTGCGGCTTCCCCTGTGTCACCTAGGCTGGCATATCAGCCTTGCTGAGGGCGATGGCCAGTTCCAGGTCCTCCTGTTCCTGTCGCCGCAGCCTCGCCAGCCGCTCTTGCTCCGCTTTTTCACTCTCCCGCTTGGCCCAAGCCAGTTGCTGCTCCTCATTGCCAAACTACAAAGGAAGATTGGATAGTGAGAGAGGGCCCAGAGCCAGAGCGGAGGGTCCTAAGAAGATACAACCAGAGGCCCATGCTGGGGCCTGACTTCACCCCATGTAAGAAGGACCAGGGTGCATTTAACCTGAGCTGCCTACTGGAGGGCCAGGCACCCATCCTTACAGAGAGAGGCAGCTGGACCTAGTGCTGGAAGGTTCTAGCAGGCAGATCCAATAACTCTGGGTACAGTCTATAGCCTTTTTTCTCTGTCTCTTTTTTTTTTTTTTTTTTAGATTTATTTATTTATTATTATATGTAAGTACACTGTAGCTGTCTTCAGACACTCCAGAAGAGGGAGTCAGATCTCGTTACGGATGGTTTTGAGCCACCATGTGGTTGCTGGGATTTGAACTCTGGACCTTCGGAAGAGCAGTCGGGTGCTCTTACCCACTGAGCCATCTCACCAGCCCCTTCTCTGTCTCTTTTAGAAACAGGGTCTCCTTATGTAGCCCAGGTTGGCCTAGCACAATAACCAATCCCACTGCCTCAGCCACCCCTCCTCCTGACTGTCAACACTCCCACACTCTTTAGGGCTGCAGCCACGTTCTACCAGATCATAACTCTGCTCCATGCCCTCTAGAGAGGCCTCAAGCCCCAAGGGAGCCAGCCCACTGCTTGTCCAGGGACATCAAGAGTCCTCTTAACCACTGTCTTTTCCAGGGAATATTTGTGACACTAGGGACAAGGTTCCAGTCCTCTGGAGCAGACAGACACCAGCAGTGAGTGAGACTGACAACCTGCAGCCTCCTTGGGGAGGGAGAGCATTGCAGGGTGGTATGGAGGAATGAGGGTGGGTGCTTCTTCAGCAAGAGCATTTGGCCCTCAGGATCATCTATCAACAGACAGCAGTAACCAACAGTGTTCCCTTGTCTGTACCCACAGAGGGTTACAGATCACCCTGCCTCAGACAAGCCCCCATCAGTGTCTAGCAGCAAGGCCCCTTCCATACTGCAACCCAAACACTGGGGTGCTTCAGAGCTGGAGGCCAAGAGAGGGAATTCCACACAGACCTGCCTCATGTACTCTGTAAGCACAACAAGCACTTGGGCTGAGAGAAATTTCCAGAAAGAGAATTTCTCAGGGATTTACTGACTATCCCTGCTTGGATTGGGCCACCTCTAATTCTCCTCGGGCCAGAGCTAAACCTGTGTCTCTTAGGTGCCTCAAGAAAGCAGGAGTCCACCTTTCTCAGACACCATCATCATTGAGAATTTGTGTTAAGAAGTAAAAATTTTATTTCTGAAGCCTCTTGGAAATTTGGGAATGCCCCTCCATACAGCATGCAGACAGGCTCTGCCCCCACTTCCCAGCTTGTTCATGGAGTACTTGCAAGGCCCAGCCCAACCAGTCTGATGTCTGCTTGGCTCTCAAAGAAGCTGTGCAGACAACAGCAAGCTACTTGGCTAAAAACCCCCCACCAGATTGCTTTTAAGGAGGATCACACTCACAGCTGGAGGCTGTTTGTTCTGTAGGACAGGGACACAGGCAACCCAAGCTGGCCCTGAATTCCCTACAAGTTTGACGGGCACCACCATACCCTGCTAAGCAGAAGACTTGCCTGGATGTAAAGAAAATTCTTTTTTGTTGCCTTTAAGAAAAATTCTCTCTATGCAGCTCAAGCTTCCTTCCAACTCAGAGATCCACCTGCTGCCACCTCCCATATGCTGGGACTAAAGTGCTGGCTCCTTTGTCCTTTTTTTTTTTTTTTTTTTTTGAGACAGGGTCTCTTGTAAGCCATGCTGGACTTGAACCAGCTGAGGATGACCTTTGACTCCTGATGTGACAGGCCTGTACCAAGTTTGCTTTCCACAGTGCTGGGGATAAAGTCTTGGGCTTTAGGTGAACTAAGTGTGCATTACTGAGCTACAGTCACAGCCCAGAAGCTTCTGTGAGTGCTAAGGAGCTACTGAGGGCAGGCACCCATTACCAGAAAGCTCTGGGGTGCCACCGCAGGTACCAAAGATAGCAGTGGCCATCCTGCTTGGGTGAAATCAGTTCTGGAAGCCCAAGTTAAGCAGGCTGCTTTCTGTATGCGATGACAACCTTTTCAGAGTTTGCACAGTATTAAAGTTCCAAGGATCCTGGAAAGCAGGCTCATGGAGGGCCATCCCAAGTCCTGGGAGGGCAGTATATTTATGGCTCAGCAAGGGGAAGTTCAAAATCCTACCAGATTTTTCTGGAACATGGTCCTGTTCCAGAGAAGACCGTGTGTACTGATGGGAACACAGGGCCCCTCGTAGTGGTGAAGGTGACAACAAATTCATACAATAAAAAGCCACAGGCCAGGCCAGGCAGGATTTGGTTTCCTATCTGGAGATGAGAGTGTTTAAATCAGAAGTTAAACTAGGTATGGTGCGGTGCCTGACATCCCAGCATTTAGAAGCTATGAGTTTGAGACCAGACTGGGTGAATCTGTTTCTCAAAACCCAAACAACAAACAGATAAACTTGAAAAATAAACCTGAAGCCTGTAACTACTCTGGGGCAACGAGCTGTTAGCTCAGTCACAGCTTGGAACCTGGTGTTCACGACAGAACAGCAGGGCTGGGGTGTTCTGCCTGTGTGGCTTTTCAGAAAGGCCAGTCATTTCTCTACACTGTGGTTCAGCTCCATCACCACCCTTCCCTGCCTGAACCGAGCACTGGAGTCATGTGCTAACAGCTGTGCTGTTTGCTTGGTTGGTTTTATTTTAATCTTTTTTTTTTTTTTTCTGGTTTTTTGAGACAGGGTTTCTCTGAATAGCCCTGGCTGTCCTGGAACTCACTCTGTAGACCAGGCTGGCCTCGAACTCAGAAATCCGCCTGCCTCTGCCTCCCAAGTGCTGGGATTAAAGGTGTGCGCCACCACACCCGGCACTGCTTATTTTTAAAATGGATTATTTTATTTTTTGTAGCCCAGGCTGAACTGGAACTCCTAATCCTGCTGCTGAGAGAGAAGGCTGTGTGGCCCCAGGGATGGGCCCAGGGCAGGGCACGCTAGGCACACCACGCTGGACTCACTATACCAGCTCTGGCCTTCGTGGTTAGTAGTTTCCACCAGAAAATAACCCTGGTGATACCCAAACAACTCAAAGAGCTTTTGTCTCTGGTTTTTACTAATAATGTCACTTTTCTGAAGGCACACTGTCAACAGAACTGAATGGGCTACAGAGACGAATAGTTACAAGACCCCAGGGATCAACATATTATTATTACTATTAATATTTTTAGGCAGCATCTTCTCCTGTATCTCAGGCTGGCTTCAAACTTGAGATCCTCCTGCCTCAGCCTTCCATCCCAGTACTGGGATGAGAGGTGACTGCCACTGGGCCCAGGTATGACTTAGGCAATTCAAGTTAAGCTACAGGACAATTGGCTGGGGAGGACCAGGGTATTTATTGTGCAATACAAGTGGGTTTTGTTTTGTTTTGTACTGAGAATGGAAGCTAGGGTTATATGCAGGCTCTGCCTGTCTATCATGATCGAGCTACACACTTCAGCCCTCCAGGTCTGCTTGACACTTGTCATTCCAGCCGTACACATAGTGCACATAGGTTAGGGTGCAAGGATCAGTAAGTAGCTCAAGGTCATTCTAGGAGAGAGACTAAGAAGGTCCAGGCTTATTTCAAAGAAACAAACATAAATCAGTAAACAGCAGTTCTCCAGTCTCTCCTGACAGCCAAGCAAGGAGCTTCACCAGCACAAAGGAGAGCTCTTGAAAAAAAACGGCCTCAACCTGAAGGGTGAAATGGATTAGGGAGACAGCACCAAGCACGGCTGCCCTGAGGTGCTTGCTGGAGGACGCTGAGGATATGCTGAAGGCACTGGCAGGCTCTACACAGATAGCAAGGCAGTGCTAGTGAGAGCCCTGGGAGCTTCCACAAAGTCTCTAGCCACTTTGGACAAGTGGTCTTTCTGAACCCTTGGAAAAGAAAAGAGGTTCCAAGGTGGTCATTTAGGTTGAAATATTTTTCAGTGTAGCTAATAAACAGAAATCAGATAAAAGCACAATGAACAGTAGTCAAATCTCCCACTCTCTGGATACCCTACCTGGACTCTTTTGCTCCTAATTGCATGATGCACTTGGGCAGGACCACTGACTCAAAGGTTTTTTTGGAGGCAGCAGAACCCTGGTGAAATGTTTGTAATTGGTCTTGGGAAGTGCCTGTCTGCTCTGCCTCCAGACACAATGAACCAGTGTGGTGGCACACACCTTTAGTACCAACTAAAGACAGAGACAGGTGGACTCTGAGTTCCAGGCCAGCCTGTGTTACATAGCTAGGCCTTGTCTCAAAGACCCAGTGAACAGAACATCTTGAGGGACACAGATCACAAGCCACTGAGTACTGAGGCAGGCATGCTGTGTGTGTGTGCGCGCACACGCCACTTTCCCTGCAGAAATCTCATCTTCCTGCAGTTCATTAAACCATGGCTCTCATCTTTATCAACAGTCTATTTGCCTTACAGAAGCCATCACAGAATAAATAACAAAAGTAGTTGGTGACTGTTGGGAGGCACCAGCAGCAAGGCAAAGCAGTGTCCATAGCTGCAGAGGGACCCCCACCCTGAGAAGCAGCAAGCGAGGCAGGAAGGTGGCCGAGGGAGGACTCAACTTACAGAGGTGAAGTCGGCAAAGCCGGAGGAAGAGGCCTTAGGAGGTTTAGCTGAAGAGGAAGGGGCAAATGGATCTTTGCCACTAAATGGGTCCCCAAACCCCTTTTTATTTTGGAACGGGTCGCCGCTGTCAGCCCCGAGTGGCTGGAATGGATCAGGGGACTCAGGGAAGTCTGAAGAACCCAGCTGGCTTACAGGTGTACTCTGACCTGGAAAGTTTAGGGGGAAAACACAAAACAAAAACAGAAAAGGAAAAAAAAAGAAGAAACACAAGTTACTTACTAGGACTAGAGTGGGGACCAGGCTGTCTCTCTAGGGAGAGCAGGGAGATTCAGAGAAGGGTGGCCCTGGGGGTTCTGACTTTGGGGGTGTGTGTGTCTGGAATCCAGGACCTCATGCCCATTCTGTACTTATTATACAATGGGGTTGCATTCTATATTAACCTGGAACAGAGTGTAGCAAGGTCATGCCAGGAGAGTGATTTTTTTTTTTTTTTAACAGCTGTTTTTAAGACAGAGTCTTATGTAGGCCAGGTTGGGCCTTGAACTCATCTTCCTGCCTCAGGCTACCAAGCTCAAGGCTGACAGGTATGTACCACCAGGCCCAAGCTTACTTCAGGTCACATGCACCAGCAGCTAACACTGGACCTGTCTTTAGTAGTTATAGACATTGTTTTTGCAGAGTGTTTGGTTCCCAGTACCAACATTCTGGTTCTACAGTGTCACTGGTCCACACTTCTCTAGTTACTATGTATCCATTCAAAGAATACTTAGAGTGAGACTGGCAGACTGTTTCCACTTGAGCTTTAGTCCATCACAGCTGAGCAGAGAAACACCTTGAAAACTTCTAAGGATAGCAAGAGGGGGTAGGGAGGACTCCCTGGTGAGGAGGCCGGCCACCAACTCACTAGAGTATAGGGCATGACTACAGGTGACAAGCACCAGGCACACACCACAAAAGTATGAATGTCCAAGCCGGGCAGTGGTGGTGCATGTCTGTAATCCCAGCACTCGGGAGGCAGAGGCAGGCGGATTTCTGAGTTCAAGGTCAGCCTGGTCTACAGAGTGAGTTCCAGGACAGCCAGGACTGCACAGAGAAACCCTGTCTCGAAAAACCAAAAAAAAAAAAGTATGAATGTCCAGCCTGGCTCTCCTGACTCCTGGTGTTGTGCCTGAGCACCCAGAGTCCAGACATCCAACATGGCTGACACATTAGTCCCAAGGGCCAGGTCAGCATAGCTCCCTGGTATCAACTGAACTACCCACAGAAGCTCACATGGTTTCAAAGTCATCATTTAGAAAGACACTAAAGCAGTTGACCTTGGACACTTGGTTTTGGGGACAACACAAAGCCTGAGCCATCCCAGGCACCAACATAGAAGGAGAGAAACGGCCTGTAAGGCTGTTCTGACTTGTTCGTACAATGGCACTCATCTCCCAATAATGGGTAAATGCAAGAAAAGATCTTAGTACCGTGTTCTGTTTCCCCAAACCAATAAAACCCCGACCTCAATTTCTGAACTTCCAGATGTCTAGGGCTTCAAGTTTAGTCTGAACCTGCCACCTTCTGATCTGGGGCTCATGGAGGAAAAGTTCTGAGGGCTGGTTGGTCTTAATTTCCCCATTTGTGTGTGGTGCAAGAATGAAGAGACTGGGGGTGTTGCTGCCTATGAGTGATACTTAGCAGCTGTTGTTGGTATGTGCCTGACAGAGCCCTGGTTTTAGCTCTCTTCTGGAAGCGGCTGTGGCAGCTGGGCCACAGCTGTAATGTGCAATAGGTCAGATCCAGGCTGTGTCTCAGCTTAACTTAGGCCAGAGGTACAGCACTATGAGAAATAAGTCTCATATTACAGTAACCTGGTGCCACCACCAGGAGATAAGAACCTGATCGGGTAGCCAAGGGTTCCTGCAGTTGTCAGTGTTATACTTCACATACTCACAGGGACACAGCAGATGCATGGCCATGGTGAAGTTTGTTGAGTATCACTGCACTGTCCTTTCAGAAGGCCGCTGCTTCCCTCCCCCTCCCCCCCCTTTTTAAAGGCAGAATCTCACCATGCAGAGCAGGTCAGCTTGAAGTTCACTACCTGACTGCTGGGATTAAAGGCATGCACCACCACACCAGTCTCCTTAGATTTCTGCCCAGGTCATGGTTACAGACCTGAAGACACTGCTAGAAGGGTGGCACACACCTGGCTCCTTAGAGTAAGCATGACCCCTGTGGCTTCTCCTATTCCTAAGTACCCCGGCCCTCCAGTCCCCTGCAAGCCAGAGGTCAGCAAGCCCACTCAACCAGAAATGAGGAAGCAGGCAACAGAGGCTGGGGATGCTCACAAACCAGATACATGCTTGGTATGGAGACAGGGTCTTGCTGCTGCCCTGAGTCTCCTTCAGTCCCCAGACTGCTATGAACACAACTATAAGCACATCCTATTTGCAGAGAGCCTCAGCCAAGGGAAGCCAGGCAAAGGGACTGTGACATGGGCAAGGTGCTTGGCCTCATTTGAGTGCTCAGATCTCCCCACTAGCCTAGCATACTCACAGCTTCACCTCACCTGTCCTCCATCAGGCCTCTCTCCCATCCACACTTACTGCTAACTCACTGCTTAGCTCACACACATCCCTGTCACTGCCTGTGGCCCTTGTGACTAAAGCCTGCTGTGCCTTCTCATTTTCTTCTCAGGGATGAAAACTCTGTCCAAGAGTCTGGCTTTGCTCTCCATCTTCAGTCCCCTACCAGGTGGGAGGGAGGGCTTTGACTGAATGTGGCACTCCACAGCACAAAATCTGGGTTCCCCACGTATCTGAACATCAGGAAAGCCCAGGAACGTAACAACTCTCCTAGACTTCTGCAGTACTGCCTAAACCTGGGCATTCTTTTCCAGTCAGATACCATCTTGTGCTACCATGGTTTCTGAAGCCCATCCCTATCATACATACACACATACTAACACATGCCTGTGCAAGGTGCTAGGCTCAAGACTGCAGCAGCTGGATCCTGGAGGGTCATGAGGAGAGGAGGGACCTCCCCACACATCCCGACCCAGACTGTGTGGTCTGCTCTCAGTCTGTCTCCACATCACAACATGAAGTCATCAAGTCCAAGGTTGATGACCTTGAGCTATGCAGAACAGGTCACTAATGGAAACAGGATTCTTTTGTTTTTGGAAAAAGGGTCTCCTGGAGCCTTAAACATGCTATGTAGACTATATTCCATAGCCAGCCTTGTCTCACACAGTAAAAACAAGGGTGGGGCACTTGCTTAGCCTGGAGTGGAGCTCTGGGTCTCATTCTCTACCCACGAATAACTAGGCGTGGTCCATCATGCCTGACTCTGGCACAGGGGGATTAAGGCACAAAGACTAGGAGTTCAAGTTCATCACTAGCTACCTAGAATTTAAGGCAAGCCTGGGCTCCATGAGAGCCTTTCTCAAAAACAATGAACAATAATGAACAATAATAATTTAAGACCAGGACATTTCTTGTGGTGTGGTAGGTCTGAAGACACCTGAGCAGGGACAGGAGGTGACTAGCCACTTGTTTTTATCCCCCCCCCACCCCGCCCCCAGACAGGGTTTCCCTGTGTAGCCCTGGCTGTCCTGGAACTCACTCTGTAGACCAGGCTGGCCTTGAACTCAGAAATCGACCTGCCTCTGCCTCCCAAGTGCTGAGATTAAAGGCGTGCGCCACCACTACTAGCCACTTCTGAACCTCTCTCATCTCTATGATGGAGAACTCTTTCTCCTCTGGCTTGAGGAATTAAAAAAATAAAGCAAAACAAAGAAACAAAGAGTTTTGCTGAGAGGGGTGGGAAGCCAGCTGGCTGCACCCATGTGAAGCTAAGGCTTCTGAGAGCATTGAGGGGAATCAGGAACGAAAAGAAGATTTTACACCAAGACTCGGTACAGCTGAAACCGTTATTTAGAAATTGTGACTGCGCTCACGAAACCTGCCAGCAGTAACTGGTATCTCTTGTTTTCAAAGGAGGATGACGGTTTTCATATGGGTGTTTTTTTTTGTTTTTTTTTTTTTTTGTATGTGTGTGTGTGTGTGTGCTGGCGTACAGGCACTTTAGGTCTCTGTCATTTGCAGGTTGGCATGGCCCTGGTTTGAGCCTGGGACTTGGCACCCTGAGTTATTTTTGGTGGCTGTATTGTTAAGGCTGAATCTAGTTCCTGCTTTTATGTAACCACTTCTGCTAACTCTGTAATCGCTTTCCCTATTTTCTGAGGTGGAGTTGATTCTCAGTGTGACAAAGTCACTCTGTCCACCCCAGTTGTAGGAAGCAAGGTAACAGTGCTTTTGGCTCTTTGGATATGAGCATGGAGAAATGGCTACAGAGAAGGAATTGGAATAAACTAAAAACTGCTGAGGAGGGAATCTGGAGTCTAAGGACAGTATGGATGACATACTGAGGGTGTGTCTCAAAGACAAAACAAGGGACTGTTGAATGGCTCAGTAGACAAAGTTGCTTGCTCCTAAGCCTGATCACCCAAGGTAAATTCCTAAAATGTACACAATGGAAGAACCAACTCCAGTCAGTTTCTGACTCCACCTGTGTGCCACTGACTCAAGGATACACAGAAGCAAATAAATATAGTAAACCAACACCAAGGGAAGAGGTGAGTGCATTCCTAACTATAATAATTAATAATAATAATAAACACAGTTTTTGGCCAGGCTATCTCTGAGTTTGAGGCCAGCCAGGGACTGACTTTGAGACAGCTAGTGAGAGCCCTCTCACAATAACAAACAACAAAAAAGTTACACAAAAACTTTGCAGGCTAGTGCCCATAGTGGGCATGCCACCCCTGGCCCATGCCCCCAGTGCACTAGCTGAGGGACTGGAGAGGCACAGTAGCCTTATGTGGAAACCACAGCAGTTTCAACAGCCGCCCGAGCGGTGTACCGAAACCACACACAGCACTGACTTCGGCAAAAACAACACGAACTCCATGGTTTACCACAGCGTACTCTGCTAAAAAAAAAAAAAAAAAAAAAAAAAAAAATTACTCGCTGGCCGGCCCCACCCTGGTAGGAATTTCTGTAATTTTTCTATTTCTCTGGTTTCCTAAGCTATTTATCTCCTCAGCAATAGAGGCAGCACACCCAGAGACTATAGGGGAGGAAGGTGCCTATCTCTTCCCAGCTTGCTTTTCAGGGATTCCCCTGAGCAGTTCCCAGAGCCAGGCTTGGAAAATGTATCGGAATTGCCAAGTCAGCTCCGAGAGGGTATTCTCTCCATTCAAGAAGCTGAAGCAGGAGGACAGTCAGAGATCTGGGGTGCAGGGTTCTTAGAAATCTGATTACCAAAAATATAAAATGTCAGGACTGGGGACCCACATGTTAGAACACTCGACATGTTTGGAGAACAGGGAGTCCTGGGCTGCACCCAGTACCACATACATAAGGAATGAATGGTGCACAGCTCTGACCTCAGCACCCTGAAGGCTAACGAAAGGGGATTGTGAGTTCTAAGCAAGCTAGCCTGGGGTACAGTGTGAGAGATTTTGCTGTACTGGGTGGGGGGGGGGGGTATGTGGAAATGCAAATAAAACAAAATACAACCAAGAGAGAGCATGCGCTTGCCCTTGTCAGACTTCGAGTTCTGTTGACACAATTCATTGCTGTACTTAAAAAAAAAATGCAGCTCTGCAGATGGGAGATAAATACAGGAAAAACATCCCCAAAGACAACCAGAAAAACAAAGACTAAAGCTCTGTGGTCAGGGCAGCTGCCCCACCCTAGCCACTATCCTCTGCAACCCAGGACTCTCCCACACTGCTGTGCACCCTGCCACGGGCACCACAGAACTGTCAGGTGTCCCAGAGGACACACACCGTCAGTGACTTTACTCTCAACAGTACCAGTTGCTTATATACCAGGTTTCTGTTGGGAACTGGATGAGGGACACACACAGGACAGGGACATCAAGAGGTCACTAGGGACCTCAGTCCATTCTGCCCTAGTGAAACAGCAAAACAAGAGTAAGTAGTGGCAGAGAAGAGAAAAATCAGATTGCCTGACTCAAACTTTCAACTGTCATGAGAAAGGAATTCTTTTTGCTCACACCTCCATCCTCCCGATGACTTGTTCTGGCAGCCTGTTGGCCAGGCCACTGAGGGCCTGCAGGCAGGAGTCCTGAAGACTAGGTAGGTTGGAACACAGCAGAGCAGTGCAATCCAGGTGATAGATATCTGAGGTCCCAGATCACATCATGGTGCTGACATTTTCCACCAAAAATATTTACCAATTTTTGAGAAGACCAGCTTGGCACATTGGAGGGGACAGGATGAGGTTTGGGTCTGAGCTGAGAAGAAAAGCTGAACAAATATTTGTTATCTCTACCTATGCTGGGACTATTTTTGACTGCTGTCAAGTGGGCAGGGGTCATGGGAAACTCTGGGGTTGGCAGGCCGGTGGACAAAGATGTCACTCCTCCTTGGCAAGGGAAGCTTGTGGCCACTTGCTCTGGGTCCACAAAGGACACATGGATTTGAAGTGAGGAAGACAACTTTCTTTCTGTCTTCACACAAGGCTGCTATGATCTCTGATGAAGAACTGATGAAGGACAACATTAGCCTGCAGAAGAAAATAGGCATGGGCAAGGCTGACATGAACTGTGCTCTGAGACAGGCTTCACTCTGCAGCCCCCATGTGCTGGGATCACAGGCACGAACCACCAGGCCGTGCACCTGTCAGTCTTCATTGTGCAAAAGACTGACAGATCTCCCACTTGTTCTCCAGTAGCACCTTTGCCACAATCCTTCAGTTCGAGTGGGTGCTATCGACACAGGGAGATGTTATCTACACAGAAGCCAGGCGGTGGAGGGAGTCCTAGGTGCTTGCCATGCACAGCCACGGGGGCTGCCAGGACCTCCCACTTTTGTCTTCCCTACAGGGTGCAAACATAAAACAGAACGGTACCTCTACAATGGGCAGGTAGACACTTTGGCACATTTATAGTCACCACAGACTGTGATGTCTGCAGTGGGAATGTGTGCCCCGTGGTGGAAAGGGTCACAGGCCTGGACAGGACCACGGAAACTTCGGGGAGGGGTTCCCTACTTGGCTCTCTACTGACCACAAGCATGAGTGACTATACTGAACTCACTACAGGAGTGATGCGTGCACGTCAATCATTTATATACCTAGAGACCTGGCCTGAGTCCTTTAGGTGATCAAAGAGTGGACCTTCAGCCAAGTGAGGGCCTGGGAGTTGTTCCCACCTACTTACTACCACAGAGGCTCGGTAGGAAGGCCCAGTTTCTCTGGGCTTACATCCTGCAGGTCCCCCAGAACCTCCATTGTCCAGATTGTGACCCACCTCTGGTGAGGCATTTACTCGTTAATGAATATCAGGCCACAGGACACCCACTGGGATCCACCTTGCTGAGTGCAAAAGGGTGGGTGTGCTGAGGTAGGCACTATTTCTATTTTCAAACTGTTCTGCCAAATCTTCCCTCAACAACAGCTGGCCTTCAGGCTGCTGAAACCAGCTGGATTAGCATGGGTTCCTCCATCGCCTGGGAAGGCAAAACCATACAGTATATGGGTGCCTCCCACCTCAGTCAGCATAGATCTACAGTAGCCACTGGTTATCCCAAGCCCTGGGACAGACCCTCCAGGGTGCCATAGCAACAGCAGAACAGTGAGTGCACTGAGTGTATGGGGGCTGGGAGCTGCTTCAATGCCTTCTGGCCATCCTTGCTGCTAGCGAACACCAGAACCTTCCTGAAATGGAACAAGTACATTCCTTTCTATACTCTCCAGTGTACCCAGCACATTATCTCTTTGCCACCATCGTGGGAACGGAATTAAAGTAGTTATATTCAGGGCAGAGGTGCTAACCACAGGCTCAGACAGTGATGCCATTTGACAATACGAAGTAACAAGGGGCTTGGGCACAGACAGGACAGCCAGCAGCACCAGGGCCCTGACCCGCTGGTTCCATCCTCTTCCTGGGATCTCACAGAAAGGCTGAAAGCTCACAGGATTGGGCTGCTTACAATCCTAAATCTTCCCTATGCCTGTACCCTGCTGACCCTGTGAGAAAGCCTTGGCCACTCTGCATAGATAGCATGTGGGTGGGGGAGGACTTGTCTGCTCGAGGAGAATGACTTTTTGCAGAGAAATCCAATACACAAGGCTTGACCATTCTTATGTAGCTTGGGTGTGGGCTGCTCACTAACACAAGCACACTCTCAGTGGTGCTGTGGGAAAGGGAAAAAAAGCTGCCAGAATCTTACTCCTGTAGGACATCTGGCCTTGCAGATGGGGTGGAGAGGTCATGAGTAGTTATAAAGATGATCATTAACTTAGGGAGAGGTTAAAGGTGACTGGCTGGTGAGTGGGTGTCACTGGGGCAGCGGGTAGGCTCTGCTGGGAGCCGCAGGGCAGCACTGGCAGGAAGTGGCAGGGTGGGGCCCGCCAGGATCCCGCTATCTCAGGCAACCCAATCACTGACGCCCACACAGCCGTTTCCTGAGCTTAAAAAAATCTGTTTCTCTCTTTGCAAATCAACAACTTTTACCTAGAAACTTCAGCGGTGAGTTCTGACTGATCTCCATCTCTGTCCGTTGAAGAAAATACACCACTGTTTACCTGAGGGAGGTGTGTGCTCACTCCAACTGGCGCGTTTCAGGGCTGTTTTGCATGTGTCTGAAAGCAATCAACTGCTTCAGTCCCAGACACCTGCAGGTTATTTAATACATTGATGGACCTTTCTAGATAAGATCTCCAGGCACGAGAATGTAGAGCTTTCAAGACATCCAATTTCTGTGCACATCCCAGCAGCCTAAGGCTCACACTCTTAAGCTTCAAGGAGAAAACTATACCCTTAGCATCAAGCTGCCACCTCAGCTGCTGCCATCAGTGACTGTCCAGACGCTTAGGGAGACTATTCGACAGACCAAACTCATCTCTGTGAGAGCAGAGACGAACTCCAAGACGGAACACAACAGCAGAGTAGTGTATAACCCCAGACCCACACTGACACTCATCCTGATTCTCAGGGGACCCAGGGCTGGCTTTAAATTTGACACCTTAAACATCAACACTTTTCAACAGAAGACATTTTTCTGAACTGTCACCTCATCTGGGTCAGGCCCAGGTGACACAGGTGGCTGTGGGGGGTGGACACATAATACAATGCAGATCCCACACACCACCACCATGCCAAGTGCTTTACTGACATCTTGGACCCAGGGCTGCCCACGGACATCTGCCTGGGGCCTTCACATTCCCCACAGCAGCCTGACTGAACAACCCCTTAGAGTTGCATAGGTAGCCCAGAGCCCACTAGCTCCTTCAGGCTAGAAAAGCCCAGGTAGGAAGGTGGTGGCCTAAGAGCTATCTCATATGCAGGGCAGTGGGACTGCAGAGAAGCCGCTGTCTCTCATGACTCCTGAGTCAGGTAAAGCATAGTGTCTTGGGAAGTACTGTGGCATGCTTTCTCCATTAGAAGGCCGACCATCCCTGGAGGTCCTTGGGCAGGCACCCCCACCTCATCTATCTCCTCCTAGCCATGCTGGGACCAGCCCACTGCAGAGTTCCACATTTGTCTGACATCCCAAGGGACTGAGCAATGGAGTGTGACCAGCTAAAGGTATTTATTGCTGTACACTGGTCATATGGTTTTCCCCAATGGAAAATGGGTGGGCAGAAAGGCACCATCCAAAAACAGTGTATAGTGGGGCAGGAGGATGGTTGAGTTCCCAGTCACCATAGAGATCCTGTCTCAAACACCATAAAATAAGATAAAGTTTCCACTTTGGCTTCTGAGCGAGTGTAGCAGTGAAGCTGGTCAGTGTGTACTGTTGCCCTGGGAACCTGGCTGTGGTGTGATAAGGATGGGTCAGGGGCAGAGGAAGTGCACGGCTATGCTTCAAATCCATGCATGAACCAGGGAGCTGGGGCAAAGAGCCAAATGCTTTCCCATCAAACAGGGCTAATAGGTCAGCTGAGGCATTGGAGGGTCCTGAGCGGTGCACAGGTACCATGTGGTACCTGTATAGTTAGAGACTAAGATGAGATCAACAGCATGGGATGCTGGGCTGACATGCATCCACCACACATCTATTTGTACGTACCACCCAGCAGTGTGTACAAAACCGTGCCTTTTTGTCCAGCTGCTGCTTCTGGGTAGAGTGAATGAGAAATGCTTAGGCCCCACAGGTGCTCTGCTCATGGGTTAGAATGTGCGAAAGCCACAGTTCTCAGCATGCAGGACTCTCCTGACTAGGTTCTCCTGATTGCTGATGTAAGAGCAAGTGCCAAGTAACAGACACAAGTAATGGGCAGAGTGGGGGGCCAAGGCCTAGTGCAGATGCTATCTTCCCTGAGGGTCTGGGTGGCCCACATGCCCACCTTCCTCTGTGGTAAGTGGGCATCATATTGCCTGCTCCATGGATCTCATGGTCTCACTAGCAAAGGAAGAGATAACAGTTGCACTAGGCCTCCCAAGGTCATAATGGCTGTGGCAGAGCCCAGCTCTGCATCATTAATAAGTCAGATCCAGAGAGCCTCAGACAGGGCTGGCTGATGGCCCTGGGGTCCCAATTCTGGTCCTATTCTTGAGAGACTTGGCTCTGATGCCACTGCAGGCTTTCTCAGCATTTTACAGGCTGTCCTTACTCTATAAATCTAGCATGAGAAGCAGACAAAACAGAAGGACATTGAACGATGTATGGGGTGATGGTGTCCACACTACTGGTGTGTGTCTCCATGAGAGCACATGTAAATGAATGACTGTACACCTGACACAGGCAGTGTGGCATACTAGGGGAATGAATTATCATTTGACACTCAAACATTTGGCACCATGAGCACATATGCAAACATGTACACAGGTGCAGACATGTTCAAGCCTTTGCTTTCAAGGTCCATGTGAGCCTTGAGTGATGAAACAAGCATGTGACGGGCTGGAGAGATGGCTCAGTAGTTAAGAGCACTGACTGCTCTTCCAAAGGTCCTGAGTTCAATTCCCAGCAACCACATGGTGGCTCACAACGATCTGTAATGGGATCTGGTGCCCTCTTCTGTGTTTGAAGACAGTTACGGCATACTCCTATACATAAATAAATATTAAAAAAAAAAAAGAAACGTGTGTGTGTGTATGTACACACGTGTATGAGATGGTGTAAGCGCACACGCACGCTGCCTGTGAATGAAGGGCATGTATGTGTGGGCATGTGTGCTTGTGTACATGCTTGTGTTTTTCCATCAGCAGGAGGCTACTGAGGTGAGGGGGTGCAGGGCGCTGTTCATAGCAGAAGGACTCCCTTGCACTTTGGAGTCAACATCATTTGCAAGTGTCCTCCAGGTTCTGGTTCCTCTCCAGTACTTCACACAGACTACTCAAGTCATATACTGCTGGCCAGACCCCCTTATAAGGAAGGCAGTGTGGGCATTGTCCCTGAGGAACACAGGTGGGACAAGGTGATGAGGCAGGAGGAGAGACTTAGTCCTAAGGCTTTCTTCCATCTATCCATCTTCTGCAGGTGGACTATACAGAAAGTGGTAATCATGTGGACTCAGTGAGCTGGGGCAGGCTAGGTCCCTTCAAGGGCTACCTGCTCTTATTAGGGACTGGAAAGAAGATGTTACACATTTGTGTCACTCAGATGTTCCTTCTTCTTCTTCTTCACAGTATTGGATATCAAAGTGAGGGCCTTGGGCACAGAAGGCAAGTGCTCTATCACTGAGCCCGTGAGCTCTGTCCCTAGCTCTTAACACAGAAGTCACAAGTACTCAAATCTGCTGGGGGAGGATACAATGGCCCTCTTTGGTAAGCAGGGCTCAGGAGAGTGAATTTACAGGGAAGAGGGCAGGAAGCTCCTCAGGCAGTCTTCTCTCAACCAGCTGAGTAGATCAATGGAGAGCCAGGCCGTCCTGATCATTCAAAACATCCAAGAAAACCACCACCTTACCCAAGTGCCCATCCAGTCAAGGCTACCCTGAGCCCCTGCTGTAGCCACCCCCACGAGAAAGGCACGAGGCCAGGAGGCTACTAGACAGACATTGAGGGACCATGCAGATGGAAAAACATTGATGAGGACACCATCATAGCCTGGACCATGGGACAGGGAAATGGCACAGCACACACAGCACACTCTGAGGGGAAGGGGAGCAACAGGGAGGCAACTTGGCAGAGGAGAGACGTACTGCCTTGGGGTCTGCTCTACTCTGGGCTGCTCAATGGAGGGGCCCTGTGCCCGCCGCCCTGTCCCCAGCGGCGGGTGCCGCGAGAGGAGGAAGCGTACTGACCGCTGGGCGGTTTGGGCCGTGGAGGAGCGGGCTTCTTCGGAGGCAGAGCAGGAGTGTCCTGTTTACTTTTAAAGGGGTCATCTGAGAATCCTGGGCCTCCCAAGGAGGAGGAGAAGGGGCCAGAAGGTGGGGGCTGTAAGAGAGGACACGAAAGAGGCAAAAATAGACATTAAAAAGAAGGCACCGAGCAAATGCTTCCGCACCAAGAGCCCTGGCAATACCCGGGTCCTCTCAAGCCCCCGCTTTCCTTTACCCTCAAAGCCAAAACCTCTGTATAAAATGAAAGGAGCCAATACAAGCAGCAGATGGTAACACTGCTCTCCTGTGGCCTCTCTTGCTACATTGTGGGTTCTTTCCCAACTCAACACTGCACATGGGTCCCTGGGACTTCTTTCTGTTCATGATCAGAGACATGCATGGTCTCAGCCTCTACTGGACTGGAACAGACCAGACCCTCTCTAGGTCCCACCAGGCTGGCATGACTGCTCCAATGGCTACCCATCCCCATCTGCTGGCAAGTCAATACTACCTCCACCCACTCTTGGTAGCCATGTCAGCTTGTTTCCCTTATCCAGTGCTCTGTTTAAGTAGCTCCTATTCCACTGCCTGAAATAAGACAGTTGCAATCAGATGGTGAGTAGGTGGGTAAACGTGTGGACTGGCAGGTAGACAATGGTAATAGTTAGATAGATGGGTGGGTGAATGGCTATGTGGATGAACAGATAAATATGTGAGAGGGTGGATAGATGACAGGATAGACTGATGAGGGTAAATGGATGAGTAGATGGATGGATGGTACAATGGTTAGTTTAAACCCTCTACCTGACACAATCTACAATCACCAGGAAAGAAAGTCTCAATTATGAGGGCTCAAAGTCAGAATAAGGCTGTCCTGTAGGCATGGGGGAAAGGACTGTCTTTATGACATGATTTGAGGTGGGAAGACCCACCCACTGTATGTAGCACCACTCCTTAAGTAGGGAATCCTGAAAGTGAGAAAACTGAGAACTAAGCACAAATATACATGTGTTTATCCCCTAATCTCAAACAGTCGAGATCACAGGGATATGACTGGCTGTTTCAAGCCCTACCCTGACTTCCACAGGGTAGTGATGGACTAACCTGCCCATCTCCCTTAAAGTTGCTTCTGACAGGATATTTTATTAGAGCAACATGAAAGAAACTAGGGAAGATGGATAGAATAAGTAGTAGATGGACAGTGGGTAGACACATAAATGGACTGATGGATGAAGGGAGTATAGATGGATGGATGAAGAGAGAGGGAGAGGTGGGTGTGAGGTGGAGAGAGGTTGGGAGAGAGCTGCTGGGTGGGTAAACAGAAGACAACTGGCATCCATGGGGCTGATATCATAACACACTCCAAGGCATACAGGGTTACATTCTTCTCTGGCCAAGTCTCGGGCCTTATCCCCAAGCCCATTTCCTCAAACAAACAAACAAGGCTTGGTATGATGACCCATGGAGCTCTGAGAGCGGCCCTGAGGACTCAGCCAAATCCTAGAGATCCCATGGGTAGTTCAGTAGCTGAAGCCCACTGTGGCTGAGCCCTGCCTGTCGGTCACCACTCTGCCTTGGCACAGTGGTGGGCCTGGGCATTCCTCCTGTGCCACAGGCCCCTTCCACTCATGGTTCAAGGTCAGTGCTGAACAGTGGCTGTCAGAGGCCCGTGTGTCAGCATCATAGGATACAGTGCCTCTGGCCAATGGGGGACACAGCCTGGACAGACTAGTGACACACAAGCTCGACTGAGGTGCTCAAAGAAAAGAGCTGGTTCCTTCTTTATGCTGTGTGGGGAGGGGTGGGTAAGAAACACTGCTTTCTTGTGTCGGGTAGTCCTGGAGTTTCCTGATACTCCTGCCTCAATCTCTTGAGAGCTAGGAGGATAGGGAGGTGTTACCACACCTGGTGGAGAGCAAGCAAATAGGGAAGTGATGTCACCAAGCCTGCTAACCTGAGCTTAATCCCTGGACCTGTGTGGTAGAAAGAGGAAACTCTTGTAATCACATATGCACATGGGCATTCAAAACACACACACACACACACACACACACACACACACACACACACACACACACACACACACACAATGATTTAAAAGAACTAAAGTGAAACTGGGAGTGCTGGCTGCTCTTGCAGAGGTCCTGGGTGTGGCTCCCAGCAACTGCAGCCCAGGGATCTTACTCCTTCCTCTGACCTCTACCACAGGCATAGATGCAAGCAAAACATTCATACACATTACATAATTTATAAAAACAGTTTTTAGTGTGACATGTTTGGGAGGGTATGGTGGCACACACCTTTAATCGCAGCACAGGAGTATCTTTGAGCTCTAGGCCAGTTAGGGCGATAGTGAGACCCTGTGATGGGCAGTTTTATGTCAACGAGACACAAGCTAAAGTCATCTGAGAGGAGAAGGAGCCTCAATTAAGAAAATGTCTCAAAAAAAAAAAAAAAAAAAGAAAAAAAAGAAAAAGAAAATGTCTCCAGAGGCTGGAGAGATGGCTCAGCGGGAAAGAGCACTGACTCTTCCAGAGCTCTTGAGTTCAATTTCCAGCAACCACATGGTGGCTCACAACCATCTGCAATGGGATCTGAGGCACTCTTCTAGTGTGTGTCTAAAGACAACTGCAGTGTACTCATATAAATAAATATAAAATAAATATAAATATAAATAAAGGAAAGGTTAGGTTTCCAGGTTGTTAGTGGCGGTGTACACCTTTAATCCTAGCACTCTGAGTCTGAGGCCAGCCTGGTCTACAGTGTGACAGTCAGGGCTACAGAGAAACCCTGTCTTGAAACACACACACACACACACACACACACACACACACACACACACAGAAAGAGAGAGAGAGAGAGACAAGAGAGAGAGAGGAAGAAAGGAAGAGAGAGAGAGGGGGAGAGGGAGAGAGATACAGACAGACAGACAGACAGACAATGCCTCCATAAGATAGGGCTGCAGGTAAACCTGTAGAACACTTTCTTATTACTTATGGATAAGGAAGAGCCCAGCCCATTGTGGGTGGTGCCATCCCTGGGTGGTAGAAGGGGTCCTATAAGGAAGCAGGCTGAGCAGGCCATGGGAAGCAAGCCAGGAGGCAGCACCCCTCCATGGTCTTTGCATCAGCTCTTGCCTCCAAGTTTCTGCCTTGTGTGAGTTCCTACTCTGTGTGAGTTCCTGTCCTGACTTCCTTCAGTGATGAATTGCAATACGGAAGTATAAGTCAAATAAACCCTTTCCTCCCCAACTTTCTTTGGTCATGGCGTTTCATCACAGCCATGGTAACACTAAGACAGTTCCTTTCTCAAAAAGAGTGAAATGTTTAATAAAGTGGACACGTTTTACCCAACATACAAGATAATGAGCGAAGTACGGGCAACATACATCTAGTGTGTTGCCAGGCATGATGGCACAGCTGCCATCCCAGGGTGTCTGCAAGTACTGGGCAGAAGGGTTCTCCCAAAGATGACATGAGACTCTTCAGAGGAGCCCAGAGAGTAGGAGGGGTTGGCGCTTTCTGTTTCCTTCCCCACAGGGCAGGCCAAGGACAGAAAGTGAGCCAGAGAACCCAGGACCCATGGCAGACTCAGACTGAGGGAAGAGTATGACTCAACTAGAGAAGCAGCCCTGCTCTAGCCATGCACTGACCCCTTACAGGAGGGGTGTGACACGGACTTGTAGTGGCTCTGGCATCTAAGCTGACACCAGCAGGCCCTTCAATGCTTTCTAGAAGCTCCTGGGCAGGAAATGGCTACTTCTATAGGGCCTGTGAGAGATTTCTACTACCATTACCCCTGTTTACACACAGACAAACTGAGGCACAGAAGTCAATGCGGCTTGCCCAGACGATACTGGATCAGTGTTGACCCAGTACACCTTGTCCACTACCTAGGCCTGGGCTCCCTAACACTGTCTGAAGGGTAGGCATAGGGTCACACATGGAAACTAGCCCTGTCCTCAGTCTGGAGATGACACACATGGCTTCAGGCAAGAAACAGCCAGGGGGGGACACAGAGAGAAGGTAGTTTCTCTAAAAGAGAACAGGGTTCTGGGGTTGGAGACACAGCCAACGGGTAAAATACCTGAGCACCCTTGGGAAAACCCAGGTGCTGCTGCATCTGTGGTTTATGTCTATAACCCTAGAGCCAGGGGGGTGGAGACAGGACCTCCAGGACTTGCTTGCCAGTCTAGGTGAAGCTGTGAGCTGCAGGTTCAGTGAGAACCATCTCAAACAGTAAGAGTGATCGAGGAAGACATCTAACATGTACACACACACATCATATGCACATGTGCACACACATACCCAAGAACACAGGGCTCTCTGCCTGCAAGCTCCAGATTTACTTCCTAACTAGTCCCCCAAGCCCCCAATCCCTATTCCCTGCAGCTGGGAGCTTCATGCAGGAAGCCTGGTGGGCTGGCAGGCTGCGTGCAGGGAGAAGCAGATGATACTCTACCAAGAATATTCTCAAGTCTTCATACACAAATGGCAGAGTCTTAATACAAAGCTTGTCCATGAAAGTTTCCAGAACATCAGCCTGGTCAGGCTGCAGAGCCCTGTAGTTAGAGGTGAGCTAGGTTAATCAACCTGAACTGAAATCCCAGCCCAACTCCCTGTGCCTTGATTTCCCATCTGTAATGTGACAGAGATGAGAGGCCTTCACTGTCTAGAATGCCCCAGAAAGGAAGTATTAGGTAAAATGCCTGTCAGACACTGGATAGAGCAGCAGAGACGGCACACAGAATATAGCTGCCCCATCTTGTCACATCATGATCCATAACGCTGAGAACATGAAGAGGAAAAAGTTCCAGAAAGAGTTTCTGGGTCTGAAATAACTTTTACTACAGCATGCTGTAACTGTTCCACTTGCCATCTGTGCCTTGTTTGAGTCACACTTTTCCAGAAGTGCAGAGGGAACAGCGAACATGGGGTTCAGGCATCCACTGGGGGAAGGCTCCCAAGGTGGGTCCTCACAGGCTAAGAGGACATTAGTGTATCGTGAGGCACGTGGGCAGGATCCCACTTCTTTCTGAAGCCTGTGTCTATAGAGCCTCAGCTCCTCCTACCTTGGGGACTGGAAGGAGGTAGGACAAGGGTTATCTACAGGTTAGTGGCTACCTTTTTTTTTTTTTTTTTTGAGATAGGGTCTTGCCATAAACCTGAGGCTGCCTTCAAATGAATGTTACTCTAGCCTCCAGACAAGACACAGCATGAGAGATGCTGGAAAGATGGCTTAATATACTTGCAAGCAGACCTAGCGACCTGAATCTGATCCCTGGGTTCACATAGTGGAAAAAAATATTGACTCAAGCTTGGCACATGGGTGCCATGACACCCTGCCCCAAAAGAAATGCAATTTAATAGAGAAAAGAAAGGGCGCTTGTTAGCTGGAGGTAAGTGAGTGCTCAAGCCCGCGTGCACTCAGTCCTGAGTCTGTACAGATGAGGTCTGCTGGTCTTGGGATGCTTCCTGGGTATAAGTTATGTCCTGGGACAGGTCTCCAGACTCAGGAAACCCTGAGTCACAGGAAGGAGGATGAGAGCCTGAGAAGCTCTACTTTCTAATCCACACAGGACACAGTGCTGCTCGACTCTCCAGGTGGCTGCAATGTCCCAGGCAAGACAGATGTGTCATCTCCCCATGGAGTTTAAGTCCACCAAACTATCTGGTACCTTGAAGGGGACAGGCTTAACTGTGTTAGCCTGGCTCTCTTCATAGGGCTCTGTTCAGTCCAGTGCCATAACACCCAGGCACATTTCCACTCCTATTTTATTATTATTTTCTTTCTTTCTTTTTTGGAAATGTCTCACTGTATATCCTTAGATGGTCTAAATTCATTATGTAGACCTTGAACTCACAGAGATCTACCTGCCTCCCAAGTGCTGAGATTAAAGGTGTGTGCTTCTAGGCCCCCTTTTAGCCTGTTTGGACAATCTTAGGCTTCTTGGGCATTGGAATTTGGCTCTTTCCTACTCGAGTGCTCGATGTTTGTAAAAGTGTTCCCACATGCACGGGAGCTGGGGAAGAACAAGGTACGCTTCTACTGACAGCAAGGACTCAGGAGCAGGAATGAGCTAATAACCACTGCAACTGCCTCAAATCCTGTCAAAGTAGGCTGTTCATCTTCTCAGGAGCAGAGAGAGGAACAGACAAAAAGGACTTTGGGTGGAGCCTCTGTGTTCTACCAGCACCGGTGCAAACATTTTTTAAAAAGAAAAACAACAACAACAAACCACACTATGGCTGAAGTCACTGAAGATAGGCTGCACCTACCTACTATTGCACAGGTGGCCTTTTGTCTGGTACAGGTGGGGGGAGGGTAAGAAGTTAGATTTACTTTCTCAAGTGCTCTATGAAGACACTTTAGGAAACTCACTTACTTTGATCTCCTTTCTGGCTGCAGTACTGGGATGAACCCAGGGCCCTGATCATGCTCTGCAGGCTCATGCTGCTGATTGAACCTGCTGCCGGGAAACTCATTTTTAAAGCAAACAAATGTCACTGATGCTCAGCAAGTGCCAAGAATATTCAGCTGGGAACCTGTGCTGGCTAACTTTATGTCAAGATGACACAAGTTCAAGTCATCATCAGCGAGGAGGGAGCCTCAGTTGATGAGTCCATGAAGGCATTTTCTCAATTAGTGAATGATGGGGAAAAGCCCAGCCCATTGTGGGTGGTGCCATCCCTGAGCTGGTGAGCAAGCAAGCCTTTGGGAACAAGGCAGTAGGCAGCATCTTCCACGGCATCTGCATCAGCTCCTGCCTCCAGGCTCCTGCCTTGACTTTCCTCAGTGATGAACAGTGATGTGGAAGTGTAAGCCAGATAGACCCTTTCCTCTTCAGGTTGCTTTGCTCATAAGAGTTTCATTGAAGCAATGGTAACCCTAAAACAAACTCTACCGCTGGTAAGATGCCTGCTGTCACCTTCCTCAGCACAGATGTACAGAGCTAGGACACTCTAATTCAAGGACTGAGGAACAGCACATATGCTGCCCCACCCTGCTCAGGTGCGGAAGGGCTGGTGGCGATGGTTAAAAAAAGAAAAAAAAAGAAAGCTAAGAGGAAAAAAAAGCCCTTGCACTCTACTTTCATTTCCCTTCAAATTTATTTATACCAGGTGTTGTTCTTGAAAACTAGCAAGGTAACCAGAGAGGAAAATCAGTAGTGGGTGGGGGCAGGGCAGGCACAGTCCTTACAAGTGTCATGAAGTCAAGAAGCCCCAGGATGGTGCATATATTGTATGGGACAAGTTCTTCCACAGCCCTACCCACTCTGTCCTGGCCTAGAGCCAAGAACAGAAAGTGGGCCTGGCTTTCCTATCCTTGCCAGGGGGCTGAGAGTGAGAGGGCACATAGTAGCACAGGCTTGCCTCCTTGGGAGAAGGAGGTCTATGCAACTGGAGCAGAGATCCATGGAAGGATTACGCAGGGGTTGGCAGCTAGTACATTCTCCAGTCTCGAATCTCAGTACATCAGGTGTAGAACAGCCCAGGCCCCGGGCCACAGCCATGTGCATGGCCACTCACTGAACACTTGAAGCTTACTAACACTTTTACATATGTGTGATGCATTCCCAAAGCTGACATTCCCTCCAACTCCCAAGGAACCCTTTCTTCCCAAGTAGTTCCCCTCCTATGTCTTGGTATTCTGGTTCTTTTTGTGACTCTTGAGCCTAAGTAGGGTAGCTTGCATGCATATAACCAACCAGCCAGTGGCCACAGTACAATGGAGAAAACTCCTTTTCCATCAGAACCCGTAACTTCAGACACCTTGTACACTTGGTGAGGCCTTTGCTGGGGCTGACAATGAGCAGAGACAGGTTCCAAGCCTAGAGAGCAGAAAGGAGCCCACTGAAGACAGCTTGAGACAATCTTGGTCACCAGCCCTTGTAGGCTGCTGCCCCCATGTGGCCTACAGGTCCTGCGGCCACCGGCTGCCTCTGCCTCTCCAATGCCAGGTGCTGCCTAGGGTACGGTATTGGCTGTCCCTGGATCTGCATGCACAGGGCTCCTAAGTGTGTCAAATGCAGGTCTCTTGCTAGAAGCTATGCCTCCCCATGCCTCTGTATATGTTTGTCACTGTGTAGGTTTTCACTGCAGCACAAGTGTTGCTCCTGTTGCCAGCCTTTGGCACCTGAGAATTACTGAGCAACTGAGACACCAGTAAAGAGGGCATGCTTGGTGAGGGCAGGGACCCCAGGATTGGGTGCTGGCTGCCACTTGTGCTTGGTCTCCATCTCTTGGGGTTCCACACCTGAATTCCTTCAAGCAACCTCACACTGAAGAGAGAAAAACACTGCATCTGTACTGAGTGCACGCAGGCAGCTTCTTTCAGTCTGACTACAATGGAGATAATGCATGCAGCACTCACATCCTGCAAGACAACTGAAGCCACCCAGAGGTACAGTCTGTCATGTTCACAATGAACTGAGTCATGTCACAGGAGGGATGCCAGAGAGGATTTTGATATCCCCCGGGACATCATGCAACCTATCTTTATGGATACCAAGGGATGTCTGCACCCTCAGAATTCCCTCCCACTGCCTCCTTCAGGTGGACAGAACTAACGGGACAGGATTGCTACCCTATGACTCCCTCACCACCAACCACATGACCCCAGGAGTAGAAAGATGGACTCTGCTGGGGAAACCATGCCCATGAGGAGCATTTGCAAGGCACAGAACACTGCTCTAAGGACAGATTCTTGCCAGGAGGGGAGCAAAGTAGTCAAGGTGCTGAGTCAGGCAAGAGCAGGGGCTGAGTCAGCACACCTGTGACACTACTGTCCTTAAATACTTTGCTGTCACAGGCTGGCTTGACCTTTTTATTCATTGCCAAAGAGGACACCAACATATATCAAACCAACTGAAACAATGCACCTGGTGTGCTTGGGCCAGGATCTGTGACTTAATCCCTCTCACCAAGGCCAGGTCAGCAAGGTCCTGATAAGGATGAACCTTACTGCTTTCTTCTCTGACATGTCTGTCTCCCTGTGGAGCCCAGGTTGGCCTCCAAGTCACAGCAGTCCTCCCACCACCTGAGCCTCTCTAGTACTAGAGGAAGACTTGCACCCCATCAGTTCATCTGGGGTGCTACCTGCCAGCTGACTTCTTACAGAGCTCAAGGTGTGGCTCTCTAACCATGTCCCTTTCAATGAGTGAAGCCAGCCATAGTGTATTCCAGAGCCAGAGCAGACAAGGAAGCCTTTCAGAGACTCCTGCTCAAGACAGGGCTGTGGCTTTTGTCCTTGAGCAATGCAGGCTGTCTTCATGTACATATTTATTCACACTCGTTTTGAGCTCAGCATCCAATAACATCAACAATTTAGTTCATGGATGCTTCAGGCATTTGTGTAGTCAACTTTATTCAGATACCTCAAGCCTGAGGCCTGTTATCCTGGCCTCCTGGGACCAACATGTCTATCTCTTCCTTTCCTAGGGCCTTGGCAGACAGAAAAGTATGCTTGGACACAGAGGTGCCAACTTCATGCCCTCAAAGCTGATCCTTCTGTGATGCTAATGAGAGCGAGATGGGCAATGGCTGATGGCACCCAGGGGACATGGATACAGCAGCTTTGAGGGGACCTGTCCTCTCACTGCTGTGAACAGTTGTGCTCAAGAGTGTGACAAATGCAGATGCGCGCGCACGCACGCACACACACACACACACACACACACACACACGACAACACTCATGTCTGCTTGCCCATACAAGCAGCCTGTGGACTCAGGCCATGGCTAGGCCTTCTTGTAAAGGGCCTTACCTTGGACATCTGACTGAAGTCAGCGAAGCCCTCGGCACTGCTGAAGGAGCTGCTTCCAAAGGGGTCTAAGGTTCCGAAGGGATCTGTGAGTGGCACCAACACAGTTGGGATTATGGTCTGAGCAGATGCGCCCAAAAGTCTAGGGCAATCCTAGGGTTTGCTCTTGGAAATCCTAGAAGCAAGAGACTCAGGGCAGTGAATGTCTCTGGGAAGATGGCTCCTATGAGGCCAGTGGATCACAGTGGGTAAAGGATGGATCAGTTTCTACCTGAAGCTGGCATCCTATCAGTATAGGAGAAGCAGGGAAGATGGAGAGAATGAGACACTGAGGATGGCCACTTGTGTGTATGTGTGGTTCATCAGCCGGGAAAGATTCCCCCACTTCCCCTTTTCAGATAAGGCCTCACTCTGTAGTCCAGGCTTGTGTGGGACTCAGAGATGCCCCTGCTTCTGACTCCAGAGTAGTAGGATTATTAAAGGTGTGTACTACCATGCGTGGGTCTGTTTTGAAACTAATGATCCTTAGTTTCTCAGTGCTGGGAAGATGTAGGTACCACCATGCTTGGAAAACTGTGGACTGTCCCCATTAAGAACAACGAGTCCCCCACAGCACTGGTGTTAACAGAGCAATTCCTACAATCTGGAAGAAAGCCAGCTCATGATGAGAAAGACAGCCCTGTGAGGGATGAGATGGGGAAAGAGGCATTCACTTTGGCCTGAGAGTCTCAGGCAAGGACCTAAAAGTTCCATCCAAGAGCACACTTATCTGGGGACTGATGGTATTACTGAGGTGTGGTGTGTGGTCAGGAGGACAGGAGCTTCAAGTCTCTCTCACCTGAACCTTTCGAGGAGATGCTGGAGGATGAAAAAGGATCACTGGACTCAAATGGGTCGAGCTGAGGGAGGAAAGAGAAAAGTTTATTCTGCCATTTAGCCTCTCAACCATACTTTCCCCAACAGTTTTAAATGCCATAAACAATACTGCACCTCGGGGAGGGTAGGGTGACTAGACAAACCTGGGCAGTGGAGCATAATGCTCAACAGATGCCCTGCTGCAGGTAACACTGATGAATTCTATAGTCCCCACAAATGACCAGTGAACGAAAGGCCTGAGAAGCGAACCACAGCCAGACATAGACAGCACTATGATTTGGCAGATGGAATAAGGGTGGAGCCCCTGCCTAGGATTCCCAGGTGAGGGTTTGGGAGCATGATTCAATAAAGTAAGGAAAAGTCTGTCTTCCAAGAGAATCAGAACTGATACATGCCTGGCCAATTCTAAGAGCACTTAATTTACCAGGCTTAGAGGTACAACCCTTTAATCATTAGCACTAGGGAAGCAGAGAGGCAGGCAGATGTCTGAGTTCGAGTCCAGTCTGGTTTACAGAGGAAGTTTCAGGACAGCCAGGCTCCAATGAAAACCCTTCCCCCCAAAAGCCAAAAGTAAACAAACAAACAAATAATAAAAATTATAAGAGTAACCTAACTTTTAAACTCACACCTGTCATCCCAGCATGTGGCAAGGCAGGAGGATGCTTGCAACTTTGAGGCCAGTTGGGACTCACCAGAGAGACTATGCCTCAAAAGGAATAGAGAGAAATGGAGAGAGATATCCAGAAAAAAGGATCAAAAGAAAAGTGCTAAGGCAGGCAGGCTGGGACACACAGATTCTCTGAGTCCCACATCAGCCAGGGCTACACAGAGTACCTGGCTTAAAAAAATAAAGTTCTGAGCTGGAGCTCAGTAGTTACAAGCACTGGCTGGCCTTCCTGCAGGCTCACAACTATGTATAACTGGAGGGTCAGAGATCTGATGCCCTCTTCTGGCCTCCATAGGCACCAGGCACTCACATGGTACACAGACAGACATACAGGCAAACACTTATACAAATAAAATAAAAAATTTTAAAAATCTTTTAAAAATCCCAACAGAAATGCAGTTGTTTGTGCTTCATGCCCCAGTATGCTGGGCAAAGGGACAGCACTCTAGGACTGTGCACGCATGGTGAACTAACTAGGGATGGGGCCCCAGTCTCACCATGAAAATTGTTTGTTTCTCTTGTGTGCGGTGATTGTGCATGCAAAGGCCAGAGGTACCTGGTGTCCTAGTCCATCTCTCTCTGCCTTACTCCTTTGAGGCAGGTTCTCTCATTAAACAGGGAGCTGGGTTGACAACCAGCAAGCTCCAGTGTCCTTCTGTCTCTCTCCAGCTCAGTAACAGGGTTTGTGCATGTCCAAGAGCACAGGCAGTTTGCCTCACAGGTGCTAAGGTCTGAAGGCAGCTCATGCTTCCACAGGGTGTGCTTAGCTGCTGAGCATCACTCCAGGGCCACCTCCCTACTCAGTGCTTTTTTTTGGAGATAGCATCTCTCTATATAACTCAACTACTTGCTATGAAGACCAGGCTAGCCTCAAACTGTTTCTTACATTCAGTACACATCCTAAAGAAAAATTCACACAACATTCTGAGTGCAAATGCACCCTGGCGTGTCTGACCACAAGAGGTCAGGTGTGGAACTTTGCATTTGTATCATGATGTCAGGTCTGGGAGAGGCAGACTAGGTTCTCTGAAAGATACATGGAGGGGAAAAAGCAAGCATGCTTGGTCCCTCCTAGCCTTCGGGTTCCTGTTTTTCTTCTCTGGCTTCTGCAATTTTATATTCACACCAAAACCAGTAGCCACACTAGCCTCCATGACTCTGAACCAAAATAAAGCTCTGTGCTTTATTAAGTGTCCAGCCTCAGGTATTGTGTTAGAGTAACAGAAACCAGGTCATCAACCTCTAAGTTATCTAACTCAAATCTAACACAGAGACACGTACACTCATGCATGTATGCACACATGTGCACACCCACCCACACCCACATGGACACATATACTTACACACAAAATATCAGGGATTTAAAGATCCCAGAGCATAGCTAATGAGATGGTTCATTAAGTAAACATGCTTGCTACCAAGCCTGACAATCTAAGTTCCCAAGAACCTACTTGGTAGAAGGAAACATCAATGTATGTTGTCCTCTGACATTAACTTGTTCTCTGGCATGCATGCACCCACGCACGCACTCATGGGCTGTAGATACTTCAGTGGTTAAAAATACTTGATGCTCTTGCAGAGTCTGGTTCCCAACTACTGTGTCAGGCAATTCACAACAAACTGAACTTCTGCTTTAGAGGACCTGATGTCTTCTAGCCTCCCAGAGCACCTACACATGTGGTGCATATAAATTCATGTAGGCACACACAATAAAGCATATATATATATATATGTATGTGTGTGTGTATATGTATATACATATATACATATGTATACACATACGCATATACACACACATATATACACATATATATAACACACACATATATAAATATAAACAATGAAGTATCTCTCATACACACACACACACACACACACACACACACACACACACACACACACATGCTTTAAACTATAAAAAAAAAATAATACAGCCTGTGTGACACAGAGCCTTACTGTGCTGCCCAGGACAACAGGCGTGGCTACCACTTGTGCCCAGCTACATGTGGTATTCTGCTATAGCTGTAGGAGATGGAGTAGCGGTGGGAGCAGAGAACCATAGCACGAAGAGAGACTGGAAGGGACAAGGGCTATGAGAAGATGCCCTGGCCTGACTTGGAACTATGTACATTGGCTCAGTGACATGCTGGGTGCCACCTTACCAGCCAGGAATGAGATCCTGGCCAAGCCAGCCAGCCTCCCCGACACCATGAACTGATCCCAACACACTGCAGAGGCCCTGTAGAAACCACTCACCTTTGAAGGTAAGGAAGGGTTCTTTGTGAAGGGGTCTGAGGTAAATGGGTCGTTCTTTGTCTGTTTCTTGAAGAAGTCATCACTGCTTGAGCTGTGGAATGGGTCACTTTCTTTGAAAGGATCCCCTCCAAATGGGTCTGGAAAAAGAGGGCACAACTGGTGACCAATGGCATCAGGGAGACGTGAGGAGACAGCAACAGGAGAGAGGGCTCAGGATGAGGCAGAAATTGTGGTAACTGCGTGGTCAGTTGGCCACAGGTTAGGAGACCCTTTCAGGGCAGTGGAATGCACTCCAACCTTCCACAGTTCTATACATCTGTCAAAAGCTTTACTAGGGCAAGAGGGATGGCAAAGCGGATATAAGCATTTGCTGTAAAACCTGACAGTCTGATCCACATGGTGAAAGATAACTGACTCCTGTAAGTTGTTCCTAACTTCCATACACGGGGACGGGGACACACACACATATACATATTTATACACACATATACACATGCACACACATGCTAATAATTAGAGTTTCTTCAGATACGACGCTGTCTACTGAGTTACTGAGTGCTGGGATTGAAGGTGTCTGACACCATGCTCAGTGTACAAACTTTTTTTAAAGAAGAATTTTGTGGGGTATACATTATGTTCTGTAATAAAGTTGCATGTAAAAATAATAACCACTGTGGGTGATGCCAGGGCAGGAAACACTGCTGTCAAAAGGCAATGGGTAGGGTAGAAGCTACTGTGACAGGTGGGGATCTCTGTGGGGAGGCAAATATTCCAAATCCTTTGTTTCTGTGGTATTGGGGAACCCAGGTCTTTGGACATACTAGGCAATCTAAACCAGAAGAATAAAGGTCACCAAAAAAGGCCTTTATCATGGCTGTCTATTGCTATGACATCACTGTCCTGGGCATGGGTGGTGGGGAGTCCCACCATGTGTGACAGTCACACCACATACTCAATATAGACAGCTAGGGCACAAGTCCCCAAATAAACTGAGCATGGAGAGACTCTGGACATTGTCAGGAACACAAGGAAGCCAGCCTTTACCTGTGGAAGCCAGCCTTTACCTGTAGCTGCTGTCTGCTGCTCTGAGAAGGGATCACTTTGGAAAGGGTCACCTGGAGCAAAGAGAGAAGCAGTCAGGTGAGGGGAGGGAGGAAAGCAGAGGCAGGCCTTTTGTCTGGCTCAGGGGAAACAACTAGTCTGTCTTCTTGCACTTGATGCTGTTATAGCATGGTCATGGTGAAAAGCAGCAGCCCAGGCAGGCAGTCAAGGTGAGCTGGGATGCTTGGCTGGCAGCAGATAGAACTAATCTTAGAGAACTCACTTTTCTTTCTCCACTCTGGATCCCCTTACCTCCTCCTACCTTACTCAGACGAGGACAGAGACACAGTAGCTCTCCTGGTCATGTCATGATGACCTACAATGGTGCCAAAGTGCTGGATCTGTCCCTTACACCTAAGATGCTACTATCAACATCTAAAAGCTTCCCAGGCATGCACTCAGGAGGCAGAAGCAGGAGGATCTCTGAGTTCAAGACCAGAGTGATCTACAGAGTAAAGAGTAAGTTCTAGGACAGGCAGGGCTACTCTGTCTCAAAACAAAACAACCTCTGAAAGTTAAGGGGATGGAGAGGTGGCTCAGCAGTTAAGTGCATCTGTTGATTCTGCTTAGGACTTAGGTTCAATTCCCAGCACCCACATGGTAGTTAACAAATTGTCCATATAACTCCAGTTCTGGAGGATCTGACACCCTCTTTTGTCCTCTGGGGGAACTGTACACAGATGATGAATGTGCATGCAGACAAAACACTCATATGCATAAAAAAATCTTAAAAAGAAACAAGAGTCTTTTTTATGGGGACATAGGCTGGGGTGTACCTTTGAAGGGGTCAGCTCCTTTAAATGGGTCGGACTTGAAGGGGTCCTCAGCCTGGAAGGGGTCTGGATGCAGTTCCTGGGAGTTGTTGCTAAACAATAAGGCTTTGTTTTTGAAAGGATCATCCTAGGATGGTGAGGAAAAGACAGGTGCTGAGTTATTTCTGATTTAAGCTAAGTGCAGGATTCCACACCTAACTCAGATCTGCACTGTTTGCAATGTGACCCAGAACAGTATCTGAAGGGGAGTCACCCAAGTGGAGATTTTGGCTACAAACAAGCCTGGACAGTGGTCTATTTGCTAAGGTAAAAGTGGAGACCAGGGCTGGTGAGATGGCTCAGTGGGTAAGAGCACCCGACTGCTCTTCCGAAGGTCCAGAGTTCAAATCCCAGCAACCACATGGTGGCTCACAACCATCCGTAACGAGATCTGACTCCCTCTTCTGGAGTGTCTGAAGACAGCTACAGTGTACTTACATATAATCAATAAATAAATCTTTAAAAAAAAAAAAAAGTGGAGACCAGGCATGGCACATGGAGACAAGCATCACAGCTTTTTCAGGAAATCTAAAGTGACTCTAATAAAGTCTCTGAGCGGAATGAGTAAGTAGATAGATGGAACCTACCCACCCATGAAGTGAAATAATACTCAGCCCTGAAAAGGAAGGAAATTCTACTGTAAATGGAGACGCTTTAAAGATTTGCAGCTAAGTGAAATAAGATGTCAGTGACAGTGACAGATGTGGTGTGGTCCCACTCATACCCTTAAGTCGCCACATTCACAGAGGCAGAATGATGGGTCCAGAGCCTAGCCAAGGGCTGGGAACAACCCTCACCCCCACGGTTCTATGTAAAAAACCAAGTGGGCCGTTTCTGCCCAAGTAGGAAGTGGGGCTTAAGGTGACACTGGTGTAGTGGGAGCTGCTAAAGCATGCAAGACACTCTGCATGTTTGTATAAAGGTTCTCAGTTCTAGAAACTGGCAAGTGTACTCAAAGCAGTAGGGAAAAAAAAAACCACAACATTTTTGAAGAGTGCTTTTTCATAGTGGGAATGACCTGAGGGGTGGGTGAACCCTGCAAACAGAATGATGGGCTGAGAAATCAGGGATCTGTTCTGCTTAAGAGACACAATCCTCCACAAAACAGGACTATTTAACTGTTTGTTTGTTTTTAAAGGCAGGGGCTTGATAATCAAGTCATGTCAAAGCTGGGGCATCTGTGAAAGTAGACAAAGGTTCAGAAAAATGACATGAATACTCCAAAAGGCTATTAAACCCAAAAATAAGTCCAAAATTCTATGAAACCTGGGGGCAGGGGAAGTGTTAAGAGGAAGCCCCCAGATGGGAACAGGAAGCACACTTGTTATTCTGGTTCTGGGAAGCCCAAGGCAGGAGGATCAATAGGTACTGGCCAGCCTAGCCACACAGCAAGATTCATTCTCAGGAGATGATTAAAAAAATAATAATAAGCAGTAGTCACTGACTTGGGCTGTGAGTAAATGAAGAAGTGGGTGGGCCATCTTCTTACCTGGAACCAATTCTTCAGAGCTTCTGGGCACAGGCCTTCCTAGGGAAGCCAGGCCTGGTGCTCAGGGAGGTTAAACACAGATGCAGCTAGCACAGCAGCTGCTGACGACGCTTGGGTACAGCCAGGCCCGAGATGGACACACCCTAGTGCAGCTGCTGGAGTTCAAGGACAGGGAGAACCTCAATGGGAGAATCTGACCAAAGGAAGCCCATGCACTGGGGCAGGAAATAACCCCTTCTGCCATACTGTGGACAAAGGAAGCACACACAGCTGTCGGGGTTCAAGAACAGAGAGACACTGGAAGAAGGTTGTGACCTAAGGAAACCCTGGACCAGGCAAAAGACAACCCTTCATGTACTAGCCCTGGGCAAGGAATGGACTGTGTTCTAAAGATAGAGGGAAGAAGGATGGAGTTAGCCACAACAGCTCAGTCTTAGAAAGGAAGCTCACAGTTAGCACTGAAGGGCTGTTGATGGACAGGGCCAGTTTACTGACAATCTGGTGTTTCTATTACTGAAGGGAAGACAGTGAGTAAATAGGTTTCAATAGCACAAATGTGCCTGTGAACTATACTACCAGTCCAGAACGTGGAATGTTGGGGCCTACACCATAATGTCAGGAGAAATCCACATTTCATGCAGCTGTGGCTCCTTCCCCTAAGGGGCCATAAAATAGCTGGGTGTAGCTGAGTGGCAAAGACTGACTAAGCATGCACGCAGCTCAGCACTGCAGCCAAGGCCCTGGCAGGACTTACATTAGAAGTAAGGAAAAACGGTGACAGCCTGTGCCAGACTTGAAGCTGAAAAGAGCCCCCCCCCCCCAAACATGAATACAGTCAGCCACCAGCCAGGAAAATGAAGAACATGTCACCCTAGGGGACAGAAATATAAGGGTTAAATATAGGCCTATGGTTCTTCAACACAGAAGACCCATTCTGTCACCATGCAGACAAGTTGATGAACTTATTACCTACAATGTTACCAGTAGATGGCATCTTCTTAGCGCAGTGAGTCACCTGATTGCTCGGTGACTGAGCATGGTATAAGGGGAGATATTACACTAGGGCGAGCAATGAGTACCATCATAGAGGTAGAACATGTTAACTACTTTTTTGTTTTGTTTTGTTTTGTTTTTTGTTTTTCCGGACAGGGTTTCTCCCTGTAGCCCTGGCTGTCCTGGAACTCACTCTGTAGACCAGGCTGGCCTTGAACTTAGAAATCCACCTGCCTCTGCCTCCCAAGTGCTGGGATTAAAGGCACGCGCCACCACGCCCGGCAACTACTTTTATTTAATTATTAACTTGTGTTGCATGAAGGACAGGACCCAGGGCCTCCCACTGTTGTGCCACACCCAGCTACAGAAAACACTTTCAAAGGCAAAGCAGCTAGCCCTAAGCTCTGCCTGTTTTCAGAATACAGACATGGCCACAAAGGATACCCAAGAAGTTTCTGTGACATCCCTGGCTGTTATAGAGTGCTGGGAGTTGGTCATGGGATGCATGCCTTTTCATCTCGGCACTTGGAGACAGAGCCAGATAGATCTCTGTGAGCCCAAGGGCAGTCTGGTCTTCATTTACGAGTTCCAGGACAGCTATGGCTACACCATGAGACCCTGCCTCAAAACCATAAACAAACTGAAGTGTGTTGTGTAGGGGCCCAATGCTGGTGCTCCCACCAATTGTCCTGAAGTAAATTTTTGTCCTAGCTCAAGCTGCCAGCTAAGAGGCTCTCATTTACAAATCCTTGCTGGGAGCCCATAACCTTGGCTCCTCCATGCTACTGGAGCTAGAAGTGGTTAAGTATCCAATCTGCCCTGGTAAGTCAGAGTGACAAACTGGGATGGTGCACGGCTTTCTCTCTGCTGTGTGGGCTTCCTGGGTAGGAAGAGGCTTCTATCAGTCACAAGAAATAAACATGATTTTGGGCTGGGAGCAAGGGTCAGTGGTGAGTCCTAGCTAACATGTGTGAGGCCTCAGGCTTCGCCTACAGCATTGTTAAAGAAAAAAGTAATTAAGGATATACAGGGAAGTGAACATGGCCTATAAGAATCCTATTGCCTCTTGGGCAGTTGTACCTTGGGAATGTAACGTTTAGCTCAGTGGCTCAAGAACCACCTGTAGTAAGTTCCAGAGGTGCCACTTTGGCTGCACAGTTCTGGTAAGCACAGTTCCTAGCTGCACACCATGAAGAGAACGGACGGAGCACACTTTGCTCCACAGCCCCAGATGGAACACTGAACAAAGACCTCGCTTCAAACTGTTTATTAAGAAATGGAAACAACTGCACCCCCCCATTTTTTTTAAAAATACAAGATGTGGGTTCCTTTGGACACAAGTCTTAAGTTTCTAGGTAATATATCTGATGGTTACACTGTACAAATGACAGTTAACCACTCAAACTCCAACTGGTTAAACGATGGACAAAAATAACCATGTACAAAATGCTCTGGTGGTGACAGAAATGACTACCACTGTAAACTGTCACCCACTACTAACATGCAGCCCAGGATGTGATAAAAGCTACAGGGGAACCTGATAGACACCTTTAATCCCTGCAACAGGGATCTCTGGAGTTCTATCACAGCCTGGGTTACACAGTGACACTGTCTCAGAAAGAAAAAGAGGAGAAGGAAAGAAAGAAGACACAGAGAGAGAGAGAGAGAGAGAGAGAGAGAGAGAACGAAAACACCAAACAATCCACAAGGGGAGACTTAGAGGGAGCATTTCCCTGGCCCAGGACATAGGACAAGCCAGCTGCACAGGGGACAATGGTGAGATGGATCCAAAGACTACAGTCACAAGACAGAAACACACACTGGCTACAGGCCAAAAAGCAAGAAATTCCATGGGAATTCCATGGAACAGATGCCCACTGTGGGCAGGCAGCCACCTACTTATAAGTCTAAGAGTGAAGGGGAACTCCAGGTGGGCGGACATGAGGGACAGGCAGAAATACAAACAGCACCTTCTAAGTGGTCCAAGGGAAGAACAGGCTTCTCTGTGAGTTCTTGGATGAGAAAGAGAAGAGAAGAGAGAGGGAAGGTAGCTGTGTTTAGAGTGCAAGGCGAGTGGCGACCACAGGAGGGAAGGTACAAAGAGGAAAAACAGCAGGGCTGGAGCAAAGAGAGCCCTGGAAGATGAGGCAGCTGAGAGGTTAAAGTAGCATACATAATACCCTGGATTATGGCCACAGAGACATCCCTCCCTGAGTTGGGGCTGATGACTCCAACAAGGGCACTGACAACCTTAGAGAAGGGTCGCATGGAGCATCAATGGCTCACGAGCAGTGTGGCCACACTGTGCTGAGGTTCTTCCTCCCAGAGGCCAGCCAACAGCTGGCTGCACAGCACCTGGAGAGATGTGCTGTGGTGCTTAGTGATGGAACTGGGAGCCTGCAGTGCTTACTACCAAGCTGCAGCTGGAGCCTGTTTCTCCATCTTTCAGAATCACTTGACTTGAACGACACATACTTGCACCCAAGGCTGTTATCAGTAAAGCACCGAGCTCCTACAAATGGGAGCAATCTGGCTTTGGTTAGGTTTGCCCTCCACATTTGGGTGACTGGCCCAAAAGAAACACTTCTGAGGAGATGAAACACCTGGGCCTCACAGCTTCTAGATGACAGAGGAACTCGGCCACCAGCCCTGGGCCCTGGGCAGGCAGACAGCTAGCAAAAACAAAGGGACACATTGAGGGAGCCAGTGTTGTGAGCAGATCTACAGTTGCAGCAGAGCCCTCGTGGACCCGGAGACTCTTACTCGACCTTTACCATGGCTCCAAAGCCGCCCCTCTCTGCCAGCAAGATGCCTTCGTTCAAGGTGGCCAGGTCAGGCAGGCTGGTACCAGAGACCCCATCAGGCACCTGGTCATACTGTTCCAGGCTCCGGTGAGCTTCTAGGTGGCTCTCCTGTAGCTGGGACAGCTTGCTTCTTGCCTGCAAGACAAACACCATGGACATCAAAGGAGCTCCAGGTGCAGCCAGCAGGATGCCTTCCCTGAGGGATCATACACATAGGGAAGGACTGCCCTGCCCAAGCTGTATCACTAGACAAGAGGCACTGGTCCTGTGAAAGGATCTCATGTCATAATGAAATTCTGTATATACAGTACCTGCAGGACTGACAGAAGATAGGAAGAAGGCGGCCTAGGAAGGCTGAGGCAGGAAGAGTGATCACAAGTTCAAGGCTGATGTGAGCTATCTCAAGCACAGTGCAAAACAAAAACAAAACCCCCAAATCCAAAAACCTGAAACCGAACAAACCAACAACAAAAATAATGTGCTGGCCATGGTCATATGCGCCTTTAATCCCAGCACTCAGGAGGCAGAGGCAGGTGGATCTCTGTGAGTTCAAGGACAGCCTGGTCTACAGTGAGTTGCAGACCTGTAGAGGCCACCCAGTTGAGATCCTCTGTTAACCACCAACAACCATTCCTTCTATTAGCATGTATGTTAGGCCATCTCCAAGAACAGTCTCTGAAGGCTGGGAGGAAGAACCCTGAAAATAACCCCTTGGAAATAACGTTTATAAAACACAATGTAAGACATGACCACTGGGGTGGGGGGGGGACTGGGGGGGGAGTGTATTGGGGACTTTTTGGATAGCATTGGAAATGTAATTGAGGAAATTACCTAATTAAAAAAAAAAAAAAAAAAAGACATGACCACTGAAATCAAAGAGGCATCCACATTGTCCTGTCAGCCTGTAGCTGAAGACAAGCAGATAGTTTCAGTCTATAGGACACAGGTTTCTTTGCTGTATGCTAAGGGCATCACCCTGTCTGTAGCCTACATCCCAGAGACCACACAAAAACCAGTGACCACCATATGCACAAGGACAGGGCAGGCTCAGAGCTTCCTCCTGGCTTTCTGGAAAGGGCCAGCGCTCATGAGACAGGGAGGCAGGCACTTCGAGCCACACCCTACAAAGTCCTCAGCAGCTAACCTCACAGTACCACTGACCCATCCCTGTAAAAGTACCTGGTTGATGTCATCCTGTGTGCACTTCAGGGACCTGAGGATGGTCTCCAGCTGTGCACGCCCAGCCTGGATGCTCTGCTCCAGCTGTGTCTCCTCCTGCTGCAGCCGATTCAGCTCTGACTTGGCCCTGTTCAGGTCATCCTCCTGGGACTTTAAGTCTGACTCCTGAGACTGAATCTGGGTTTTCAATGATGAGATCTGAAGTGAGAGCCAAAAGGACTCACAAGTCAGGGCACAGAAAGACACAAAGACACAAGCTTTCTTTCTCACTGTGTGTGGAACTAGAGACATAGCTGGTGGATAATGGTGCCAGACCAAATCTCCCTGATGTCCTCTGATCACACACAAACATATCCACAAATTCTCACAAGCATGAGTGTGTTCTCTCTCTCTCTCTCTCTCTCTCTCTCTCTCTCTCTCTCTCTCTCTCTCACACACACACACACACACACACACACACACACACACACACACACACACGAATGAAGAAGTATAAAGCATAAGGAGTCTGCATAGCCAGAGGTCAGTGTACAGGACCTGCAGTTAGAGAAAGCAGATAATGTGTGATAAAAGGGGTCACAGCAGGAGGCCGCGGCACCTGCAGCCCTGCTCCCTGTTGTAGGACATCCAGGGCAGTTACTGAAGCCATGCAGTTTTGCAACCGGATCCCTAGGAACAGAGGGATTGTTCACACATCAGGCCTCAGGAGCCTAGATATTTCTCAGCTGGCATTTGGTCATCTGCTGGCAAGAGCTGTCAGGGAAGCTCGGGGACACTGGCCACACCATGAACTCACTGTCTGGGTCTCATCCTGGCATTTCTGCCGCACGTCACTCAGCATGTCCCGCAGCTTAGCCTTCTGCTGGTCCATCTCATCCAGGCGGTCCTGGGCATCCTGTTTCTGAGCCTCAAGCTCCTGCAGACTACTAGTTTCCCGGTCTAGGTCATTTTGTAATTCCTATGGGAAATGGGTGGTATTGACTGGCACTGGTAACAACAGTTCCTAAATAAGAGATTAAAAGCAGACCCTGGGCTGGACTGTGGTTCAGCATTAGAAACTGTGTGGGGAGGGGCTCCATCCCTGTGCCTGCCAAGGATGAGTATGAGGCCCTAGGTTCTGTTCCTGGCACCTGAGCACAGATTAGGCTTGGAGTTTTATACTTACTGCCTACCAGCTATGAGTGAAACCCCAGGTTCCACCCACAATGTCACAAAGGAAACCAAAACACATCTCAATCCCAAGGCTGTCCCAAGCATTGTCATACATTCAGCACACAATTCTGACATTTTCCTACATACAGCAGGCCTGAGCTGAGGCACAGCATCCACACCTGTACTTCGCTGGTTTTCTGTCTGATTGCCTCTTCCTTTTCTCTGATGTCTTGTTCCAATGAGTATTTCTCTCTGCAGGTTTAAAAACAATGGATGAAGACAGTCAACACTGCACAGCACAGAGCTGTCATCTTGACTTTAGGCCTGAACCTACATGTTCCCATACAGAACAGTCCCTGAAGCCCTCCATGTGTCCTGACCCCTCAGGCTTGCCACACAAATGGTCCTATGTCACCATGACAGCATGTGTCTAAGGCCCTCACCAGAGGCCAGATAGATCAGCTAGCCTCAGGAACTTTTTTACAGCAATACTCCTGGACTAACCAAGAATGCTCTCTACCCTAGGGCACAGTGCCCACTGCCTCAGAGCACAGTGTTTTCATCATCTGACAGACAAACAGGAAAATAGAGGCTCCCAAGCAACGAGGACTTGCCAGCCCTTGCTGGCTCTGGAAGTTCAGGAGGCAGACAGGGTGGAGTAGGAGTGGTCCCCAGCATTAGCAAGGGGCTTCCAGCTGACAAGTCAGCAAGGAAATGGAGAGCTTGAATCCAGAGCAGCAAGGACCCAGTGAGAAGTCCAGGCATACACCTTCTCCTTGGGCTCCAACACCAGCGGACAGCTGGCACAGGCACCTGCATACCCTCCCTATGAGCTACTATACTCATGTCACCAAACTACTTAGTTCTGTGACTGTCACACTAAGAGAAACCATTTCCTATATCCCACATCCAATCAAAGGCACTCAGTAGTCTGACACTGATGGACCACTCAACAAAGAGGGGCACAGGGACAAAGAATTGCAGATGAACACCATCCAGTACTGCAGGGACAGTGGGCTGTGAGGAGGTACTGTGGGAATCGGAAGATATGTTGTGAAGAGTTTCATTAAGGACAAGAATAGAAAGCAAAGCTGGGCTAGGGGAGCCAGGGGGAGTGCATGGAGTGATATGACAGTCGCTGGCTTCTGGTAAAAGGGCAATGAGGAACTGCTCCACTGTGTACAGCAAGTGTGCCAGGTTTAGGTCTGTCACCTAAGCTGTGTGCTAGACTCTCATCTCGGCTGTTTGTATGCCCAGGCAACTATGTAGCTACAACCTGACTGAGGCTACCTGAATGATACAGACTCAGAGCACCAATGATCCAAGCAGAGGTAGATCTGAGAAGACCTGTGTCCTCCCCTCCTTCAAAGGCTTATGGGGAAATAGACACAAGACTGCTGCATCGGGACTCACCAAAAAGTAGGCAGTCACATACCTCTGCAACTGTGCGATCTCCTGGCTAATGTCATCCAGCTCTTTAACACCAGTGAACTCCCCTGATGCCAGAGTACTTGAACTGTCCTAGAATCAAAACTTAAAATGTCACAGGGAGCCAAGTAGCTTACATGTCAGGGGGACCAAAGCACCGGCCACTGACTTGAGAACAGTCCAGGTGGCCCAATCAAAGGATCCCCATCCCCTTAGTCCCACCCCCAAACGTGGCCTGGAGACTGAGGACTGGGGGGGGGGGTAAGGGTGGGGGGGGGTGTCTTGGGGCATGAGCACCACCTTCTGGTGGGTGGTGGGAAGAACAGAAACAAGGATGCCTGGCTACTCACTGGAATGGGAGTGCCTCTCTCAGAGGGTGGCACCATGTCAGGCGAGAGGACTTGAGGAGGGTCGATGCCTTTACTGACCTTCTGCTGAATGAAATACATAGCTAGTGCGAATTGCTCTTTGCTTAACTTGCCCGTTTGTCTTGTATCAGCCAGGGCCCTGGGAGAGATGTGGGATGCAATTACACATCACAGTTGCATTTGCCACCTATCCTGAGCCCACCCCGATTATCAAGCCCACCAGGACCACAGCAAGCCCCGGGCACTGCCTCCATGTTCCCATCAATGTTGATGAGCACTTCCTTAAGGATGGTCACAGGTGCATGGGAGCAATGCTCTGGCCTACAGAACCTGCTTTCAGGAAGAACACCTCCCCACAACACACACCCCTTCAGTTGACTGTGAGGGTCAAGGCTTTCTTGGTTCATTTTGTTCAAGGTACTCCAGAGATGCAAGTGGCCAGCACAGACCATGAGTCCTTGGGCAGATGGGACAGGGCTACATTCTCATTCCTGTTGAGGCTGTGCATGGTCTCCAGTGAGAGCTTCACTCTGGAGGTCTCAAGACACCCTCCCTGACCACAGAGTCTTCAACAGCAGGAGCTTGCCTTGGGACAACCTGTGTCTTGTGTGGAACCAGGGAGGACAGGAGTATCCTAGATGAGCTGGCAGTGCATGGCCTGGTGAGGGCAAGCACTTCTGACTGCTAGTTAAAAGTGCAGTCTCTTGCCAGAGGTGGGCACAAGGCCTTCATGGGCCCACTCTGCAGCAGCTACCTGCAGAGCATAAACGCAAAGCAGGCTTAGGCTGCTGAGGCTTCTCCACTTGAGTGCAACAGTTAGCTCTAAAGAAGCAGGCAGGCTGGCTAAAGAGGCAACTGAGTGCCCCCTGACCCTTGGGGCCGGCTCTCCTCCCTACCTGGCTAGGGTTACTCAAGATGGTTCTTTCTGGCCATCAGGTGACCAACTCAGTTCCCTGATCCAGTCAGAAAGCAGCCAGGAAGCTACTCCAGGCTCTGGTTTGGAACAAGCTAACTTACTGGACCACGCCAGTTACCTTCAGAAGAATCCTCACTCTGAGATGTCAGTTCTGTCCAGTACTTAACAGAGGTAGGATGAAGGCAGATCCCTCATCCAGCACCAAGTGTTTGTTATTCAGTGGCCACCATCTACACTAGAACAGCTGTAACAACTTGCAAGAGAACCCTGAAAATCAACCTAATAGCTGATGACTGTCCCTGTGCTAGTTGGCTTTGTAAACTTTATACAACCTAGAGATATCTAGGAAGAGGGACTCTTGAGACAATGTCTTCATCAGATTGGCCTGTAGGCAGCTCTGTGGGGGCATTTTTCTCATTAATGATTGATGGGGTTGGAAATTTCATTGTGGGTGGTGCCAACCCTGGGTAGGTGGTCCTGAGTTGTATAAGGAGACTAAGCAAACCATGGGGAACAAGCCAGTAAGCAGCACTCCTCCATGACCTCTGCTTCTGCTCTTGCCTCCAGGTTCCTGCCTGACACTGTGATCTGGAAATGTAAACAGAAACAAGCTGTTTCCACATTGTTTTGGGTCATGGTGTTCTATCACAGAAATAGAAAGCCTAACTAAAACAATCCTCCATAGGAGAGTAGGAGTTGGACCCTCATCTACACCTCCCAATCCCTCTATGTCATTCTGACTTAATCTCATGTGGCCTTGGGTCTCAAGAGGTACCAGGGTCCACAGAATGTGGAAAGATTACTGAAGAGGACCAGCTGTGGGGTCACCAGCACATCTGGCTGACATTTACTGGCAATGCAGTTGTCCCCCCCAAAATCACACTCTGGTGACCCACTCGACTTCAGTGCAATGTACTTGGAATGTTCATGTCCAAGTGGGACCTCACTGGAACTGTCAAGGTCCTTGTTGAGGTTACTCAAGTGGCAGGCAGAATGACGGTTACAGGTGGCTGTGACAAGGTAAGGCTTGTGGAGAAGACTATTTCAACACAGCTCTCCAGTATCAGATAAGGGCTGACCCTACCTCCCTGTATACTGTCACCTGGAAAACGGGAGCCCTCCCCACCCTCTTTCCCAGCCTTTCAGAGCACCTCCACCAATGTTTCCATCATTACCAGATGTGTGCCAGAAGGTTCTGAGTGAGGCCTGAGTGCATGAAGATCTCCTTAACTTCCTGGCCACTCACATAGCCATCAAGGTCCAGGTCTGTCTTCAAAAAGATCTCATCAAAGCGCATCTTATCTGCCACAGGCACAACCCAGGCCACTGGTGGCTGAAACAGGTTACAACACAGTGACTTATTTGTGAGCCCTGCCCCAGCCTCAGCCCTGCTTATAGTTCTCACTGACAGTGTCAGGACCATACAGCCCAGTCCAGGACCCTGGCTAGGAGCAGAGAGAATAAAAAAAGGTCAGATACACAGACACGCATACAGTGAACTTTGGGTCAGTGGGGGATCTCTGCTGCTACCATTTCTGCTTCCTGTAAACCCAGAACAATAGCATATGGAGACAGTCTCAGGATAGAAACATCCAGGAAGAAACTGCAGCTGCTGACCAGTTTCCATTTTTTGTTGTTGATTTTACTATATGATTATCCCTCAGCTCTGGAGAGTCTGAGACAGGAATATTAGGAGTTCCTTGTCAGCCTGGAACTATAACAAGACCCAGTCTTTTTTTTTTTTTTGTGTGTGTGTGTGTGTGTATGTTTTCAGACAAAGAGTTTTTCTGTGTAGCCCTGGCTGTCCTAGAACTCAGAAATTTGCCTGCCTCTGCCTCCCAAGTGCTGGGATTAAAGGCGTGTGCCACCACTAGCAAGTAGCTAGCAAGACCCAGTCTTAATGAGCATGGGATACATTTATCTGCTACTGACTTCTCTATGCTGCACAGCCATTCCCTATGCAGTCTCTTTGGGCTCAAGAGGCATGTTAGTGCATGCTAGCTACTGAGCCCTCCTGGACACCAAAGCTCTCAGCACTTTCTTAACATGTACACAGACCCTGAGCACATCCTCCCAAGCACTTTCCCCATCTTAACATGACTAAGAATGCCCGACTCAATGTTACAGCTGTGTGCAGCACATTATTTCTCTGTCACAAATGCTCATGGGACAGGAAAATAATGTCCTCTGCCAGGACAGCCTTTCCAGCGTCCAAATCATGAGCTTCTGTTCTTCATAGAAAGTCCTAGGTACTGTACCAACAAAATAAGCTCTTGTCCCAGTGCCGGAGCCAGGCACACTGATGTGTGATGAGTGAGAGGGCAAGCCTGTGGTTAGAAGGTGCTGCACTGAACCCAGGCCACACATACCTGCTGTGGCATGTACCCACACCCATGTGTGCTCATGCAGTCAATGAATAAATGTAAACAAAGAAAAAAAGCAGGCAATGCAACAGCCTTACAGTAGAAAAACCTCATCCTTTCATTCAGTCTCAGGGCACTGAAGCAGTTAGAAAACAGGGGCTAGGGCTGGGAGCTTCTTCAGTGTTAAAGACTGCTTGATGCATAAACATGAGGACAGGAGTGCTGATTCTAGAATCACATAACAAACAAGCAGGACATCCTGCAATTGCCTACAACTCCTGTGCGAAGAGATGCAGAGTCAGGGAGACCACTCAGGTATGTAGGCTACCAGCCCAGCCAGGAAAGAAAGAAGAGCCCCAGAGATCAAGAGACCTTGCCACAAAGGAATGGAGAAACAGTGATGGAGGAGGACATCTGATATCTTCTGTGGACTCCAAATAAAGATGTGTGCACATACTTACACAAATGCATGCATATAAACAGATAAACAAATGAAAGAGTCTGTTGTCAGTGAGGTGAGTCTACGAGCAAGCACAGGTTCTGTGAAGACACTGGATCACTTCAATGAGGACTTGAGCAATAGAGAGTACTGTCCAGGCCCTATGTACACCACGGAATAATTCCACTTACCTGAAAGAAAGCTCATTCTGAATCATAGTAATTTTTTAAGGTTCTTTTTTGTTTGTTTATTTATTTAATGTGTATTGGTGTTTTGCCTGCATACATCTACGCACCACATGCTCAAGTACAGACTGCTGTGAGCTGCCATTTGAGTGCTGGGAATTGAACCTGGTCCTCTGGAAGGGCATTCATTCAGTACTCTTTAATCACTAAGCCATCTCTCCAGCCCCATACCTCTAGTAAGGTTTTAAAAGAATTTGATCAAAGCTTTCTCTTTATTGCTGATGAGAAATGATATACAAGAGGCCTTGGGCACTGACCTGCTTGACGCTGTGCTTTGGGGACAGGCTGCCTGTGCTGTTGAGGCTGCTTACACTGCCGTGGGATGGTGTGGAGCGGAGGCTGTCTTTGGGTGGGGGACTAGCAGGCAGGACAGGCACAGCTCCTGCAAACACAGTCTTCTTCCTCTTGGAGGGTGGGATGAGGGGCGGGGGCAGGATGGAGGGCACTGGTTCCTTCTCCAGGGCGCGGTACACCAAGTGCATAGCCTGTGATGTCAATGAGAAGAAAAAGGCACTGGGGGTGGGGGTTGGCCCAGAACATAAAGAGCACCTCATGCAGTCTGGGAGCCATGGGGATTTCTAGAGGCTCTAAGGAAGCTGCTCATCTTTTCTCTCGCATCATCCTCCCCTGCATCTTCAAGACATGTCCAATTTAGGCAGCTGAGTGAGCACAGAAGAGAGCCATCCAGACACAGCACACACCCACTGTCTGTTCCATCCTAAGATCAGAGTTACCTGTGGTCTGCAAAAGTTATGTAGAAAATTCCGGAAACAAAAACACACATTCCTAGCACTTCTACTAGAGTGCACTGCCATGACTGGTGTGAGACAGGTTTCCCAGGATAGCCTCACACTCACCAAGTAGCTGAAGACGCCCTTGGACTCCTGACCTTCCTGCTGTGTCCACAGGATTTTGGCATGCTTGGCAAGCACTCTACTCAGTAAACAGCCCAGTCTTTGTTTTAATTACCTCACTATAATCTTTACTACTTTATTACCAATCAAATCCGTAACAACTAAAGACACACAGGGAAAAGTTGAAGCACACATATGTAACAGATTTGCTTGAGTCTCTAAGCACTTACACCTCCCCTCAGCAGGCAGGTTGACCACCAGCCTCAAGGCTTATGATTTCCAAAGTTCTGAAGTCTGGAGGTGCACAGACACCAAGAGGAGACACAGTATGACCCTAGAGGGGACAGTGTGAGACAGCAGGGAGCTACTGCACTGCAAGAGGAGAGAGATGGTCTAAGTCATGTCTATGTATTTATTTATTCTGAGGCAAAGTCATGGTATAAAGTTGAGGCTGGACCTGAATCCCAATCCTCCTGCCTTAGCCTTCTGAGTCCTGGGATGATAGGCACACTGGCAAAAATCACAGCTTTTGAAGGGTAATTTTCATATCTATGAGTGTTTTGCCTATCTGTGTCTGTATTTTCAACTGTTGCTTACTGTGAGAGCTAAATGCTGGCAGGATTTTGGCATTATCATAAGAACTTGGCCCATCATCTGCTTCTGATTTGTATGTTAGTCCCTTCCCATCTGCCCAAAACATGAAGGTCAGGTAAGCTCCCCAATGCCTAAAGGCGACTGATCTAAGAAATTTGGAAATGTGGTCTCATTGCTGATTGGTTGCAATAATGAGCTGACAGACAATAGCTAGGGTAGGAGCTGTAGATGGAGAGGGAGCCGCAGGATAGATAGCAGGAGAGATGCTGGTGGCAGCAGCAGCAGCAAAACTGAAAAGGACAGGAAGGGAACAGACATGGACTGGAGCAGGGCAGGGAGGTAAAAGAGGTGGGTCTACAGGGTGGGTCTCAGCGATACAAGGTTGGATTAAGTCGCTGGAGACTGCCCCAGCAAAAGGCCTAAAGCTGTAAACCACATAAACGTCTCCATGTCTTATTTATACCTCAGCTGGGTTCGCAAGAGGCCTGCAACACCAGGTCTTCTGCAGTACTCTTTTTTTTTTTTTTTTTTTTTTGGTTTTTCGAGACAGGGTTTCTCTGTATAGCCCTGGCTGTCCTGGAACTCACTTTGTAGACCAGGCTGGCCTCGAACTCAGAAATCCACCTGCCTCTGCCTCCCAAGTGCTGGGATTAAAGGCATGCGCCACCACCGCCCGGCTGCAGTACTCTTAAACCCGAAGACATTTCTCCAGAACCAATCTCACAGATTTTAAAGTCTATTTTAAAATGTAACTGCAAAGTCAGGTGCTGTACACACTTATAATGCTAGAACTTCAGAGATAGAGAAAGGAGAATCAAGAGTCCAAGACCAGCTTCAAGGAGGCAGTGATGGCTAAAGCCTTTAATTGTTTAATCCCAGGACTCAAGAGACAGGCAGACAGAATTCCGAGTTTGAGACCAGCCTGGTCTACAAAGAGAATCCCCGTCTCAAAAAAAAAAAAAAAACCAAAAAACCCTAATAGAACAAACAAACAAAAATATCAGCTTCAATTACCTGAGACTCTCTCAAAAAAACAAAAATAGGTGGGACAGTGGTGGCACATGCCTTTAATCCCAGCACCCAGGAGGCAGAGGCAGGTAGATCTCTGAATTCGAGGCCAGCCTGGTCTATAGAGCAAGTTCCAGGCCAGCCCACAAAGACAGAGAGAAAGGAGGGTGAAACAGGCATTGTAAGGTACTTACACTGGATAAAAGAATCTGAACTCTCCAGTACTCCTGAACATTTTCTAAGTACTGGGAAGATGTAAAAATAAACACATTAAAACACAAGCCTGCAGCACCAACCAATGTGGGCACTTCCTTAGGTCTCAGCAAGGTGGGAACAAGACACAGAGGACTTACCACAGCAAACTCATCTCGGTCCAAATGTCCATCCTTGTCTATGTCACTGAGGTCCCAGACCTAAAGGGGACAGACAGATCCAGGAGAGTGATGTAAGAAGGAAGGGCTTTAAGGCTCACCCAGCACAAGCATGAGACCAAGGCAATCACTGGCCATTAGGGAGCTCTATACCTGTCTTCTAACATACCCACACAAGTGAACATACACAAAGCACACACACATACAAACATCACACACAAAGAAAAGGGAAGAAAAGAAAAGAAGAAGCATTTAAGAACTAGTCTGTGAGGTTGAGGCAAGAGGATTGGAAGCTCAAGGCCAGCCTGGGCTACACAGAGTTCTTGGTTGTCTTGGCTATATAGCAAGATCCTATCTGTGGTGGGCTGAGTGAGAATGATGTTAGTATTTGCAAACTTAGGCTTTGAGGTTTCAAAAGCTCAAGCCAGGTCTCTCCCTGCCTCTCTGCCTATGGATCAGGATATATCTCTCAGCTACTGCTTCAGCACTTCTTCTGCTTGCCTGCTGCCATGCTTTTCACCATGATGACAATGGACTAAACCTCCGAAACTGTACACAAGTCTCCAATTAAATGCTTTATAAGAGTTGCTTTGTTCATGAAGTCTCTTCACAGCAACAGAACAGTAACTAAGACCCTACCTAAAACTATCAAAACAAGAAACCAAAACAGCAGCCTAACCCTGCATCTCTCTGAAAACCATCCTCTGATGGAGTGCTGAAGATCAAGGTCGAGATCTGCATCCTTCCTACAGCATGCTCTCTTCCTAGGCAACCCTTTCAACTGAAATTTGAATCAAACCTGGGTCCTCTGCAGGTCATAAGCCCTAAGACCCAGCCCCAATATCACAGACTTTAAAGTCTTTTGAAATGTAACTGAACAGGTGCTGCCCATAGTTCTAGAACTTGGAAGACAAAGGCACATCTAGTGGGCATTAAGAGACAGTCTCAGAGCCACTGAGGACCAGTGTTGGTTGCTTTTAGGCTCTACTAGAGTTTAGGGGCCTCTGAAAGACCTTGGTCCCTCTGTAGCAACGCCCCACAGATGACAAGCTTGCCTGACCCACATATACTATAAAGCAAACTGCCAGGATGCCGCCTTGGGTGCAACCATGCCTCTCCAGAAGAACAGAGCCTGCAGTAGGGACCTGAAGCCAAACACTCCACATTCATAAGAACAAATTTGAAGTTCATTTTTGATGAGGGACTCCCAATGCAGGATCCAGCCAACCAGGCTGGCCTCAAACTCATGCTCCTCCTGCCTTAGCCTTTTGGGATTATAGGTGTACACTGCACATCCAATAAAACTGAGGCTTTAACATAAATAAATTAAAGAAATGTACTATGGAGGTAGATCAGGAGTTTAAGGTTACACCCAGCCAATATGGAAGGCAAGAGATCCCATCTCAAAATGATAAAACCAAAAATGAAGTATCTAAGACTATTTCTAAACCTGTGAGTTGAAAGTGCCTTAACCTCCAGACTGACAGGCAGGAAAAAGCATTTCCTTAAAGAGAAAGCAAAGCCAGGCGTGGTGGTGTACGCCTTTAATCCCAGCACTCGGGATGCAGAGGCAGGCGGATTTCTGAGTTCGAGGCCAGCCTGGTCTACAGAGTGAGTTCCAGGACAGCCAGGGCTATACAGAGAAACCCTGTCTCGAAAAACCAAAAAAAAAAAAAAAAAAAAAGAGAGAAAGCAAGGCCAATGGAATGGCTCAGCAGGTAAAGATGCCTGCTAGAAAGCCTGAAAAGGTAAGTCTGATCCCCACATAGAGACAACCAGATCATGCAAGCTGTCCAATGACCTTCACAGATACACAGTGGTGTACACACATACTATGCATATATACACACTAAGTTTTTAAATGTAGGCAGCATGGTGGCACACTCCTTTAATCCCAGCACTGAGGAAGTAGAGTTAGCAGATTTTTATGAATACAAGACCAATACTATCTACACAAAGAGTTCCAAGCCAGCCAGGGCTCCATTGTGAAACTGAAGAAAGAAAAAAAGAAATTTTGATGTAATTGTCTTTTAAAGCTGAATGTGGTGCAATGCACTTGTAAACCCAGTGCTGGGAAGGCAGAGACAGGATCATGCCTGGATTCTCTGGCCAGTCAGCCCAACTCAGCAACTTAGTCAATTCTAGGCCCACTGAAAGACCCAATCTACAAAAAAGTAGACAGCAGTTTAGGAATGCTTCCAAGATTGTCCTCTGAACCTCACATATATACACACTCCTGTGAAGACACTTAAAAAAAAAAAAAAAAAAAAAAAAAAACACAAGTAGAAAGAAACAAATAGACAAAAGAAAAGAAGGATTTGTGCTGGGCTCAGCGCAGGCTCTCTGGTTACAGGTCCCCGTAACCTTCTTCCTCTGCCTGTACCTCCCATCATAAAATGGAAGGGTGCCAGCATCTTCCCGGGGCAGAAGAGCAGTCTTGACATACAGGGAGCATCTGGTGGTATAGGGCATGATGGTGGGAGAATGGTGACTATTAACAGTCAAGCATACTGCAGTGCAGGATGGGAAAGTACCCAGCCCAGCACCTTACCCTGCCCAGCACATCCAGAGGTAGTTTCGAGTTCATGAGGACCGGCTTGACCTTGTCTCCAGAGAGTAGCCCATTGACTGGTAGAAGGCTTTCAAAGATGCCATCAAACTTTGCCTTCTCCTCCACCTACCAGGAAAGAAGCCAGACTGAGTAAGAACAAGCAGCGTGGATCCATAGCCAGGTCTGCCTACTTGGTGAGAGCAAGATGGCTGGGTTTCCAGGGAGAATTTAATTTATGGCTTGGGAGGAACAGCTCCCTGGCACTTTGAGTCTGGGGGTGAAGGGGAGCAGAGGCCAGCAGGGTGATGTTTCCCTCTGGAGTGAGCATGATCAAAGTCAGCCTCTAGTGGAACCAATGGCACAGCCTCTCATTCCAGCACCAAGACAGAGCTAGGAAGATGGCGGGCTTGAAGCCAGCCTGTTATATGGGGAGATCCTGTCTCAGATGTAAATCTCAGTGCCAACATTTTGCTTTTCATATTGCAAACACAAGCTGTGATGGGGCTCAACACAGTAAAGGTTTGAGTGCCAATCTCACCACCCCCCCAAAAAAAGGGTTTGGAAAAGAGTGCTGGTGCTGTGGCTTGGTGGGTAGAGTGCTCATGAAGCATGCACAAAGAGCCCTGGACTCCATCTGCAGCACGTGTAATTCACCTGCAATTCCAGCACTCAATTCAAGGTGGAAGCAGGAGGACTAGGAGTTCAAGATCATTCTTGGCTGCACAGCAAGTTTGAATACATGAGACCCTGTCTCAGAAAAACAAACTAACGGACTAAGGATGTAGCTTGGTGGCGAAGCCCTTGCCTGAGAAGCTCAAAGCTGTCCAAGAGATACCTAACAGGATCAAGAAAAAAGGGAGAACATGAACCATGGGGGTGGGGCTACTGCCATTCTGAGAGCATCCACAGCCCATACTTGTAGTTCAACTCTGGCTCAGGAGTCACAGGTTTTATAGTCATGTATCTCTAGTTTTAACTTACTTATACACATTTAAGTGGGAGCACCCACACCATGGTACTTGTGTGGCAATCAGAGGACAGCTCTCTCCTTCCACTATGTGGATTCCAGGATCACCACACTTGGCAGCCAGCACTTCTATTCACTGAGCCATCTCGCCAGCCCATCTTTTTTTGTTTTTGAGACAGGTTCTTCCCTACATGACCCATGCTGGTCTTGAACATGTGATCTGTCCTCCATCCTCAAGTTCCCAAGTGTTGGGATGTCAAGCCCGGGCCACTGTGATAAAACAGCGACTGAGACAGAAGTTGGTATCAGGAACTGGGATACTACTGTGAAGTCCTCACCATGCTGCTTATTGCTGCATGTGAACTTTGGATTAGGAAAGTAGTAGAATGATTAAAGTGGGGGATTAATGGATCATCCTAGTAGGAGCATAGAAGACAGTGCTGAGGGTAATTTGAACTGTGGAAAAAGAGTAATAATGTGACCAAAAAAAAAAAAAGTGGCCCTTCTCTGAAAAATTTGCCTGAAGCTAAATTAAAGAGTTTGGGATTAACAGGGTTGGCAGAGGAGATGCCAGGGCAGCCTAGTATTATTGACTCTATCCTGGTGTGGTTTTTTGTTTTTTTTTTTAAACTCTTATATATTACATGTCCATGCAGTTTCCTCTCCCCCTTCTCATTCTAATCCTTCCCCCATCCCCATCCACTCCTGCTCCATTTCCCTTCAGAAAGGGCAGGCCTCCCAGAGATATCATCTATCATAAAAAAAGAGCAAGCTGAGCAAGGAAAAATACAAAAGGTAGAGCCCGAGGAGAAAAGTTGCAAGCAGTGTGATGGAGCAGAGTCTAGTGCCTACCAAGACCTAAAGGGCAAGACCTCACCCAGTTAAGCTTCTAACTTCTGAAAAGAAATTTTAAAAAAGTTTAGAGTTAGGCATGGTAGTGCTGCCCATAATCCCAGCACTCAGAGGCAGGGGCAGGCACATCTCTGAGTTCAAGACCAGCCTGGACTACAGAGAAAATTCCAGGACAACCAAGCTTAGGCAGTGAAGGAAACCATCAAAAACAGAAAGCTGCTTAAGATGTAACTGAATGAGGAGGCCATGTTCCAGCCCAGGTTAAGAAGCAGAACTTGGGGGCCGGGCGTGGTGGCGCACGCCTTTAATCCCAGCACTTGGGAGGCAGAGGCAGGCGGATTTCTGAGTTCGAGGCCAGCCTGGTCTACAAAGTGAGTTCCAGGACAGCCAGGGCTACACAGAGAAACCCTGTCTCGAAAAACCAAAAAAAAAAAAAAAAAAAAAAAAAAAGAAGCAGAACTTGGCAGCTTTGGCTATGTGATTATGGCTTTAGAGGAAAAGATACAAGAAAGGGGTTATAGAATCTCCCTCCACGACTATGGAAAGCCACTGAGGCCTGGCAGGTAGTAGGGGGTGTCCCTACATGAAGCCCACAGAAACCATTGTGTGAAAGTGAAGCTTGGATTGCCTTAGAGACCTCAAAATGTTGCAGATGCCAGAGACATGGGATATAGTTTCAACAGAGAGTAGAATCAGCCCACGAGAAAGAAACTTGCTGTAGGAACCAAAGCAGGACTGATTAGAGCACTAAAAAGCACTTTGATATCAGACATGGATGCAGAGTTTGGACTCTGCCCTGATGGTTTTCAGGCTTGCTTTTGTCCAGTATTTCCTCGATATGTTCCTTTTCTTTCCTTTTGGAAAGGTGATGTACATCCCGTGCCATTGTATGCTGGTAAAATGAGATCTATGTTCTCATTTTGGTTTTATAGAGGATTACAGTTAAAGAGATTGCATGAATCTCAGAAGAGACATGCTTCCCACCATGATAATAATGGGCTAAATCTCTGAAAGTATAAGTCAGCCCCAATTAAATGCTTTCATTTATAAGAATAGCTGAGGTCAGACTGGAGAGATGGTCCAGCAGTTAAGAGCACTGACTGCTCTTCCACAGGTCCTGAGTTCAATTCCCAGCACAATTTCACACAACCATCTCTAATGGGTATCCAATGTCACCTTCTGAAGACAGTAATAGTATACCCACATACATGAAATAAATAAATCTTTAAAAAAAAGAAAAGAAAAGATTTGCTGAGGTCGCCGTGCTTCTTCATTACCAACTGGACAGTGACTAAAACAGCCACCATGCTTATTTGCTAATTTTCCTTCCTTAGAGGCAAGACCACATCACATTATGCATGGAAGAGAACACCTTAGGTGCTGAGCAAGGGTTTTTGCAGATCAGTGGACACCTCAGAGAGGAAAGAGTGGCTGGAAGACTGCCTGAGTTGGGTGTCTCCTGTCTACTCGGAAGAACCAATACAAGCAACACAGCCTCAAATGCTTGCTGAGAGCTCAGGGATTCAACTGCAACCTCAAATCCTTAGCTCCTTGTTCTAAGACTCAGCTGCGAGATGTAGTACAGAGACTGGAGAAGCGATTTTCCAAGTCACGTTTAGGCATAGCTATTTTCTCTGTACTGGAGAGGTAGAAGCAGAGGGTCAGCAGTCAAGAGCAGCTTCAGTTATAGTCTGAGTTTGACATCAGTCTGAGTGATATGAGACCCTTTCTCAATAAGAAAAAAATCAAAAATTAAAGAGATGGAGAGATGGCTCAGAGGTTAAGAGCATCCAAGTGCAGTTCCCAACAACCAGCTGCAGTGAATCCCACCACTTCTGGTCCCCAAGAGCACAAAGACCCACCATAGGTAGACAAATAATTTAAATAAAATAAATTCTTAAAAACTAATAAAATCAGCCGGGCGTGGGTTCCAGGACAGAGTGAGTTCCAGGACAGCCAGGGCTACACAGAGAAACCCTGTCTCGAAAAACCAAAGGAAAAAAAAAAAAACCCAAAAACGAATAAAATCTGGGTGGGTAGGGGAGCGGGGAGGTATAGGGGATAGCATTTGAAATGTAAATGAGGAAAATACCTAATAAAAAATTGGAAAAAGAAAGAAAAACTAACAAAATCAAAACACAGATATGATCCTTCAATACTGTGGAGACATAAAAAGGCAAATGTATTCCAGAACATTCTGAATAGTACAAATGGCTTGTCCCTGTTCACTTACCCGCACAGCCCAGTGGGTCTCTGCAGATGACTGTGTGGCCATCAGTGGGCTGCTGGTATCATGCTGAGGAAAAAAGGCACATGTGACCAAAAGGATCTTATTCCAAAATGGGAAGGCCACCAAATGGGGATGACCTATGATCCCACAGCTTCCCTCCCAGGTGTGAGCCAAGGTATGCACACAGATTTATGATCGTTTAGTTATGCAAGGCTCTAAACAGCCAAAGGTGGACAAATGAGCTGTATCCTTGGTCATAGCAATAACAATAGCCTGATCCAGGCTGAGGGAAAATGCCACGTACAAGGCGATCATATCCTGTATGACTCCATTAAGAGAAATGTCCCCCAAAGACAAATCTACACAGAAAGATAATGGGTGGCTGCCAAGGACTGGGTGATAGAGAATCAAAGATTAAGGTATGGTCCAGGGCCTTCCTTTTAGGAGGTGAGAACCAGGACTCAGGATGATGGTGCACAACACTGTCACCTAACTGTGCACTCTATTTTATTTATTTATTTTGTTTTTGTTCTTGAGTCAGGATCTCACTGTGTCCTAGAACTCACTCTGTAGACCAGGCTGGCCTCCAACTCAGAGATTTGTCTGCCTCCCAAGTGCTGACATTAAGGGTGTGTGAACCTAGGTGAACTGTGAAATTTTTTTTTATTAATTTTTTTTTATTAAGTATTTTCCTCAATTACATTTCCAATGCTATCCAAAAAGTCCCCAATACACTACCCCCCCCCACTTCCCTACCCACCCATTCCCACTTTTTGGCCCTGGCATTCCCCTGTACTGGGGCATATAAAGTTGGCAAGTCCAATGGGCCTCTCTTTCCAATGATGGCCGACTAGGCCATCTTTTGATACAAATGCAGCTAGAGACAAGAGCTCCAGGGTACTGGTTAGTTCATAATAAACTGTACATTTTAAAATGGAAACTTTTATGTGCATTTCACCTTGACTAAAACACAGTAAAGACAAGAGAAAACATGGAGCCGTCACTCACATGTATGCACGTACGCACACACACACACACATACACACACAGTACCAGGAGTACTCACAAATTTTGGTGGTGGCATGGTGAGGCTCAGACTGCTCAAGGTGACTTCATGGCCACTCTGTGCACAGGCCACCAGTCGCAGTGCAACATAGAAACCCTGTAAACCCAAAAAGAGGCTTCAACACTGTACTGGCTATTTTTGTGTCAACTTGACACAGCTGGAGTTATCACAGAGAAAGGAGCTGTAGTTGAGGAAATGCCTCCATGAGATCTAACTGTAAGGCATTTTCTCAATTAGTGATCAAGGGGGAAAGGCCCCTTGTGGGTGGGACCATCCCTGGGCTGGTAGTCTTGGGTTCTATAAGAGAGTAGGCTGAGCAAGCCAGGGGAGGCAAGCCAGTAAAGAACATCCCTCCATGGCCTCTGTATCAGCTCCTGCTCCCTGACCTGTCTGAGTTCCAGTCCTGACTTCCTTTGGTGATGAACAGCAGCATGGAAGTGTAAGTCGAATAAACTCTTTCCTCCCCAACTTGCTTCTTGGTCATGATGTTTGTGCAGGAATAGAAACCCTGACTAAGACAAATTGGTACCAGGAGTGGGGTATTCCTGTGACAACCTGACCATGTTTTGGGGAGGACTGTGGAAGGACTTTGGAACTTTGGGCTTGAAGATCCATTCGTTGTTAAGAGCTCTGTCAGATGTTGTGTAGGAGCTTGGAAGATAATGCTGAGAACAGTGCAGAAGATGGAGGCCTGGTTTGTGAAATTTCAGAGGGAAAATTAAAGACTCTCTTCAGGGCCATTGCTGTTTTTATTGTGAAGATTTTGTAGTTCTGGTTAGCTGGGGCTGAAGAATCAGCTGTGATTAACAAGATACCAGAACTACTAAAGCAAAAACTTTGCATTACTGGGACTATTGATGCTGGTTAGCTGGAGCTAAGAAATTAGCGGTGATTAAGAAGAGACCAGCATCGTTGAGGTGACATCTTCTGGGAAGTGTTTTCTGAAAGCACAAAGAGGCTGTGTTCCAGAAATAGGCAAGGTTGTACTCCTTCTGCAGCAGGACTTGGTAATGTGTAAGGGTCACCCAGGTGGTACTGGTTTTGAAAGCATGAAGGGGTCATGCAGAGCAGCTGAGGCTCGGCACTGTGAGAGGCCATGGAAGGCCATTGGTGAAGGTGCAGCCTCAGTTGTAATTGAAGGCCCAGGACTGAAGGGGTCACGCAGTGTTTTGGAGATGCCAGTACCACGAGATGACCACCAAGAGCAGCAGCAGCAGTGGAGTACAGGCATCTGGAGCCCAGAGGACGACATGTGTGCTACAAAGGGCATGGCTGGAGAAGTGACCCAAGCCCTTGGAGGAGCCCAGAAGATCGTGAGTTGGATCCCAGACGTTGGACGGTTGGAGATTGATTTTTGCTTTGATTGTGACTGTGCCCTGATATTTTCCCTCTTGAAGGAAGAAACTGTTTTAGTGGAGCCCACAGTTAAGAGACTTTTAATTGTAAAAAGACTTTGGATTTTAAAAGAGATGGATATTTTAAAGAGATTGAAATTTTAAGAATATGTAAAGACTGTGGGACTTTTAAAGTTATTTAGATCTTGGGGATGAATAAGAATGTAAGGGTTGAGACTTACTAGTGATGTGTTTGTGTGTCAAGTTGACAAGGGGTCAATTGTACTGGCTATTTTTGTGTCAACTTGACACAGCTGGAGTTATCACAGAGAAAGGAGCTGTAGTTGAGGAAATGCCTCCATGAGATCTAACTGTAAGGCATTTTCTCAATTAGTGATCAAGGGGGAAAGGCCCCTTGTGGGTGGGACCATCCCTGGGCTGGTAGTCTTGGGTTCTATAAGAGAGTAGGCTGAGCAAGCCAGGGGAGGCAAGCCAGTAAAGAACATCCCTCCATGGCCTCTGTATCAGCTCCTGCTCCCTGACCTGTCTGAGTTCCAGTCCTGACTTCCTTTGGTGATGAACAGCAGCATGGAAGTGTAAGCCGAATAAACCCTTTCCTCCCCAACTTGCTTCTTGGTCATGATGTTTGTGCAGGAATAGAAACCCTGACTAAGACAAACACCATAAGGCAGGCAGTCCATAAGGTTCTCAGTTCCACTGTGCTGACTGAAGAACCACAGCCGGTGGCCATTGGTAAGTCCTGAGCACTGAAGAGGTCCAAGAAAAGGGACTTTCCCAGAGATAATGAGCTTCTAGATCAGGAAACGCTGGAGCAGTCATACACTCATAATGACTGATGGATCAAACACACCTATCCTATTTTGTTTTCTGTTTCTGTGGGGCCAGGAGTAGGATGTAGCCTAGGAATTCCAAGCAAGAACTTTCCTCCAAAGCAGTACTACAGCCCAGGGTATTGGATTTAAACAACTTTTTCTTTTTTTTGAGATGAAACTGCATGTATTTACTAGGAAGGAAGGTTCATGTGCATCCAGTGTGCATGTAAAAATCTGAGAGCTTGGGGAATTTAGCTCTCTCTTTCTACCATGTGGGTCTAGGGATTGAATTCAGGTTGTTGTTGGGCATGACAGCAAACACCTTCACCAGAGGAATTGTCTTGCTGACCTACTTTTTCTTTTTAGTTAGTTTTGCTGTGTTTTTTAATCTATTTTTTTTTAATGTATGGGTGTTCTGTCTGCACACACACCTGCATATCAGAAGAAGGCATCAGATTCCATCATAGATGGTATGAGCCACCATTTGGTTGCTAGGAATTTAACACAGGAACTCTCTAGTTAAGAATTAAGTCTCAGCCGGGCGTAGTGGCGCACGCCTTTAATCCCAGCACTCGGGAGGCAGAGGCAGGCGGATTTCTGAGTTCGAGGCCAGCCTGGTCTACAAAGTGAGTGCCAGGACAGCCAGGGCTACACAGAGAAACCCTGTCTCGAAAAACCAAAAAAAAAAAAAAAAAAAAAAAAAAAGAATTAAGTCTCGGGGGCTGGAGAGATGGCTCAGTGGTTAAGAGCACTGATTGACCTTCTAAAGGTCCCAAGTTCAAATCCCATATGGTGGCTCACAACCATCTGTGACAAGATCTGACTCCCTCTTCTGGGGTGTCTGAAGACAGCTGCAGTGTACTTACATATAACAAATAAATAAATAAATCTTTAAAAAAAAAAAAGAAAAAAAGAATTAAGTCTCGAAGGGCTGGCGAGATGGCTCAGTGTGTAAGAGCACTGACTGTTCTGAAGGTCCTGAGTTCAAATTCCAGCAACTACATGGTGGCTCACAACCACCCTTAATGAGCTCTGACACCCTCTTCTGATGAGTCTGAAGACAGCTACAGTGTACTTATTTATAACAATAAATAAATCTTTGGGCCTGAGCCAGTAGAGCTGACTGGAGTGAGTGGGGTTGACCAGAGCGAGCAAAGGTCCTAAATTCAATACCCAACAACCACATGAAGGCTCACAACCATCTGTAACAGCTACAGTGTACTCATATACGGGCCACATGCATGCATACACACACATTTCTGTGTTGCTGTGTCATCATCCCGTGTTGTGCGTGTGTCGGGTGTGTGTATGTTTGTTTGTTTTGAGACAGTCTCACTGTGTAGCCCTGGCTGGCCTGATGCTCACAGAGATCCATTCATCTGCCTCCGCTGACTGACTGTTGGGATTAAAGGTGTGTACCACCATATCAGGTACAATTCATTTTAATTATCTTAATTCTTTAAAATGTTTTAATCATTTACAGTTTTGGTTTTGTTTAAAGGTGAGTGTGTGTGTGTGTGTGTGTATGTTCTGAGTGGTCAGAAGAGGGCATCGATTCTTTGAGACTGGAATTGCAGATGCTTAAGCTGACAAATATGAGTGCTGGGACCTGAACTATGTAACAGCTGAACCTGCTCTCTCTCTCCTGATAATGTTTAGCTTAGTCTACCTGGCACAATGGGAGCTACCTAGGATAAAAGTCTCAATTGGAGGGCTGTTTCAAACAGGCCGGCTTATGAGGAGTTTTCCTGGGTTGCCTGAGATGAGGAAGCCAACCTGCATATGGCCACATCACCCCTGGGATAGGCCTGGACTGAGGGAACAGGAAAAAGCAGCTGAGCACTGGTTTGATGCATTTATTACTTGCTCCTGACTGGATGGGATCAGCTGCTTCAGGTTCCTACAGCCTTGACTGCCCCAACACACACACACACACACACACACTTGCAGTAGGTTGTATCTGGAACTGTGAGCTACAGGTACCCTTTCCCCAAGTTGCTTCTGTCTAGGCAATTTACTATAGCAACAGGTAAAGAAACTAATACAGGTACAAGACAGTCAAAGGCATGCCACTGAGTCAGGGGCCTAGGTGTACTTAAAGACCTGCATTCCACAGTGAGAACTCCTCACTTGAGCCTGGCAGCTATGTGTGGATGATAGCAGACAGTGGAAGAAACATACAACTAGTCCAGCCTCAGGGGTTCCCATCCCCTTCCCTGATCCACGTGTGCATATATACCTGTTTGTCCAAGAACCCTTTACCTTCGGGGTCTGCCAAGTCCCATATCTGTGGAAACACAAAAGTGCCTGTGAGTGTGAGTACTGCTCACCAACAATACACAGAACAGGAGTCATATCAACCACTTCTCTGTCATGGGCACTGGGACCAATAGCCAACAGCCCTGCCCTGCCAGGCCAGGGTTATTTGGTGGTAGGGCTCAAATAATACCCTGTGCCCACTTAGCTCCCAGGGTGAAGGTGCCTATTTAGATCACTCCACAGCAACATGAACCTATAGCTATCAAGACACCAAAAGCCCTCTGTTCTGGTCTGCTGCCTATGCCTTGAAGGTGACTACCACCTGAGACTGACCAGGCTAGTCTCAAACTCAAGGAATCTATCACCCTCTGCCTCCAGAGTGCTGGGATTAAAGGAGCATTCCCTATACCTGGCATTGTGGCTTTGGTTTATCTTTGCAAAGACAGGTCATACTATGTACTCCATCCTTCTGTCTTATCCTCCCAAGTGTGAGGATAGGCAAGGAAGGTCATATCTAACAGCTTCATCCAGACCTGCCTTCACACCCACCAGTTACAGCTAAGAGGCTTGGATGTCCTGGTCCTGCCCCAAAGAAGATCTGCATAGCTGCTTTCATTCCAAGGATGCAGGAAGCCATGCTTCATCTTCCCTACCTTCCCCAGGATGATGTCTGAGAGCCCCGATTTCTTCAGAAACAGCGCAGCCTCGCTTGCCCCAACTCTCCCTGTGTAGGCAGGGTCCACCTGCAAAGGGACAGCAAGAGTTGACACATCCACTTAGAAATAACATCTCCATGTGTACTCACAGAAAGCTGCTTTAAAAGCACGCCCAACTTCAACAAAGATATGTGGCTAGGTGCAACTCAGTGGCTGAGCTGTTCTGCATGTAAGAGGCTCTGCATTTTGCCCACAACACCAACACATACATGCACACAGGAGTACATACATACACAACATATATAAAGGCAATGATGGGCTGGAGAAATGGTCAGTTGGCAAAGGTGCCTGCCACCAAGCCTGACGGCCTGAGTTTGATCCCTGGGACCCACATGGTTAAAGGAGAAAGCTGACCCTACGAGTTGTCCCCGACCTCTACAGGCATGCTATAGTACAGGTGAACACATACACCTACACAGAAAAGAAAAAGAAGATAACACTTAGACATACCTGCTTGTAATAAGACTCGTATAACGGATTTCCACTGGGAATCTAAACAAAACAGAAGAGTCACAAAGTGCTCACAAGCAGACATATGTATGGCCTGCCAACAAAGAAGCACCCTCCCACCCTGGCCTTTTTCTCTTCAGGTACTATCTAGGATGGTCTTTTCTGTTTTGTTTCATTTTTGTTGGGACAAGGCACTGCTAGATAGCCCTGGCTGGCCTTAAAGTCCTAGTGATCCTCTAGCTTCAGGCTCTCAAATACTGATATACAGGAAAGAACTGCCACACCCAGCCTCAAGCCAAGTGATCTCTTGCCTTAGCCTTAAGTGGAGGTGACAATACACAATGTTTTGCCATCACCAAAATATGCCCCGGTTCTAGTAAGAATGTGTGCACCCCGCATCCCCAGAACAGAGGGCTCACATAGGATAGGCAATGGCAGAAGAAAGGCCCCCTTTCTTTGCTTCCTTCCAAGCCCCATGTGTTGGGCAAGTGTCAGTATGTGATCCTGGGTCACCAGCATGCATTTGGCTGTTTTCAGGCTCCCTAACAGCTGCCTAACAGCAGACAGTACATAGACTCACGCTGCAGGGGTCTTCCAGGACACACAGCCTTGTGCTGAAAGCAACCACTCCCAATGTGCAGGAGGCCCAAGGACACCCCACAATCAGCCAGAATGTGTCTGGCTCATTCCAAGCTTCAGTTCACAGGTTCCCACTTATCCCATTACCTCCCTCACTGGCCTCAACAGGGCACCTCTATAAGGAGGAAGGAGTCATCTGGGGGAGGAAGCCTCCTCAGTGGGGAAGTGCAGTGCATAGCTACTAAGCAACAGTGTGGTCTCCAGTCCTGGGGGGAGGGGTAGCCAAGGGAGGAGTCAGGACAGCTGGGGGTATTTAGTGCTACCAAGTCTCAAACAAAAAACTAAAGCAGGTAAACAACCAAGCCACTATATGAAAGAGCTTTCTTTGTTGGGGCTTTTGGAAGACTGAAGTACAGATGCAGGGAGCACCAACACCAGTGAGCAGTGGGGGAAGGGGCACCTTCCAGTTCAGCCAGGGGCCCCATAACCTGAAGCTTCAGGCTGCTATCACCCTGGAAGTGATTTCCCAAGGGAGGATGTGTCCTGCCCACTCTGTCTGCCTGCCTAAATGTGGGTATCCTGCTTGGCCATCCCAACCACCAGAGCTTACAGGAGAAAATCTGTTCTTGATCAATAGACCAGCCTTGGGAACCCATCACAAAACACACCAGGGCTGAGTGAAAAGAGTGAGCTTAGGCTTAGAGGGTGCCATCCACACAGCTGCAAGGGAGATGGAGACAGATGCCGACAGATGCCAGGTGTGGGGGGATGGAGGAGAAGGGTGCAGTCCACACAGCTGTGGGGGATGGAGGGTCCTTCTGAGTCATTATGAGAGGTTTATCAACACTTGCTTAAGGTCTGTGGAGCATGTCTTCAAGTCCTAGAACTCAGGAGGCAGAGACAGGAGGATCTCTATGAGTCTGAGGCCAGGCTGGTCTACACAGTGATTTCCAGGCTATCTAGGGCCAAACATAATGAGACTGTCTTTTTTTTTTTTTTTTTTTGGTTTTCGAGACAGGGTTTCTCTGTGTAGCCCTGGCTGTCCTGGAACTCACTCTGTAGACCAGGCTGGCCTCGGACTCAGAAATCCACCTGCCTCTGCCTGGGATTAAAGGCGTGCACCACCACGTCCAGCCAGACTGTCTTTAAAAACAAATACACACTTCCTTAGCCTGGCCTGCCTATGATACTGATGGTCCATGTCTAAAGACAAAACCTAAAACCAAGCAGAACTGCCAGATCCACAATCAAGAGAAACAAGGCCCAACATTCAGAAAGGCTGCCACAGCCAGGCCCACTCAAATCTGTTCCAACCCTGGGACTGACTGCATCCTAAGAAGGAGCCTAGGGGCAGGGGAGTAGAGTGCTGTGAACACAGATGAGGAAACAGAGTAAACATCAGATATGAACCATGCTTCCTTTCATACCATTGCTTCCTGGGGTCAGTGAAGTCACAGCTGCAGGCTGCCTAAGTGTTCACTGTGACACCATCCAAGCCTCAGTCTACAGCCTTGGCCAATCTGTGAAACAGGTATGAACAGAAACTGCAGTAGCAGCTAGCTCATGATACAGTCTGTGGTCCCCATGTTGAACTCCCATACAAAGACAGAGCCCTCTGTTTGCCCACATTTGACACTACCCACATAAGTCTAGGGACCAAAGGACAAGGCTTTGAGGGCAAGAGGCTTCAGGGCATGAAGATGGCCACAGCCCATGACAGTCAGGACACCACACTTTCTTCTTAAACCATAGCATACGGGGCTGAAGAGATGGCTCAGCGGTTAAGAGCACGGACTGCTCTTCCAGAGGTCCTGAGTTCAAATCCCAGCAACTACATGATGGCTCACAACCATCCATCATGAGATCTGATGCCCTCTTCTGGGGTGTCTGAAGACAGCTACAGTGTACTTACATATAATAAATAAATGTTAAAAAAAAAAATAGCATGCAGGTCTTCGAGGTCCCTTCACTTTTCCTTCAGCTAGGTGAGATGGCAGGGAGAGAACATGGAGCAATTTTGCACACTGCTGTTGAAGAAACTTCAAAACACCACAGCTCTGGAGAAAATGGCAATATCCCCTTGGAGTGGTCTAGTGGAATGTGGTCTAGAGATCACATTCCAGCAGCTCCAACCCTGGCAAGCGCGTGGCCAAGAGCAGGCTCCATACAAGCCTCCACACCCTCCTGCTATATCTACTTCCTACATGCTCAGCTGAAACTGAGCTTCAGTTATAGATAGATCTTGGACCTCTGGGGCTGAGGAGATGCTGAGGAGGCAAGCAAGAGAGCCTGAGTTAGGACCTCCAAAGCATATGTTAAGGGCAGCTATAATCCCAGCACCCCTTCTGTGAGAGAAGAGGCAGCCCTTGAACCAGCCAGAGCAGCATACACAGTGGAAGGAAGGAGATGCCCAATGCCATCTGTCCTGACAGCTCTGCTACACTGTCCACACCACACCCAGGCACAGTGGCTTTGTTGTTTTGTTTACAGTTTTGAATCTTTGAGGAGCGCTTATTTTGTGTTCTATAGTACTCAGGATTGATCCTGGGCCTTATACATGCTAGGCCAGCGCTACCTAAGCTATGTCCCCAGCCTCTCACTGGGGGATTCTAGGAGCTCTATAGCTTTCAACAGGTAGCAGGAGTGAAAAGACACAAAAGAAAGAATGTAAATGACAAAAGTATGTATAATCCATTCTCCTAATAAATAGACCACCGTGAAACACAGTAGCACATGCCTGTCATCCCAATACTTTCCTCAAGAGAGGAGGATCAGGACAAGGGCAGTCTCAGGTACCCTGGAATACCTAAAACCATCTCACCCTCCTGTGAGAGGCCACTCTCCTCACTGCTCACTGCTCACTCAGTGTTTTGCATCCAGCACTTTCATCTGAAGACTGTGTTTTCAGACAAAGACTTCTTGGTGTGTATCTAGCACTTGAAACTTAGCTTGGGCTGATCTCAAATTCTCAGCAAGCTCTGCCTCTGCTCCCTAAGGCTGGGATTACTGGTACATATTACATATGCCACCATGCCTGGCCTTGAGCTCCTCATTCAGTCATCCTATAGGGCAACACTACAGGGCAGACAATATGCTACCTCCTGTTTATTGGTAGGACAATGGACCTTTTCCCATGCAGACAGCGAGTGCTGGGACTTACAGGAGCCCCAGGCTAGGAGGCCTTCATTCCAACCTAACTTGCTGCAAAGAGAGCCCAGGTGTGGCAGAGCTGGGCAGTTACATGGGCTTGTGACCTGAGAAAATACTTTCTTGGGTTTCCACAATAGTATACTTTATAAAACCAAAGCAGCCAGTGGCCAGAGACTGAACATACAAAGCCACTTGAAAACAGGTATAGGGGCTGGAGAGATGGCTCAGAGGTTAAGAGCACTGACTGCTCTTCCAGAGGTCCTGAGTTCAATTCCCAGTAACCACATGGTGGCTCACAACCATCTGTAATGGGATCTGATACCCTCTTCTGGTGTGTCTGAAGCAACAGGGTACTTATATACATAAAATAAGTAAATATATCTTAAAAAAAAAAAAAGAAAACAGGTATAGCCTGCTGTTTCCCCAGGGAGCACAAACTGCCCTTGGTACAGGAAGAAGGCACAGTCTGAAGTCCTGCACGGACACCCAGACATGACCTAGAAAATGGCCTGCAGAGGTGTGAGTGCCAGTCTTGTCATCCCAGCTCTTTGCAGTAGGGACAAGCAGAAAGTAACAGAGAAATTCGTCATGCAATGACCTGCAGCTATGGTGGGCTCTTTCAACCTGAGCTACATGGTAAGACCCTGCCTCAGAAACACACAAAAATTAACAGAGTTGATGATGTAGCTCAGCTAGCAGAGTGCTTGCCTGGTGTGCACAAAGCCTGGCTCCACCTCTACAACCACATAAATAATCCCAGCACTCAGGAGAGGTAGGCAGGACAGAAAGGTAAAGGTCATTACTGGTTAGATAGTAAGTCTAAGGCCAACCTCAGCTATATAAGAACCTGTTTCAAAAAATGTTTTTTGTTTTTTTTTAAAACTGGGGGCAATGGTGGTGCACACTAACCTAGCACTAGAAAAGCAGTTTTTGAGGCCAGCCTGGTCTACAAGGTTGAGTTCCAGAACAGCCAGGGCTACATAGTGACACCCTATCTTGAAAAAATAAAAACAACAAAAAACCTGGGCTGGCAAGATGGCCCAATGACTAAGACATCTTGCGAGTTTGGTGTCTTAAGTCACTGTTCTATTGCTGTAATAAAATACCAGGACCATAGCAAAAGGGTTTTTTGTTTCAGAAGCTTAGTCCATTATCATCATAGCAGGAGCATGGCAGTACACAAGCAGAGGCTGTAGCCGTATATGATCTGTAAGCAGAGAGAGACAGACACTCAGGGCTTGGCTTGGACTTTTGAAACCTCAAAACTCACCCCCCAGTGACATACCTCCTCTAACAAGGCCACGCCTCTTTTTTATTACATTTTTAATTAATTACTTTATTTATTTATATTCCAAATGTTGCATCCTCCTGTTGGGAGCGACCCTCTTTGAATGTTAACTGCCTAGTCAGCCATAAGTGCTTACTTGGAAAGTCTTGGCCTCTGTGGGAAAGTAGCAGCCCAGCTGAGTACAAATAGACACAGATCCTGCTCAAGTCAGCCGAGAACAAATAGCAATAAATCTTGTGGATAGGATAGGTGCCTAACAACCCATTCTGTTCTGATCTTCCTGCTGAACTGTTCACCCAGTCAATATCCTGTTCCTGGGAACAGGTGCATTACCCAGAGACAAAGCGCCCCCCACCCCCACCCCTCTTCCTGCTCCTATGAGTATATAACCTGTGTGGGGAAAATAAAAGTTTGTCAGCTTGAACAGGACCTTGTCTTGCTGTCGTTTTTTGTGTTTCTTGTCTCCGTTCTCTTCCAGGTTCCCGTCCGACTATCCCTGGGTCTGGACACCCTCCTAAGTCTCCCTCTCAGAGTTGAGTTCTTTACCCCATCTCCCCTCCCCTCCCCCTCTAAAAGGGAGCTCCCCCAGGCAATTACAGTCTCTACAGGACTAGGCGCATCTTCTCCCACTGAGGCCAGACAAGGCAGTTCTCTGCTACACATGTGCCAGGGGCCTCGGACCATCCCATGTATGCTATTTGGTTGAAGGCCACACCTTTTAATCTGTACAATTCTTTCAAATAGTGCCATTCTATCAAATATATGGTCTATGAGGGCCATTTGCATTCAAACTATCACACCTGGTGACCTAGCTTCAATCCCAGAACCTACATAAAGATGGAAGAAAAGAGATGGCTTCATATACACACTGTGCCATCTGACCGCCATACACATTATGCCCACTCTGACTGCCACAGACAATGTGGCACATGCTCTACCTCCTCCACAATAATAAAATTATTATTATTATTTTATTTTATTTTATTTGTTTTTCGAGACAGGGTTTCTCTGTGTAGCCCTGGCTGACCTGGAACTCATTCTGTAGACCAGGCTGGCATCGAACTCAGAAATCCGCCTGCCTCTGCCTCCCGGGTACTGGGATTAAAGGCGTGCACCACCACGCCCGACTATAATAAAATTATTTTAAAATTAACAAAGAAACAGACCTGTGGCTTAGCAAAGCATCAATTTGCACAGACACAGTCCTAGGTTTTATTCTCAGCATTTCAACAAATAAATAAAGGCAAAAATGAGGAACAAGATAGACCATAAAGAAGGGCAGGCTACACTGCTAGGTCAGGAGGACACCGTTCCTCACTTGCAGCTGTGCTGGGAGAACATCTGGCTGTAAAGTGTCCAGCCAACAGGGCTTCCTACCTGGGGCTCTTTCAGGTTATGGGTACTTTTCATATCACACAGCACCATCTTCTGGATTAGGCTCAAATCTAAACACAGAACTCAGCTGTTCCCAGGAGCCTTGCACACATACCCTAAGCAAGCTTCCTAGCGTATTTCATGCAAGCCAGTTCCAGAAGGTCAGGTGTGCAACTTACTGCCTGCAGAGTCATGCCTGTAAAGAAATATTATATTGTGGAGCTCAAAAAACCCACTTGGGGTTTTGAGCAAAGCAATGTGTAGCCTGCATTATAGAACAGAATGAGGTGCCAGCCTTGCTGTCTACTCAGCAAAGTCAAGACCAGCCATGGAACAGAGCTGGCAGAGGCATACAAACAAATTCTGAGTCCTGCTCTGGAGGTCAAACAATGCAACTGCAGATACTAACTTGTGTGTCCCAGATGTGCAGGCTTAAGCCACTTCCCTGAACTCCAGCCAGACTTCTGTTAACTGGGGAATCATTCTCAGACTGATACAGAAAGGCAGAACTAAATAACATGCCTATGCATGTGTATGCCACAGTGCATCCAGGTGTCAAAAGGCAACTTTTAAGAGTCAGGTCTCATCCACCATGTAGGTAATCAACAGGCTTGGCAGCAAGCACCTTTAGTAGCTTCTTAATTTTAAAAAAATGTTTAAAAATTTTTTTAATTTATTTTTTATTTTGGGTTTTTCTTTTTTTTTTTTAAGATTTATTTATTATTATTATATCTAAGTACACTGTAGCTGTCTTCAGATGCACCAGAAGAGGGCATCAGATCTCATTACAGATGGTTGTGAGCCACCATGTGGTTGCTGGGATTTGAACTCAGGACCTTCGGAAGAGCAGTCGGTGCTCTTAACCACTGAGCCATCTCTCCAGCCCATTTTTGGTTTTTCGAGACAGGGTTTCTCTGTGTAGCCTTGGCTGTCCTGGAACTCACTTTGTAGACCAGGCTGTCCTCAAACTCAGAAATCTGCCTGCCTCTGCCTCCCAAGTGCTGGGATTAAAGGCGTGCGCCAAAATTTTTTAAAAATAGCCGGGCAGTGATGGCACATTTCTTTAATACGCTCAAGAGGCAGAGGCAGGCAGATCTCGGATTGAAGCCAGCCTCACCTATAGAAAGAGTTCTAGGACAGCCAGGTACTCTACACACAGAGAAACCCTGTCTCAAAAAGCCAAATAAATAAATAAATAAATAGTGTGTGCAATTCTATTTTAATTAAAAACTGTGTATATGTGTGTGCCCTCCCATTAGAGAACAGGATAGTCTCCCACCTTGTGGATCCAGGGGTCTGAACTCAAAGTTGACAGGTTTTAACTACTGAGCCAACTTGCCAGCCAACCATTCCTTTTTAAGGAATCAATGGTGGAAGATGCTGAAGAGATGGCTTAGTGGTTAAGAGCACTTACTGAGCTTGCAAAGACCTGAGTCAGGCAGCTCACAAATGCCTACAATTTCAGTTCCAGAGAACTGACACCTCCTCTGACCTCCAAAGGTACTACCTGAATGTACATTTCACACAAACTCATGCAGGAACCAACACACACAAATAAAAATAAACAAGTCAGAAGAAGAGAAAGACGCCGGGTGTGGTGGCGACGCAGGTGGATTTCTGAGTCAAGGCCAGCCTGGTCTACAAAGTGAGTTCCAGGACAGTCAGGGCTATACAGAGAAACCCTGTCTCGGAAAAAAAAAAAAAAAAAAGAAGAAGAGAAAGACGAGGAAGAAAGGCTAATGTGTCTGAGTGCAGCTTTCTGCAGCCAGGTTAACCAAGGAGATATAATGGGCAGGAGACAAGTGTATACCACGCAGCGTAACAGAGCCCAGATGTAATTGTGAGACACTCCCTCTAACATCTGTTTGCTCATTATTATCATTATTATTTTTGGCATTTTGAGATGTCAAAATATAGCCAAGGCTGGCTTTGAACTCACTATGCAACTCAGGCTTGCCTCAACTCCCAGCAGTCATCCTGCCTCAGCCTCCAAAGCACTGGGATTGCAGGTGGGCAGGCAGCACCACAATGCCTGAATGACAACCTCCAAGTTTGCAATGCTAGAGGTGTAACCTTGAGTTTGGTACATGCTAGGCAAGGGCTCCACCACGGAGCTACACCTCTAGCCCTGTTCCAATGGAGTCTAATAAAAGCAGAGCAGGAAAGATGGCCCGGTGGCTAAATGTGCTTGCCCCCAAGTCTGAGGCCTGAGTTTGACCCCTACCTCTTGGCAAGTTGTCCTCTGACCTCCACGAACACAATATAGTGCCCCAACATAAATAAGTGTAATATTTTTTAAAGAAGTAGAAGCCACACCAAGAGCCTCGGATTCAAAGGCTGGAAGTGGGAAGGTAGCCTTGTAACTGGAAGGAGGAGAGTTTTCTGCACAGTGCTGGAGCAGCACAGAACAAAGTGGCTCTCAGCCTGCAGATTACACACTGGTGATATATAAATGATACAGGTAAAAACTCAAATGATCATGACTTCATTCAGTATAGAATGTAAAAATATAAAACATGCCGGGCGTGGTGGCACACGCCTTTAATCTCAGCACTCAGGAGGCAGAGGCAGGCGGATTTCTGAGTTCGAGGCCAGCCTGGTCTACAAAGTGACAGGACAGCCAGGGCTACACAGAGAAACCCTGTCTCGAAAAACCAAAAAAACCCAAACCAAAACAAACAAACAAATATATATATATATATATATATATATATATATATATATATATATATATATATATAACATTCAGGAAAAATCTTTAGGATTCAGGGATAGATGAAGAGAGAAGCTGGGGTGCCTGCTGCTCATGTACAGAACCTAGGCTGCACATTCAGGCCGGTTCATCTCCAACGCTTAATGAGCATGCCATAACCCAGGCTCCCATCAGCCATACTTCCTGAGCATACCCGGTACCAGGTTCCATCCACAGCACTGAAGTGACAAATAAAAATGAGTCCTTAGACCTGATACTACAGTGAAAGACTAACTCAAGCTGCCGGAATTCAAATGCTCACAGAACAGTGGGAGACAAAGGGGTCAGGGTGTCTACAGAATACTCATCCTCCTACATAGCACTGTCCAATGAGTGGCAAAACACACAAGAACTGTTCCAGTAAATACACAGACAGGGTTGGGGGGGGGGGTGCGGGGAGTGCAAAGATGCTGGATGCCAGGAGCCAGCAGAGAAACCGAAACTAAAAGCCCCTGGGGCAACTGCTGAGCAGGGAGCTGCTAAAAACCCCCAAACTAAACAATGCTGCAGCTGTCCAGGGCCTCCACTCTTCACAGTATGAGCTGGTGTGTAAAGCACCCTGTCATTAGCCTACATAGCCACAGAGTCATGGTTCCCAGAGAGTCAACTCAGCAGACACCGATGAAACATATTAAACACAGTTCGAGGGCAATCCATTCCTTAGAGGCTGAGGCAGGGGAATTGCTAGCTTGGCACTCCCCCCTCCAAAAGAACATACTTAAAGGCCAAGATATAGTTCAACAAGCTAGGAGGAAGGCAGAGGGAAAGGGACAGGGAAGTGGGTGCTGGGAGCATAGTCCCAGACTGAGAAGGTGCTCTGTGGTAAGTGCCTGCAGTGCACGTATGGAAACTTGACTCAGACCCCTAGCAGGCACATTTAAAAGAAAACAAAGAAAGGTTTGGTGTGGTTGAAAACATCAGTAACTCTAGTAAGGAGATGTGGGGACCCAGAGCTGAGAGGGTAGCTACTGTAGCTATCAATGAGCCCTGGGTCCAACTAGAGATTCTCAAAAGATAAGGCTGAGCCAGTGGATACCTGTCACAAAGCCTTGACAACCTCAGTTTGACCGCTGAATCCTCCAAGGTAGAAGCCAACCTCTGACCTCTACAGGAACACTGTGACAGTCTTGTGGACAAGCACATATATGACACAAAATTTAAAAATTTTAAAGACAAGGTTGAGAGCAATAGGAAACACTCAACACTACTCTCCCAGGCTCCACATGTGTAAGTACACACATGTATTTACGTACACTCAGGCACACACAAAAATTAAAGTGAAAATGTACCATAGACTTAAGCACAACACATACAAATACAATAGGATAACAGGATAATCTAGAAAACACCACACAGACACTATGGCCACACTAAGCAACCAGAGACTGAGCACAAGAGGCCAGTCCCAAAAGGTGACTGCTTGCTATACCAACAACCAGCTGCTGATTGCTGGGGAATTGGAGGACAGAGGAAAGCATGAGGGGGTGGGGGTGGGGGGAAGTCCACTGTCACAGGTGCAAATGACTACAACAATCTCACTGTTTCTTTTTGTGTCTGTGTATGCACATGCACACACTCATGTGCCCCAATTCTAAAGCCAAGGTCAAGGTTATTCTTAGCTACATAGCAAGCTAGAGGTCACCCTGAGCCACTTGCAATTCCATTTCAAAAACCAAAAAAAAAAAAAAAAAAAAAAAAAGGGGGGGGGCTGGAGAGATGGCTCAGTGGTTAAGAGCACCGATTGCTCTTACAAAGGTCCTGAGTTCAAATCCCAGAAACCACATAGTGGCTCACAACCATCCGTAATGAGATCTGACACCCTCTTCTGGTGCGTCTGAAGACTGCTACAGTGTACTTAGATATAATAATAAATAAATCTTAAAAAAAAAAAAAAGACCTTAGAATTAAAGAAATAGGTCTGAGCTGAGATGGCGGTACCTGCTGAGACAAGAGATGAAGGGCTCCAGGTCATCCTGGGCCATATAGGGAGACCACATAGTGAGACCCTGACTCTACAATGAAAAGCAAAACAAAAATTGTGCATGTGGCTGGGTGAGGGGCTTGGAAAGACTGGTGTAGAGATGGCAGAGTGTGGCTACCTGTGGTGAGTTTATGCTGTCATTTGGCCCTTCCTCTCCCTCTAGCACATCAGGCTCTGTGTAAAAGACCATGGTCAAGCACTTCTGCTCTGCCAGGAACCAGAACAGCCAGGTTGTTGACTGACCTGCAGATGTTGAGAGAAAAGAGAACTTTTCTACCAACAAGACCAGGCTCTTGTCCAACCCTGAAGAGCTGTGATTTTGAGCAGGATGAGTCTTATGGGAAGAAAAGTTCTGAGCCTGTGTGAGGCCCTGGGTTCCAGTGCTAGCACACATCTGAACCCCCAGCTACAGCAGCAACCTGAAGTACACAAGAAAAACCTGTCCAAATGAACAGGCCAGGAAAGGTGAGAGGGCTTATGTCCAGATGTGCAGGGCAGGAAGGTGAGAGGGCTGTTTCCTCCTGAAGTCAGAAATGGACAGACAGGGATGGTAAGCCGCTGAGGACTGACCAAACCAGTAGACTCCTGAGACAGACAGAGCACAGCAGAAAGGATGCCTTAGCTTGGGCCACAGCTAGCACAGCTGCCAAGCATTGGTCAAGTAAAGGAGGAGACACGGAGCCCCACACCACAGCTCAAGGTCCTGCTTCCATCCCCAGCGCCACAGAAAAAGACCAAAGGTTGAAAACTATACATGGTGTGGTGGGGCCATACTGACAGGGCTTCCTTGGTAGTAGCTGGCTTGCCTCTTCCATGTTCTCTGAAGTTCCAACCTTGAACCATCTTTCTCTGTGCATAGGACAGGCGGCTGGAGGAGCTGGCAGAGGGTAGAGGTTTGAGTAGGTTTGGCCCCAGACTGATGTGTCTGAATACTTGGTCCATTCAAAGTGAATGAGAAAGTGGAGCCAGGAAAATGTTTAGACTCCCAAACAGTTCCATGAAATTAATCTAGAGACACCCTAGCTGGGTGTACCCACCCCAACCAGAGACCACTTGTCCTTTCTCCATGTGTGGAACTAGTGGAAAGCATAGAGCATCAATTGCTACCAGGTGACCTAGGCTCCCAGCCTCCTCTACAAGATGCTTACAAACTGACAGGACTCTTCACACCCACCCTGAGCCTTGTGTGCCAGCCCACCCTTCCTTCCCAGTCTGGACAATCACTGTCATCATCAGCCTTGGTCACTGCCCCCACTGCCTGGGTCCTTAGACAGCAGGTGCTGAGCTCCAGGATCTTGAGCCATAGTCCAGTCAACTGACACAAACAGGAGTAAAGTGGCCTCTCCTCAACCATTTCCACAGACAAGAACACAGCACTACAGACTAGGACTAGAAAGACAACCCAGCCTCTCTCCTGCCTAATGAGAGGAGCAGGCAGAGCAACTTCACCATCTCAGGTTGTCTCTACTGAATGCCCCATATCAATCTCAGAAAACCATAGAGATCATGGCAGGTTAGTGCACTCCTGTATAAACACACACTCATGCACCCTCAGTCACACTCATGGCAGCACCCCACCCTTCCTTTCTTTTTCTGCCTGATGAGATGAGATTCATAAAACATCAAGACACTGTCATCCCTGGATGTCACAATGGTTTCTGTGTTGAGTGATGGGGGTGACTGCTCCCCAACCAGGACTGAGCCACTGTCCTGGGCAGTGTGTCTCTCCCATCCCTATGCCCTGGGCCCCAACTGAGGGGAAGAGTGCTTCTCAAGTTCTGACTCATGGAGGCCAGTCCTGAACCCTCTTTCTCCTTGCATTTTTCACACTGTTCGAGCTGGAGTTGCAGGGGCAAAGATAAGGACTCAGGGGCCCCTACACACCTGCCACAAGCTATGCCCTATTCCTCACATGGTCCAGTGTGAGCCATAGCCCCACTTGGCCCAGATTCCCAGCTCCTATTCCAAGTTTCCAAAACTAGCAGGAGGGAAAGGGACAACCTGAGAGATCCCCAGAGAACAAAACCCAAGAGGTAAATGCCTGCCAGACCCCACCAGAGCACAGCTGCATCTGGGACCCCAACAGATGCGGGGGAAGGGGGGTATGACCTGGGGCTCATCCAGCCCAATGGGGGTAATAATGCTGCTAAATACTACAGTCACATACCTGCCTGAAAATTGGCTTCTCTTAATCCAAAAGGGGTATGCTTTTCAATTTTACATTTCCCAGCAAAGAAAACTGTCCTCAGCTATTTGCCTAGCATGTGCGAGTTGATGGCTTCCATTCCCAACACCAAAAAAAATAAGCGCTAGGAGGCTGGAGGAAGGTCAGGCTAGTTCCCTGTGATGAGGGCCTCCCCACCCTCCAATGGACATCTGTGCCAAAGAGGTAAAGCAGAGGTGAGAAGTAGCCTGTGGCTGCCCTGGAGCTTAAGGCTGGTCTTAGCCTCTGGTGTGCACAGCCAATGGCTACTTCTTTCATTCATTTGTTTACTGGGAGGGCATGCATGGGCACAGTGCCTGTGGAAGTCAGAGGACAACTTGTAGGAGTTGGATCTCTCCTTCTATATGTGGCTTCCAGAACTGGATTGAAATCATCAGACCTCTACGCACTACGCCATCTCACAGGTACATGGCTACTGTGTCCTCCTCTTGACTGCATATCTTGACACCACACATCCTGTCCAGCAGGCTGCTCTGTGGCAGTACACACCACCCCAGCCCCACCCAGGGTTTCATGACTCCTCTGACAGCTCTGCTGTGAACATGCAGCCATGCCCTGGGATGCAGAATGAATGATAAGGCATGGGTGGGAGAGGTAATATGTCAAGGATCAGTCACTCTACCCAGGAATTCCCAAGCCAGGAACAGTGGCTGCTGTGCACCCCCCCTCCCCCCACCCCACCCCACCCCAAGATATTCAGGAGGTTGAAGCACGTAGGTGAAAACTTTGAGGACAGCCTGAGCCACACTGGGAGAGCCTGCCACAAAATAAATTTCTTTCTTTCTTTCTTTTTTCGAGACAGGGTGGCCTCAAACTTAGAACACCTGCCTCTACCTCCCAAGTGCTGGGATTAAAGGCATGTGCCACCACTGCCCACCTCTTTCTTTCTTTCTTTTTTTGAACTTATTTTTATTTAATGTGCATTGGTGTTTTGCCTACATATATGTCGGTGTGAGGGTGTCAGATCTTGGAGTTACAGACAGTTGTACGCTGACATGTGGGTGCTGGGAATTAAACCCAGGTCCTCTGGAAGAGGTCAGTGCTCTTAACCGCTGAGTCATCTCTCTACCTTCCCCCCCCCCCCCCCGCCAGAATAAACTTCTTAAGGCCAGAACTATAGCTCAGTTGGTAGAGCAGTCTTGGTGGTTCACACCCACCATCCCCACTCTGGGAGGGATGGGGAGGGAGATCATACCACAAGGTCGTCATCCTCTACTTAAGGAGCTTCAGCCTGGGCACCATGACAGCCTCATTCAAAATATGTTTTTGTTTTGTTTTAAATGAGACAGAGAGTTTGAAATAATATATAAATCATAAACAGACATGTAGCAAAGAGAAGAGAGTCCATCACACCAGCCGGCTGTTTGTGAGAAAAGGCTTCTCTGAGGAGGAGGAGGAGGAGACAGCTCAGCTGAGTCAGGCAAAGCAGCTGAAGAGAGAGAAGGAGATGGCTATTCCAGTCAGGAGAGTGCAGGTGCAAAGACCTCAGGACAGCCCACAGGGCAAGCAGTAGTGCTAGGTGTGGGAACCCTGATGTGCCACCAGGGTTCCTGTCTGTCACCGCTTTCAGTCAGTAAGAGGCAACCCTGTCTGTAATCAGAGAGTGAAAGCTCTTCCATAGAGCAGGCGCAGGGGCCAGAGGCCCCAACTGTTGTGCCATTGGAATCTTGCTGGGATCACTGGGGATGGAAAGTAGAAGAAAGCATTAGCCTAAAATACATGAAGGAGGCTCTGGTTCAGAGCCCTGCACCTCTACAGCAAACCAAGCACAGTTGCTTCTAAGCCCACATCAGACACAGTGGCTAATGGCCTAAATTACACAGGGAGTGGAGACCATCATGCCCTGGGCCAATGAGTCACTACCCTGTCCAGTGGCAAGTTGTGGCCCTGCCTAAGGACAGTGACTAGATGTCACTCCCCCTGAAACCCTTGGCCTCAGGCCAGCGTTCGGACAAGCAGCCACCTATCAGCTTTGTCAGGACTCATTTGCAATCCAGGCACACACCAGTGTAGAAGCCAGGTGTGGTCAGCCTTAGGCAGCTGAGGATGCAGAATGGCAAGTTCAGGAGCAGATTGTCTTAACCTCTTAACCTGTCTTAACCCTCTCCCCCAAAATGCATACAATATAAAGATAGCCAGATGGATGATCAGCAGGAAGAGCCCAGCCTGAAGACCCAGGCTCCAGCCCTGGATTCACAAGGTAGGAGAGAAGTTGTCCTTTGAACACACACCGTAGTGGCATGTTCACAATCACACAAATATAAAAATGTTCTTTAAAAAAAAGTACAAGGATATAAGCAATAGGCAGGTCTCTAAGAGACAGTCACTGCAGTCAGCCAGTGATATCAATGTCATACTGATACCTGAAAACAATCCTTCCAGGACAGGAAACTGAAGCACAACAGAAAGAGCTAGGTCAGAGACCCAGGCCAGGGGAGGCTGCCAGGCACAACCCAGCCAGGGACCAGATGGTTCTGACCTCAGCTTACCCCTCTACACAGTCAGCAACCACAACAATGACAGGGTGTCCAAGATGATAACCTAAGATACAGTCAGCCCATGTATGCTCTCTGTCTGTCTGTCCCACGTGCTCTCTCTCTGTCTCTCTGTCTCTCTCTCTCTACTGTTTTTGTTTAGTCAGGTTTGACTCTGTAGTTCTGCCTCACCTGGAACCATGTAACCCAGGTTAGTCCTCAATTTACAGAAATACTTCTCTCTGCTCCCTAATGCTGGATGATAGGCTGCCCACCTAGATCCACTGCATAGAACAACTTTCTATAGGGACACTGGCTGCTCCAGTGAAGCCAAGCTGAGGAGGCCAAAGTGAAGCTCAGCCTCCAGAGCCACCTCATGTAAAGACAGTTACTTGGCTCCTCAGAGCAGCTGACCCAGGCTCAAAGACAGGCATGGGAACTAGGGCTGAGGGAGAAAGCATGTGATCTTGTTTGACAAGGCTTCAGGAGTCAGAAAACAAACAAACAAACAAACAAAACAAAACAAAAACAGGCACTGCAGGTCAACAAAGCAGCCAGGGACTCTGGAGATCCAGCAGAGGACAAATCTGCCCCTACCCTGTTCTCTGTCCATCAAGGCAATGGCACAGTCACCAGCCTTCCGAAAAGAGCCTTGAAAACAGCACAGGCACAAGGGGACAAATGAATGTCCCTAGGCTCTCAACATGCATTCCAGACACACTAGCCTGGACAGAGCTCTAGGCAGGATGCTCGCTCAGCAGGCTGTGTGGAAGAATGGTGTTGGAGGGAGCTCCACAGCAAGCAACCAATGGTTTAACTCTAATGTGGCACATGGCTATGGGACTTTCACAAGTCACCTGACTACTATGGGTCTCAGCTTTTCTCATTCAATAAACAGATTCTTTTTACATGGCTAGGAGGAATAGCTTGCCAGTAAAGCACTACCTGGCACGTGCAAGGGCCTGGGCTTCACCACAGCACCAGAAACAATCATGACCTACAATCATGGATTGTGGCTCATGAAGATGTCACTAAATCCCCTGGACATAAGAAATGATACCAGGAGGAAGCTGGATAGCCTAGGGCACCCTTATTATGAACAAAGAACCCACAGATGCAATGGGCAGAATGAACTCTCAGGTCCAGGAGGGTGAAAGGGAAGTCAGCAGACTACCTGTGCCCCACACAGCACCAAGATCAATGTTGGTGAGACCAGAATAGCAAGGCCAGTCAGCAAGGTCAGGTGGGGCCAGAAAGGGGCAGAACAGGACTGTGGGGTGCTGGCTCACAAGCCCAGACTCACTTTGAGAGGGCAAACACTTTACCACAGAGCTACACACTTAACCCTCCTGTGAGAATGCAAGCCATGAAAGGTTCTGGAGTCAGGGAGTAGAGTTAGAAGATCCCACGGTGATAGCAGGAAGAAAGGGAGGAATCAAGACTGACAGACAGTGCCTAGGCCCAGTGCTGAGTTCAGAAAGTAGCCAATTCCAGAGTCCAGCATCCCCCAGAAGGGCAGACAGTGTCTGAGTCTGCAGGAGGCAGGTTTAGAGTACTGAGCAAGGAGGCTGGGACCAGAGAGCAGAGAGAAAGGACAGAGAGATGGGAAGCCAAAAAATCCTGAGGAGAAGGAAGCTGAGTGGGCACAGGAGGAGGCTGTGTGTAAGGGGTCAGGCTATGCTCCAGAACCTCTGGAAGAGAAAGCGGGCCTGGAGGTCTTCATCACTCATGAGCAACCTGCTGTGAGAGGCAGATCAGGATGGGATTGGGGAGAAGAGAGCAGACACAGGACAATAGGAAACATCCCCTGGGGCTGCCAAGAAAAAGGAGCAGAGACTCTCCCTGATCCTGTGGCTGGGCTCAACCACACCACAGCCTTCTGTTCAGAACACCTCAGCCAAATGGTATCCCAGAACTCTCCATGCCCTGTTTTCCTTGTGATCCTATGTGAGCTGTTAGGCTTGCTCTAAGGGCCTGTGTAATAGTAACATCTATATCTGAGCAGCAAGTATAAACACAGACTGCTGAACAGATGGCTCAGCCGTGCTTACTGCTCTTGCAGAGGACCTAGGTTCAGTTCCCAGCACACACACATCAAGGTCCTGTTCCAGGGGATCCAACATCCTCTTGCCTCCATGGGCACCTGCACACACTTGATACAAATAACTCAGAGAGACACATGCACATAAATGTAAATAAATAAATCTTAAGACAAAAGGGGGGGTGGGCTGGTGAGATGGCTCAGTGGGTAAGAGCACCCGACTGCTCTTCCAAAGGTCAGGAGTTCAAATCCCAGCAACCACATGGTGGCTCACAACCATCCGTAACGAGATCTGACTCCCTCTTCTGGAGTGTCTGAAGACAGCTACAGTGTACTTACATATAATAAATAAACCTTAAAAAAAAAAAAAAAAAAAAAAAAGACAAAAGGGGAAGGTATAGAAGCTGAGCACGTGATTCAAATCTGTAGCCCGGCATTTAGGATGGCAAGGCAAGAGAACTGCCATGAATTCAAGGTCAGCTTGGGCAACTTAGTGCCAATGAGATGGTTGAGCAAGGACACTTGTCACCAAGCCTAACAACTTTACTTTGATGCCCAGGACCCACATGGCAGAAGAAGAGACCCAACTCTGACCTTCACACACATGAACATAGGATTGCTTAGTGAGTAGTGCCTAGCATGTGTGAAACCCAGAACCCAACCCTCAGCACACTGCCCTTATAAAAGCAGGTGTGGGGCTTTTATAAGGTCCAGGCCTTCTGCTAACCAGGAGGTAGGGAGCAACCAGGCATGGTCTGGGATCATAGTCCTCTAGAGGCTAAGGCAGGAGAATCAACAGTCTGGGGCCAGCCTGAGCTACACAGAAAGACTTGGAACTCACACAGAGTACCAATGCAGGAAAATTGTCCTTTGACTACCACATGCACCATGGTACATAACGGCCCCCACAGGAATAAATTAATAAATACAAAAAAATTTAAAGAATCACCACAAAAACATGGGGGTGGAGGGAAAGTAGCTCAGAAGGCACCTGAACTTGTGAGCCACCACAGGCCATGTCTCCTCAACTGCTGTTTCAGCTCCTGTTCCCACCCACAGCTCCATCCCACACAGGGAAGAAAGGCTACAAGGGAGCTGCTGCAGGTGCAGTCACAGTCCCCATACCCACTTAAGTGACACTTTCTGAGTGTCTTTCCACTGGCAACAGGTCTGACACAGAGACAACAAACAGACACGCAAACATGTCCTGTGGACCACGAGAGCTGTAGGATTGTATGATGTGCACATGGCTGTGTGCCATGACTAGCAAAGGCCTCTGGGAAGGATGATATCTGAACTGCTGCTGAAGGAAGAGAAGGATCCAAGCCAGAGGAGAAGAAAAGGCTGGAGTGCTTCAGAAAGAAGGATCTGTCTTCAGGGACACCATAGCGACAACACAGCTAGGTATGTGAAGAACAGAACTGACCACACCATGGTGCCACGGAGAGCATGTGGAAGTCAAGTCACAAGTTAGGAAGAGAGAATCAGGATTCTATCCCAGAGGCTCTAACAAGGTGAATCTAATGAAACTGACTCATGTTTTTATATCTGTCATCTCAGTATGACAAAACACCATCCTACGGTAACTAGTTTACCAATAAAATAGAACATCCCTCCTCCCCAAGACAGGGCCTCATTAGATAGCCCAGGCTAGAACTTTCTGTTACTGAAGTGCTAGCTGAAAGTTGACATTATACTTGGCCAGGAACCACTTCCTTGATATTCTGGTATTTGAGAAAAAGTTGACAGCATGTATCCAACTCCCATGCACTTGATAACTATCAGCTACTACTATGGCCCAAATCCTTAAAAAATCCAAATTATGACTAATGTCAAAATTAGGAAATTTGAAAAAACCTTCCTCAAAAAAGTCAGAGGTAATGACTGGACTGAAGCCAGCTAAGTTAGTAACATGCTTGCCCTAAAAGCTCGAGGATCCGAATTCTATCCCCAGAGCTCACACAGAAGTGCTACAGGATGTACGGCACTTGTGCTGGGGAAGAAGGGACAGGAGGCTCCCTGGGCTTGCTGACTTTTCAGGCTGGCGTAATTGATGAACTACAGGCCAGTGAGAACCTGTCAAGAAAGAGGTGAACACCCACAGCTGGTCCCCTGTCGTCCTATTTGTAAGCCTGGAGCACGAGGATGCAGAGAGTCCAGGAATTGGAACCCAGCCTGGGTGACATAGCAAGGCTGCATCTCAATACACACCTATCCTCAATACACTCCCTCCTATCTGTCTAGTCCTTAACCATTTACAGAAGATAATCACAGTTGCTGTAAGAACATGTTAATTAATATCTACTGGTCTCCAGTTGTTAATATAGTGTCAAGGCTGCTGGTGGCTGGTCCTTCCAGGACTTAACCACCCTGTATTTCCCTCTCCTTCAGACCAGGTGACCTGGGTGCACCAGCCTGCCAAGCAGTTCTTCCCAGCTTTGGCATTCATACTTGCTCTTGTTTTAGTCCCAAACACCCGAATTTATTGATGGTAACAAAAGAGCTTCCAATGTGTTAGGCAAAATGTGCTTTCCACAGTTTTCTGCTAATGCATTTTACATCTCTATTTTCCAAATGAGGTAATTGATATGCTGAGGTTAAGAAGCCTGCTTCAAGGACACTCTTTCCAGAGTTGGGGCCGAGATCTGAATATAAAATGCTTCCTCACTGGTAACCATGACCCTGCGAAAGACGATTCTAGCAAAGTGCATATAATATGCTGTGTGGAACAAACGGGTAATTTGGCAAATTAGCAGAACAGGAATACTTTCTAATTCTTATGGGTGTCACCTGGGACTAGAGACTTTGTCAGTGAGAGACTGCTGAGCTCCCAAGCACCTGATCCCAAGCACTTTAGAGAGCGGCTGAAGAATGAATGAATGTTTTCCGCTAGAAGCACAATGGCCTTCTCACTGCTATTCTGTACGTCCCTGTAGCATTTGATACGCTCAAGAAAACCATTCAGCGACCCTGAGGACGCAGACTGGTGCACACCGTTGGAGGCGTAGGATCCGCGCCTTCGCACCGCACTGAGCAGCGGAAGCGGATCACGGAGGAAGGAGGGCTGGGCAGCCAGAGGCGAAGCGGGCGTGTCCCGGTTCCCCTTGCGACTCCAGTCTGGGACACCACCCGCCCCGACGCCCGACCCCGCGGGAGACAAAGACTGGCGGCAGGCCCACCGCTCTCGCCCGCCTCCGCGGGGACGAAGCGCGACGCGGCTCGAACAACAACGTCCCCCCTTCCCCCCCCCCCCCGTCCCTTAACCTGGCCAGGCCCCAGACGGAGCAGACATGCGCAGCGGCCGCGCCCCATCACCTCTTCGCAGCCGCTCGGGGGTCGCCCAGCGCAAGAGTATGCGGGTCGCTCCGGCCTGTCACCTTCAGAACCGCCCGGCCCCCGCCACTCCGCCTCTGAGCCTTCAGCGCGCGCCTCCGCGGTCCCCTGGAGTCGCGCCCCGGCGACGACTTATCCTTCCCGCGGCAACCACCGTCCGCACCGCCCCGCGGCGCACCCCAGTACCATACCTGCTGAGAGAGGGGTACAAGCGGCGCCGCCATCTTCGTGCGGACTCGGCCTCCCGAGCGCCGAAGGAACGGGGGCGGGGCCGTGCCTGCGCACTAGTACGAAGGAGGGATGCGATGCGCGCGCAGCACAGTCAGAGCAAGGACAGGCCACAGGACCGGAGTACACGTGCGCAGAGGGGAATCCAGGTCCTCCCGTGAGAAGTTTTGCAGTAAGGGGGCGGAGCCTCGATCTCAGTGGAGAGGGCGGGGCAGTTCTGGCTGGAGGCGGAGCCTTTATGGGGAAGGCTCTCTCGCTTAGCCTAACCAGAGTGGGCCGTACCGGGTGATTTAGAGAGCCGAGCCTAAAGCACAGCTTGACTAGAAGAGTCGGAGCCTCGGTAGTTTAGTGGGCCGAGAGTGGGCGGGCTAGTCGGTCTGTGGGGGTGGGGGAGCCTCGTGTGCATCTCCTGATTGGAGTGGGCAAACCGAGCCCCTGCTTTGGAGGCTCCTGTGAGGCAGGGAACCCAAGGGATAGGTAGGGCTCCCTTCCAGACCGCTGGATTCCAGCTCCCTGCACTTTCCAGTCTGGGTCTGTGAATCGGAGCTTGGCTAAACCCAGGCACCGTCTTAACCTCTCTACTCTAGTAGCCTCTACTAACGCCTAGGGTTTGCTGAACTTTTCCCGGGGAGATGGAGACAGTGGCACACAACAAAGTACCATGGTGCTCAAGTCTAGCTTGGGCCATATATGCAGTGTTGGTACCACTCAGTATGCTTGTTAAACAGATTTGGGTTCTGATTGCTTGCAGATGTGGGTGTAGCCTGACATCTGGTGGGTTTTTGTTGTTTTTTTATGTGTATATGCCTGCTGTGCTCGTGCCAATGCCTGCCCAAGAGAGAAGAGGTTGTTAGATGCCATTGAGCTGGAGTCAAAAGCACTTATGAGCCTCCAACCCCCGATATGAGTGGGAACAGAACTAGGGTCCTCTGGAAAAGCAACAAGCACCCTTAACCAACTAACATATCTTCAGCTACTCTGGTATTTCTTTGTCTTTTTTTTTTTTTAAGTTACATTTAAACTTACATCTTAAAAGATTTGTGTGTTGCCTGAATGGATGGATGTGCACCACCTTTATGCTTAGTGCCCATTGAGGCCAGAAGAAGGCATAGAGTTCTCAGGAACTGGAGTATCCTGTAGCTATAAAGCACCACATTGGATGCTGGGAACCAAACCCTGTACAAACTGCAGGTGTACAAATCAGAGGACAACTTCTCTGGAAGTTGGATGGCCCTTTCCACCATGAGTTCCAGAAATAGGACTCAGGTTGTTAGCCTTGGCCGCAAGCATCTTTACCCACTGAGCTATCTTGCTGCCCCTTAGGACATCCTCATTCAAACCACTACACTGGTGCTGGGAAACATGGTACAATATACCACCACACTCAGTCCCACTGTGTTTGATTTCTTGAGGTAGTTGTGACTGATCCTGATTGCCAGCTGCACAGGATCTAGAATCATGTAGAAGACAAAGCTCTGGGTTACAACTGTGAATTTCTAGACTAAGCTGAGGAAGGAAGACCCACCCCCACTGTTCTATGTGCTGGAGGCCAGGACAATGGATCCTGTGTGACCAGCTGCCTCACCATACACATAACACAAATCTTTGTTTTAAAAGCTCTGTGTAGGGGGCTGGCGAGATGGCTCAGCGGGCAAGAGCACTGACTGCTCTTCCGAAGGTCCTGAGTTCAAATCCCAGCAACCACATGGTGGTTCACAACCACCCATAATGAGATCTGACACCATCTTCTGGTGCACCTGACAACAGCTACAGTGTACTTATGTATAATAATAAATAAAATCTTAAAAAAAAAAAAAAAAAAAAGCTCTGTGTATGTGTGTTTGTGTACATAAGTGCAGACACCTGAGGAGGCCAGAAGAGGGCGTCAGTGGTTATCCAGTGCCTGATGTGGGTATTGAGAATTGAACTGAGATCCTCTGAGAAAGCAGCAAGTGCCCTTAATCACAGACTCATCTCTCTAGCCCATAAAATTTTTAAAAACTTTTCCAGCTAGGTGTAGTAACACATGCCTTTAATCTCAGCACTCAAGGAGGCAGAGTCAGATCTCCATGTGTTTGTAGGCAACCTGGTCTACATAAGGAGCTATAAGCTAGCCAGAACTACATGGTGAAACATCATCTTTAAAGAAGGAGAGGGGGGTGGATTAAGGAAATATAGCCATGTATCATGGCACATACCTGTCATCCTAGCACTTGGTGTCTTTTCTGTTGCTATAAGACACCACAACCAAGGCAATGTATAAAAGAGTTTATCGGGGTGAGGGTGGGGGAAGTTTACAGTTCCAGAGACTTAGAGTCAGTGACCATGATGGCAGGATACCTGGTAACCAGCAGGAAAGCATGTTCCTAAAGCAGTAGCTGAGCACTTATATCTAATCCAGAGGCATTTGGCAAAGAGACACTGGGCCTGGTGTGGGCTTTTGAAACCTCAAAGCCCACCGCCAGTGTCACACTTCCTCCAACAAGGCCACATACCCACTAATCCTTTCAGATAGTGCCACTCCCTAACCTTTAAATATATGAACCTATGGGTGCCATTTTCATTCAAACCACTACAGAGACAAAACACTTATAAATAAATCTTTAAAATGATTTTTAAAAAAATAGAGGGGCTGGGGAAAGATGGCTCAGTGGTAAAGAACACTGGCTACTCTCCCAGAGGACCCGAAGCACCCATGACAAACAACCACCACCACCACCCCACCCACCACCCCACCCACCACCCCACCCACCACCCCACCACCACCCCTGCTCCAGAGGATCTGATGTCCTCTTATGGCTTCTATGGGCAACTGCATGTAGTACAATACAAACACAGATACACACACACACATTTTACAAAAAGTAAATAATAAATCTTTAACAGTAAAACAAAATATTTTAAAAATTTATTTTACCATCTTTTATTCATGAAAATATTTAAGAGTTAAAAAAAAAAACACATTGTTTATGGCCAGATTCTTATAGGTCTCTGGCTTTCAATGATCTGTTCTATGCAGGGGAAAAAATTTAAACAGTGTCTCACTATGTGTCCCAGGCTGTCCTAGAACTCACTATATGGACCAGACTGATGTGGAAATCCCAGATCTGTCTGCCTCTGCCTCTCAAGTCCTGAGATTAAAGGAGTGTGCCACCACATGCAGTCAACAGAAACTTTTTTTTTTTTTTTTTTTTTTTTTTTTTTTGGTTTTTCGAGACAGGGTTTCTCTGTGTAGCCCTGGCTGTCCTGGCACTCACTTTGTAGACCAGGCTGGCCTCTAACTCAGAAATCCACCTGCCTCTGCCTCCCGAGTGCTGGGATTAAAGGCGTGCGCCACCACGCCCGGCTAACAGAAACTTCTTATTGCAGACCCTGGGGTCATAGGGGTCTATAGAAGACCCGGGGGACCCTAACACAAACAGGGGATTGTTTTTCAGAAACTGGACAAATGACCATGCAGATGTGATCATTCCAATGTGTATTATTAAAGTAGAGTTGCAGCTGGGCCACTCAGCATGCAGAGTGAGGATGACTATAGTTCGCCCTGCCTGTGGAATCTGCTGAAATGGTTGTGCCTGTGAAACTTCCCCATCAGCAGATCCTCCTCATCTTCTTCACGGGCTTTTTTCACTTCTTCCTTGGCCTGTATGGCATCCATCTCCTTTTCTGGACCCTGGAGGAAAGGACAAAAATAAAACAGGCTGGAGCTGGGGCTGGGACTCATATAATAGAGCGCTTGTAGTTCAGTTGGTATGGTGATTGTAGCTCAGTTGGTAGCGTGCTTATAGCTCAATTGATAGAGAGCTTGTGGCTCTGTTGGTAGAGTGCTTGTAGCTGGTAATTCTTGCCTGGCACTGGATTCAATAGCTAGCATAGGAAAAATCAGGCATGGTGGTGCCCACCTGACATACAGGCCCAGAGGTCATTAGTCCAAGGTCATTTGGTTGACCATACAGCAAGATTAAGGCCAATCTGAGAATGCATAAGACCTTATCTCTAAAGAGATAAAAACTGGGAGCTGGAGAGATGTCTCAGTGGTCAAGAGCTCTGACTACTCTTCCAGAGGTCCTGAGTTCAAATCCTAACAATCACATGGTGGCTCACAACCATCTATAACAAGACCTGATTCCCTCCTTCTGGTGTCTGAAGACAGCTATAGTGTACTAGTGTACTTACATATAATAAATTAAATAAATCTCTTTTTTTTTTTTGAAAAAGAGAAATAGAAACTAACTACTATAGATACCCCTGTCTGTATGCTGGCATACATCTGTGAACCCAATACTTGGGAAGCAAGAATAAGAATGAAGTCCCATACGTTGTGTGGTAAATTCCACAGCAGCCAAAGCTATACAAAGACCCCTCCCTCTAAAAAGAAACAAGAAAAAGCAAGGGCTAGAGGGCTGGCTTAGGCATAATGCTTTTCTAGAGGAGCTTAGTTCCCAGCACCCACTTTAGGCAACTCACATCTGGTGTGACTGAAGTCTAATGGCCTCTGTCGGCACTGCACTCTTGTGCACAGACACATAATTACAGTTTTTTGTTTTTTTTTTAAAGCTGGGTGTACAAGCATGTCTTAATCCTAGCCCTTGGAGACAGAGGAAGGCCAATCTCTATGAGTTCAAGGTCAGCATGGTCTATGTATCAAATCCCTATCTCAAAAAAAAAAAAAAAAAAGAGTTTGGGGTTTGTACCTACCTTAGTTTCTCCCCAGGTGGCCTTGCCAAACTTCTCTGCATATTCTTCATCATCTGTGATCAGGAAGTTATCAAAGATGGTTCCAGATCTCACCTGAGGATGGAAGCAGGCTTTCATTAGTAGTGGCAGACACACAACCTTTCCTTCTTGTCAGGGGTACTTAGCTCAATGCCACACCCATGATCAGGCTAGCATCCACTGACTATAGCTCAGGATGGCCCAAAGGTAAAGCATAGTCTTACTAGGCAGGAAGACCTGGCTTACATTGCTAGCACCTAAGTGTGGGTTGTGGGCATCAACTGGAGGCTAGCTGTGACTTCAGAAGGCCAGGCTCCACCCCTAATGCATATCCCACAGCTGACAGGAGTGACAGCTATACAGAAGGGACCCCAAAGCCCAGAAATGTCAGGCCTATGTGGTCTAAAGGCCACATGCAAGTGCCAGTGACTATAAAGGTCCTTAGTGAGTAGTTTCAGGCTGGGGCTGGAGGGAGTACCCTGAGGGTAAGGGTGCTTACCACTCTTGAAGTACACCACAGTTCAGTTCATAGGATCTGTACCAGGTATCTCACAATGGTCTGTGACTCAAGCTCCAAGGGATCAGATATCCTCTGGCCTCCATGGGCACTGCACACATGTGCACATGCACAATACACATATAGTTTTAAAGAATAATAAACCAAGGGCTGGAAAAATGCCTCATTGGGTAAGCTCTCACTGGGAAAGCATTAAGGGCCCTGAGTTCAGATCACACAGTGCACACATAAAAAGCCAGCATATTTGTATAGGTACCTATGACACCAACATTTGGAGGCTGGAAAGGCAAAGACAGAAGGACACTGGGGCTCACTGGATGCCAGGCTAGCTCCAGGTTCGGTGAGAGACCCTATTCTCAGGAGTGGTATAGCTAGACACTAGACATTCTCTTCTGGTCTCTGCCCACATGCATACATTACACACTGACACACGTACACTGACACACACATATACACACACACATTGGCACATGCACACATACACACATGCACACATACATACACACTGACACATGTACACATACATACACACTGATGTACAAATATGTACACATACATACATGCACAGTGATACATACACACTGACACATGCACACATACATAGTGAAACAATGATACATGCACACATACATAAACACTGACACATGAACACATATACACACACTGACACATGCACACAAACATAGACACTGACACATGCACCCATACTAAGACATGCATAATACACACGTGCTCACACACACAGACACACACATGAAGAAAAGAATTGTGTACCAAATGGGTCACATTAAAGGTCAAGTCATTAAATCAGCAGCCATAGTGGCATATGCCTAGCATCCCAGCACTCAGGAGCTGAGGCAAGAGGATCATGATTTCAAGGCCAGCCTGGGTTACACAGCAAGGCCAGCCCAGAGCTATTAAAGTAAAGAAAGCTTGGAGCCAGATCACCTGCCACAGCTCTAGACCAATGGCGCCAATGTTCTCAAACTCTGAGAGGTCGTACTGCGTCAGGTAGCCAGCAGGTCTCATCTTCTGGTGGAGCCACACGTCCTTGTCGATGCCCTCAGCTTTCAGGCCATCCTACAAAAGCAGACTCTAGCCAGGCTTGAATCACAGGATGAGGGTGGTTGGTTGGTTTTTCCTTTTTTGTTTTCCTATGAAAAGTGGCTAATGGCTGGCCCACCAAGGACCAGTATTCCATAAATTCCCCTGCAACTCAAAATTTTATGCAAAGGAATTCAAGTCTTTTCATTCCTCCCACTTGGTAAAAATCCCATGCAAATTGTGTGTGTGTGTGTGTGTTTTGTTTTGAGACAGGGATCTGTATGCCTCTGCTTTTTTTTTTAATTAATTAATTAATTTTAATGAAAATCATCACCAAAAGAAAGAAAGAAACAAAGAAAAGAAAAGAAGGAAAAGAAAGCTGGGCTGTGGTGGCGCACGCCTTTAATCCCAGCACTCCGGAGGCAGAGGCAGGCAGATTTCTGAGTTCGAGACCAGCCTGGTCTGCAAAGTGAATTCCAGGACAGCCAGGGCTACACAGAGAAACCCTGTCTCAAAAAACAAAACAAAACAAAACAAAAAAATCCAAACAACAAAAAAAAAAAAAAAAAGAAGGAAAAGAAAAAGAAAAGCACCCTGTCCCCATTCCTGGAACCTGATAGACTGCAGCAGCCTATCCCTCCCCTTTCCTTCACTTCTTATGCAATTCCTTTAAACGCAACAAACCTCAGAAGTCAGTATGATCAAACTCCTCTAGACACAGTTACCAACTGCGTTAGAATGAATTTCCCACCCATGTATTTGCAAGCAGGTTTGGATCATGGGTTTACAAAGAGAAATTGCCTTGCCAGGTCACTCTTAGCATGTTCTTTTTCTGTGTCACTGAGAATACCTTTTCTAAGAGCACAAATCGGGCAAGAGCAAGGGCCACCCCAAGGACCCAGAGTCACTGCAGGAAGAAGCCACACACCTCATATGGTGGCTTCTGCAGCCAGTCCCCATCCAGCTCACTGTTCCAGTCACTCGGCTTGCTGGCACCCGCATCCAGAAAGTGCTTTTCCCAATCCTTCAAAAACAGAAAGGAAAGCATGATGTCAGAGGCGTGCTGAGAAAAAGGAAATTTCTGTAAAATATTTTTATTACATCTATTATACATGTGTGCTCATGTGGAGGTCAGAAGACAACTTGCTGGAGTCAGCTATTTCCCTCCATCATGTGGGTTCTAGAAATCAAACTTGGGTCCTCATTGCTTGGTCACAAGCATCTTTTCTTGCTGAACCATCTCGCCACCCCTTGGAAATTCTTTAGTGTAGGTTGTGGGAGAAACCTAGGGAGTACACATGCTCAGTGGGGCTGGGACAGAGCCCCGTGGCCTACAGGAGATGGCAGGCACCTAGACAGAAGATACTTAGAAACAAATTAACAGAACAGGTCCCTAACTCCAGTCACAATGCCCTTTTCCTATTCACTGGAGTTGTCTCCAAGTGTGCTGGATAGGTTTTTGCCAACTAGACAAAAATCTGAAAGGAAGGAGCCTCAATTAAGAAAATATCTCTGTAAGATCAGGTTGTAGGGGCTGGTGAGATGGCTCAGCAGGTAAGAGCACCCGACTGCTCTTCCGAAGGTCCTGAGTTCAAATCCCAGCAACCACATGGTGGCTCACAACCATCCGTAACGAGATCTGACTCCCTCTTCTGGTGTGTCTGAAGACAGCTACAGTGTACTTACATATAATAAATAAATCTTAAAAAAAAAAAAAAAAAAAAAGATCATTGTAGGCAGACCTGTAGGGTATTTTCTTTTTTTCCTTTTTTTTTTTTTAAATAGTTTAACATATTTTAATAGCAAACTTACAGGAACAGTACAGAAGACAGACAACATTAAAAACATGTACTTGTATGTAGGACAACTCAGTTAGAAAAGTACAGTGAACGGATGGAATCTACTGTGTGATAAAAATGCTACAAACACCATTTAGTTGCCATCAATAAGAAATTTATGGCCGGGCGTGGTGGTGCACGCCTTTAATCCCAGCACTCCAGAGGCAGAGGCAGGCAGATTTCTGAGTTCGAGGCCAGCCTGGTCTACAAAGTGAGTGCCAGGACAGCCAGGGCTACACAGAGAAACCCTGTCTCGAAAAACCAAAAAAAAAAAAAAAAAAAAAAAAGAAAAAGAAAAGAAATTTACTTATTTTTTAAAAATCCAAATGCTGGCATTGTCCAGAAAAGTTTAACAGGTTTATTTATAATTGTTATAGAGTAGAACTGTTGAAATGTGTTCACTGAAACATTTTGCTTACGTTAATGCTTTACATATTGCATTTATATTAAAAATTCACTTGAAATCATATACTTAGGTACCTTTGACCCCATGGAAAAAAATATCTAACATTCAGAACTACAGGAAGAAGAGGGAAAAAATTTTTTTTGAGAATGAAATGTTTCTCCTCATAGTGGACTCTTAAGCAAGTTCTCCGCGATGCAGCATGCTAGCTGGATATCTTTTGGCATAATTCTTTTTTTTTTTTTTTTTTTTTTTTGGTTTTTCAAGACAGGGTTTCTCTGTGTAGTTCTGGCTGTCCTGGAACTCACTTTGTAGACCAGGCTGGCCTCGAACTCTGAAATCCGCCTGCCTCTGCCTCCCGAGTGCTGGGATTAAAGGCGTGCGCCACCACGCCCGGCCCGGCATAATTCTTACACATTTGGCATGGATAGCACACAGATTGGTATCTTCAAAAAGGCCAACCAGATAGGCCTCACTTGCCTCCTGCAAAGCACCAAAAGCTGCACTCTGGATGCGCAGATCTGTTTTGAAGTCCTGAGCAATTTCTCGAACCAGACACGCTGAAAGGGGAGCTTGTGAATCAGAAGTTCAGTGGACTTCTGATAGTGTCTGATTTCACGGAGTGCCACAGTACCAGGCCTGTAACGATGAGATTTCTTCACCCTTCCAGTAGAAGGTGCACTCTTGGGAGCGGCTTTTGTAGCCAGTTGTTTCCTGTGTGCTTTACCACCGGTGGATTTGCGGGCAGTCTGCTTTGTACAAGCCATGGTATGGGCACCTCCTTACTTACCCCATTTCTCCTTCAGCTGGAGCTTGGCAAGCGAGTGGCCGCGGCACTGCCATTAGAAAGCAGCGGCCAGGGCATTTTTTTAAATTAGTAATTGATGGGGGAGAGCCCAGCCCATTGTGGGTGGTACCATCCCTGAGCTGGTGGTCCTGGGTTCTGAGCAAGCCTTGGGGCACAAGCCAGTAAGCAGAATTCCTTCATGGCTCTATATCAGAGCTCCTGCCTCCAGGTTCCTGCCCTGTGTGAGTTCCTGTCCTGACCACCTTCAGTGATGAACAGTGATATGGAAGTATAAGCCAGATAAACCCTTTCCTCCCCAAGTTGTTTGCTCATAGACTTTCATCACAGCAATAGTAACTAGGACACCAGGCTGTAGGATTACCATTCCACTAAATGGCAAGTGCATACTGCTTGGCTTTTGTTTGTCTTTGGATTTTTTTTGTTGTTGTTATGACCATGGTAGACCTCTCGAATAATCTTAGGGTAGGAACACGAAATGAAGAGAGAGAAGCTGTATCAAGAGACAAGTGACTAAACCTCAAAATTATGGAGAGATAGAAAGTTACAGGCCAGAGCCAAATTATCTTGATTTTAGTCACTGTGATCTAACCCTGCGTCTGACCTAACATCTTTGTAACTATCAAAACCCTGGAGTGGAGGATGGGGGCGGGTGGGGGGTGACCAGGAGTGGGAGCAGCAGTCAGGCAGCTAAATGAATAAATTAAATTAAATTAAAATTAAACAAATAGCCGGGCGTGATGGCACACGCCTTAATCCCAGCACTCGGGAGGCAGAGGCAGGAGGATTTCTGAGTTTGAGGCCAGCCTGGTCTACAAAGTGAGTTCCAGGACAGCCAGGGCTATACAGAGAAACCCTGTCTCAAAAAATAAATAAATAAATAAATAAATAAATAAACAAAAACCCTGCAATGGCCAGGTGTGGCACACACCTTTAATCCCAGCACTTCCAAGGCAGAGGCAGGCAGATCTCTGTGAGTTCAAGGCCAGCCTGGTCTACAGAATGAGTCCCAGGTCCTTCAGGGCTAAGTAAGACCCCATGTCAAAACCAAAGAAACACCCCATTAAGTTTGTTTTTATAGCCAGGTGGTAGTGGTGGTGCACGTATTTAATCCCAGTGCTCAGAAGCAGAGGCAGAAGGATCTCTGAGTGAGGGCAGTCTGCTCTACAGAGAGAGAGTTCTAGAACAGGTACGGACACACAGATAAACCCTGTCTCAAAAAATAAAAACAACAAATTGTTTTTGTAAAACTTTGAAATGTGTGTCCAGGTTTCTGGTATGAGATCTGAGTGGGCAGAAGCTACGGTGCAAGCAGGCCTTGGGGAAGGGCACTCTCAACACACACCTCAGGCTGTGCTCACCTACCTGGGCTTTGCTGCCTTCCATCTGATCCCAGTCCCTAGACTCCAGTGATGTCTTTTCCGTTTTCTTCAGCGATGTCAGGTTCCAGTCATACTCAATGCTGCCAGACTCAATGGACTGGCCATCGACTTTTACCTCGTAAGAAAGATCTGGTCTTAAGATCAGGGTGTAGAGATGCGTGAAGCCATCCACCTGCACAAAGGCCACAGTGAGATATTCTTTCATTGTGTGTCTGATGTGTACTTTAAAACAGGAACTAGAATGGGAGACAGTACAGTGGGTGATGGCACTTGCCACCAAGCCTGGTGACCTAAGTTCAATCTGCCAGACCCCCACTGGTAGAAGGAAAAAAATGACTTCAAGTTGTGCTCTGACCAACACACACACAAGTATAAAACAAACCTAAGCTTGTTGGGGGTGGCACAGGCCTTTGCTTTTAACATTTGGGAGGCTCAAGCAGGGAGAGCATGAACCTCAAGCCAGCCTTGGTTACACTGCAAGACCCTGTCTTAACATCTAAACCAACAGGCCTATATAGTGGCTCACATCTGTAAGGCCAACTCTTGGGAAACCGAGGCAGGGGAATTGGGAGTTCAGAGTTATTCTCCACTGTATGATAAGCAAGCACTGTACCTCTCTGCTTGACTGTTTGTCAATCTGAGCGAGGTTGGATGCAGAGGCCATGGGTTAAGGTTAAATAGTCTGGCAGAGGCAGTGATTGGACTAAGAATGGCCCCTATAGTAGCCGGGCGTGGTGGCGCACGCCTTTAATCCCAGCACTTGGGAGGCAGAGGCAGGCGGATTTCTGAGTTCGAGGCCAGCCTGGTCTACAAAGTGAGTTCCAGGACAGCCAAGGCTACACAGAGAAAGCCTGTCTCGAAAAACAAAAAGAAAGAAAGAAAAGGAAAGGAAAGGAAAGAAGGCAGGCCCCTATAGGTACATATATTTGAATACTTAGTCACTAGGAATTCTTTGAAAGGCCTTGCTGGAGGAAGTATGTCACTGTGGGTCGACTTTGAGGTTTCAAAAGTCCAAGGCAGGTCCAGAGCCTGCCTCCCCCCCCCCTCCCCCACTCTGTCTCTGTCTCTGTCTCTCTCTCTGCCTACAGATCAGGATGTTCCCTCCATGCTCCCTCTGTGTTCCCTCCATGTCCCCTCCATGCTCCCTCCATGCTTCCTCTGTGCGCCCTCCATGTCCCCTCTATGTTCCCTCTGTGTCCCTTCCATGCTCCCTGTGTGCTCCCTCTATGCTCTCTCCATGCTCCCTCTGTGCTCCCACCATGTTCTCTCTGTATTTTCAACATGTTCCCTCCATGATCCCACCATGCTGATAATGGGCTAAAGCTCTAGAATTGTAAGCTAACCCCAAACAAATGCTTTCATTTGTGAGAGTTGCCTTGGTCTTGGTGTCTCTTCACAGCAAAAGGACAAAGACTAAGACAACAGAGGAAATCTTGAGACAGTCTGACTTGCAGGCTATGGTCTTTCTGCTTAGATTTGAACTACCATACCCAGTTTTCTTCACATTCATCATGCAAGAGGCACAAGGCACATGTGGGAGGCTAAAGCAGAGGATCATGGGGTTTGAGGTTATCTGGATCATCTAGGGAGATAAATTACTTCCCTACATGAAGTGGGAGCTGGAGAGGTGGCTCAGGCTAAGAGTACCTTCAGCTCTCCTAGAGACCAGAGTGTGGTTGCCAGCACCCATGTCAGGTGGCTCCAGGGGATGCAATGCCTTCTGGCCTCTGTGGACACTGCACTCATGTGCACATGCACAAACATAATTAAAATAATAAAACAAAATTTAAAAAAAGAAAAAGGAAAGGAAGGGAGGGTAAAGGGGAGAAAGATGGAGGAAGGGATGAGGGCAGGCAGAGAGATGAAGGAAAGGATGAGGGGAAAGCAGAGAAATGGAGGAAGGAATGAGGGCAGGCAGAGAGATGGAGGAAGGGATGAGGCAGGCAGAGAGAACTGCTCCCTGTGACATTAGTGCGCACTCACCTTGCATCTGATTGGCTTCTTGTTTTCATGATATTGATTCTTGAAATATAAGATAACATGAATTTTCTTGATATCAAATCCACAAATATCAGGTCCTACAAAAAAGAAGAAGGAGAAAGAGAAGGAGGAGGAGGAAGAGGAGGAAGGTGGTATTCACAGTTTTCTTCCATACTGTTTCTGTACATACATAATGCCTAAGCATCCTCCCCAACCAAGGGAATAGTAACTTAATCTGTCTGGGGTGCTCTTGAGTTCACCAGAAGACATTGAAGCAAAGCTCTGGTGGCTGGCTCCCTCCTACTAAAGTCACCTTGCACTCAACTATGAATCAGCACAAATAAGAAAACAAGGCCAACAGGACATCGTGTCAGACTCCCACAACAGAGCACTGGGAGGCTAAGCGGGAAGACTGTCAATCCTGGCCAGCCTGGGCAACTTGCCAAGTGCCTGGCTCAAAAAGCAAAACAGTGAGCTGGAGAGATAACTTAGAAGGTAATATTGGTGGCTATCCAGGCTGAGGACCTGAGTTCAATCCCTGGGAAGCACAAGGTAGAAAGAGATGGCTGCACCTTGCCCTCTGACTCTGCATGCACACCACAGCACACGCAAGCCTTCCATAAATAATAATTATTAGTACTTTTGCTTGGTTGGGTTTTTTGAGACAAGGTTTCTCTGTATAACCCTGGCTATCCTTGTTCTGTAGACAAGGATAGCCTCGAACTGAGAGATCTACCTGCCTCTGCCTCCTGAGTGCTGGGATTAAATGTGTATACCACCACTGCCCAACAATAATTTATTAAAGTTTGTTTTGTGTGTCTCTATCTTTCTCTGTTCATATGTACATGTGCATGCAGGTACCTCTGGTAACCAAAAGAAGGAGACCGATCCTTTGAATCTGGAGTTATAGGTGGTGGTGAACTAGGGTCCTCCCCAAGAGCAGTAAGTCTCTTAACCACCAGCTCCCAAATGTATATGTTCTTTAAAATGAGAAAGAAAGCCTGGTGGTTGTGGCACACACCTTTAGTCCCCTCGGGGGGGGGGGGGCAAAGGCAGGAGGACCTCTGAGTTTGAAGTCCACCTGGTATATAGGGAGTTGTAGGACAGCCAGAACTACACAGAGAAACCCTGTCTCAAAAAAAATAAATAAATAAATAAATAAATACATAAATAAATAAATAGTAAAAAGAAATGAGATGGGAAATTAAAAAGAAAGCACAAAGAGAACGAAGGCATTTTGTTCTTTGTTCTGCTTTTTTACAGTGGTGGGAGTGGAACCCAGGGCTCTCATATATCAAGCCACAACAGAGCCCAAAGGATTTATTATGGTGTGTGTGGGGGGGGGGGGTGTGGGTGTGTACATGTGCATATGCTGGTACTTGAGTGCATGTGTGGTGCCGACACCTGAACGTGCAGAATGTTCTTCCCAGTGCACATGCTGATGGCAGAAGGAAGACTTCCTGTTGTCTCTGTCAGTTGCCATTGTATGCCCTTGAGGCAGGGCTCTCACGGAGTGGGAAGCTGTTTCTTTCAGCTAGACTGGCTGGCTGAGCTGTTCTCAGGATCTTCCTGTCGTGTTGGGATTACAGGCAGATACAGACAGCCTCATCTGACTCTTATGTAGGTTCTGAGAATTGGAATACAGTTACCCACTGAGCCATCTCCCCAGTCATATTTTCTACATTATGGGGAGTTTTAAGACAGCGTGTCATTGAAGCTCAGGCCGGCCTGGGATTCCTGCCTCCATCTCCCAAGAGCTGGGATTATGCCTGCTTTATTCCAGAGCTTCCTGAATGCTAGGCAAGCACTTTATCAACCCAGCCCAGTCCCAGCTCACACTAGTCCCAGCTCACACTTCAAATCTTTTTCAAAGTATTTATTTATTTATTTATTTATTTATTTATTTATTTTAATTTCATGTGCACTGGTGTTCTGTCTGCACTGTATGTTTGTGTGAGAATGTCAGATCCCCTGGAACTGGAGTTACAGACAGTCTCAAGCTGCAATATGGGTGCTGGGAATTGAACCTGGATCCTCTGGAAGAGCAGCCAGTGAAGAATCTCCAGACCCACACTTCAAATATTTTAAGCTTCACAACACTTTTAGAAGTAACCAGAAAGTCCACCATCCCTTACTTGACAACATGGACATGTTTTAGAGGCCAGAGTTTATCACTTGGGATATATATGTTGACTTCATCTGTGCAGTGTCCCCATTGAAATCCCAAACTGTATTACTGTTTGGCTCTCTGGAGGCAAGGTCTGGCAGCACACTCTCAATCCTCCTGATGCCCCTTCTAAGTGCTGGGATGGTAGAGGTTTGCCACCATGCCTGGCACTAACATCTCACAATTCTTCAAAATTTGATATATTCCAGCCAGGGGTGGTGGTGCACAGCTTTAATTCCAGTGTTGGGATGCAGAGACAGGAGGACCTCTGTGAGTTAAAGGCTAGCCTGGCTTACATAGTAAATACCAGGATTGGCAGGCTTCACAGAGACTCCCTATCAAAAACTTTTTTTTTCTGTGTGTGTATATGTTTGTGAATGCAGGTGTGTGCCTGGCTAAATGTGGTCTCGGCACTCAACAAGTTTCAGGGCTGAGGTTGTAGATCAGACTTAGTGTGTTCAAGGCCCTGGGTTTCATATCTAACACACAGCTGTGTGAGATGGTCCAGCAAAGCAAAGACACTTGCCATCAGGCTTCTAGGTCTGAACTCAGATGGAAGAAGGAGAGAACAGACTCCTTCAAGTTACTAGAGCTGTAGGCTGCTCTTGCAGAGGACCCAGGTTCTGTTCCCAGCATCTGCCTGATTCCAATTCTTGAGAAACTAACAACCTCTTCTGGCCTCTATAGCCATCTGTGATGGCAATATTGCACATAAACTCATCCAGAAAGGTACACATACATCCATGTAAATTAAATGAATAATTTTTTTAAAGTCAGGTTCAGATTCTAAGTCCTTTGGCTTTTTGTTTAGGTCTGAGAATGTTCAGCCTGCATTGGTTAGTTTAACAGTGCTATAGCTGGGCAGTGGTGGCACACACTTTTAATCCCAGCACTTGGGAGGCTGAGGCAGGTGGATTTCTGAGTTCGAGGCCAGGCTGGTCTACAGAGTGAGTTCCAGGACAGCCAGGGTTACACAGAGAAATCTTGTCTCGAAAAACCAAACCAAACCAAACCAAAAACAAAACAGTGCTATAAACCTTAGGTTCAATGCTGTTATGTTAGTCCTTTCAGCAGAGCCTCTGTGTAATGTTGGAAACACGTGGCTTCCCTTGCTGAACTTACCAAACATGATGTAGTACTGAGATTTTCCGTTCATCTTCTTCTGGTCCAGGTCAGACGGGAACACCTTGATGTAACCACCACCGCAGTCCATCTTCTGCTCATGCTTCACCGTGTACTGGATTACCAGGGTCTTCCCTTTGTTGCTGAATGGCTTGAAGCTCGCAGAGATGGCATAGAATCGGCTGTTTTGGGTAGTCTGCAGGCCTTCCAACAGAAAGCATGCATGGGTGAGTCAGAATGACACTGCACTCAATATCCTGTAGGAACCTCCAACTCATATGTCCCCACTGACCCCCAGAGATGCTGTTTGCACTGAGCCACTGTGCACAAGTCACACAGTGTGCCACATGCACACTACTAACAGACTTGTTGCTTGCAAGAATCTCTGCTTCACACACCTTTGTGCATATAATGCAAGCTTTGCCAGGGCCCAGTGGGTGAGGCACTTACAGCCAAGCCTGACCACCTGATTACATTCTTGAGTACCCACATAATGGAAAGAGGGAGACAGCTCCCGAAGCTGTCTTCTAATTTCCACATGCATGTGATGACAGATGTGTGCACACGCACACAGACACACACACAGCTAATTTTTAAAGACTGTTTTACTAGTTTTTAAATTTTGTTTGAGGCATAGTATACCTGTGAGCCCTGTGCCACACAACCTTCAGTAGGATCTGTGTGACAAATTCCACAGACTGAGGCGATTGACCTCCAAAGGGGGAGGCCTCCTGGAACTGGTTGTGGAACTCTTTGTCGGAGAAAAATTATTGAGCAGTAGTTCTCATGGCAATCTATCTGTTTTGTTTTCTCTTATTCCTTTTCTTATTTACATGTTCCCGGTAGCCTAGGCCAAGATCTTAGGCAAGAATAATGGGTTGCAGGGCGGTGGTGGCCCACACCTTTAATCCTAGCATTTGGGAGGTAGAGGCAAGCAGATTTCTGAGTTCGAGGCCAGCCTGGTCTACAGAATGAGTTCCAGGACAGCCAGGGCTACACAGAGAAACCCTGTCTCGAAACCCTCCCCCCCCCCAAAAAAAAAGAAGAATGGGTAAGAAAGCATCCCTAGAGATGGGAGTCACTAATGTGACCTTATCCCCAGGGAAACAGATGCTTTACTTTCTAAATCATTTATAAAACTATGATGATAGATACAAACTTTCCCAACAATAAAATTTCATATAGCTACATGTGTGTCATCAGAGGTAGGTTTTGGTATATGGCAAAGAAAACCTTAATTAGAAAGAATTAAAATAGTTTAAATTTATGCATTGAAGATTTATAAAAAAATCAGGCACTAGATGTTAAATTAAAATTGACCATGGGGATGGAGAGTTAGCTCAGCAGTTAAGAGAATTGACCATAAAGATTAACCTTTTCTTGGAAATATGCCACTAGCCTTGGATGACAGCCCCCACTGAATACATCCTTTCAGAATTGTTACATTTTGATGATTTATAATGATGTTACCTGTTCTGTTTGTGATTCACTGAATACATAGTTTCAGAGTTGTAAGGCTTAGATGATTTTTGTGCTTTACTGTGCCAAATGACTTTTGTTGGTATCTGTGATTGTTTCACTGGATACAGTTTCTAAGAGATGTAATGTTTGGTTTTTTAATGTATAAAATCCCCTGCTTGAGAGCTGCAGAATACACTCCGATTCAAACTGCCTCTGTGTTTGTTTCTGTTTGTCACTGCCGAATCCTTACCCACCTAGCTTTGAGGACCCTCATTCCAGGGACCCCCATACCTGACTGGGGTGGTCTGTGGCAGCCCTGGCTGTCCTGGAACTCCCTTCTCTAGACCAGGTTGTTCTCGAACTCAGAGATTCACCTGCTTCTCTGCCTCTGCCTCCCAAGTGCTGAGGTTAAAGGCATTTGCCAACACTACCCAAGTTGTCATTTTTTGAATTGCTCTTGTTTTTTATATTGGGGACAGATGGGACACAGGACCTGACACATGCTCAGCACCACCTCTTGCTGGAGCACACTCTCTGTCCTACCACTGGCATACTTTAGGTTACACAATCACCTCCCTGGGGTGTAGCTCAGTTTTAAGCTCAGCTAGTGTGCATGAGGCCTGGGGTTCCAATGCCAGCACCATATAAAGTGGGAGTGGTGGCACACATCCAAGCATTTGGGAGGAAGAAACAGGCGGGTCCCAGAGTCTTTGCAAATTATTAAAATTTCAATCCCTTTAAAATATCCAATCTCTTTTAAAATTCAGTCTTTTTACAATTCAAAGTCTGGGGCTCCAGTAAAATACTTTCTTCCTTCAAGTGGGAAAAATATCAGGGCACAGTCACAATCAAAAGGAAAATCAGACTCCAACTGTCCAATGTCTGGGATTCACTCATGATCTTCTGGGTTCCTCCAAGGGCTTGGGTCACTTCTCCAGCTCTACCCGTTGTAGCATACACGTTATCTTCTAGGCTCCAGCTGCCTGTACTCCACTGCTGCTGCTGTTCTTGGTGGTCATCTCATGGTACTGGCATCTCCAAAACACTGCCATTTTCTACTGCAACTAGGCTTTACCAATAGCCTCTCATAAGCTCTCTTCATGGTGCCAAGCCTCAACAACTTTGCATGACCCCTTCTGTCCTGGGCCATCAACTGCAAGTGAGGTTGCACCTTCACCAATGGCCTTCCATGGCCTCTCACAGTGCTGAGCCTCAGCTGCTCTGCATGACCCCTTCATGCCTTCAAAACCAGTACCACCTGGGTGACTCTTTCATATACCAAGTCCAGCCACAGAACAAGGTACAACCTTGGCTATCTCTGGAACATAGCCTCTGTGCTCTCAGAAAACACTTCCCAGAAGATTTCATCTCAATGGTGCTGGACTCTTCTTAATCACTGCTAATTTCTTAGCTCCAGCTAACCAGCATCAATAGTCCCAGTAATGCAAAGGTTTCACCTTAGTAGTTCTGGTATCTTGTTAATCATAGCTGATTCTTCAGCCCCATCTAACCAAAACCATAGAATCTTCACAATCAAAATAGCAGCAACCCTGATAAGAGTCTTTAATTTTCCCTCTGAAATTTCACAAGCCAGGCCTCCATCTTCTGCACTGTTCTCAACATTATTTTCCCACATCCCATAGAGCTCTTTAACATCCCAATGGCTCTTCTAGCCTAAAGTTCTAAAGTCCTTCCACAGTCCTCCCCAAAACATGGTCAGGTTGTCATAGGAACAACCCACTATGGTGGTATCAGTTTGTCTTAGTTGGGGTTTCTATTCCTGCACAAACATCATGACCAAGATACAAGTTGGGGAGGAAAGGGTTTATTCAACTTACACTTCCACACTGCTGTTCATCACTAAAGGAAGTCAGAACTGGAACTCAAGCAGGTCAGGAAGCAGGAACTGATGCAGAGGCCATGGAGGGATGTTACTTACTGGCTTGCTTCTGGTTTGTTCAGCTTGCTTTCTTACAGAACCCAAGACTACCAGCCCAGGGATGGCACCACCTACAATGGGCCCTCCACCCTTGATCACTAATTGAGAAAATGCCTTACAGCTGGATTTCATGGAGGCATTTTCTCACCTGAAGCTCCTTTCTCTGTGATAACTCCAGCTTGTTTCAAGTTGACACACAAAACCAGCCAGTACAGCTGTGAACCAACCAAGCATGTGGCTGACTGGGGCAGGAGGACCTGGAGTTCAGGCCAACCTGGACTTCATAGAGAGAATCTGTCTCAGATAAACAAACTTTTTTTTTCTTCTTCCAGACAAGTTCTCAAGTGTCCTGCATTGACCTTGAACTTGCAACATAGCTAAACAATGACTTCGGCCTTTTTAATTCTCTTGCCACTTCTCGAGTGTGCACTACAACCTGTTTAGGCTGTACTGGAGCTGGGATCCAGGACTTCATAGATGTTAGACATACAAATTTATTAGCCAGTTTTGTTGGTGCATGCCTTTAATCCCAGCATTCAAGAGGCAGAGGAAGGGGCAGGTAGATTTAAGAGTTTCTAGACATTCAGAGATACATAGAGACCCTGGCTCAAAACACACAAAACTAAAATAACCTAGAAAATACAATTTAATTATTTATTCGTTCATTTTGTGGGGTTGGGGCATGTGCCAAGGTTAGAGAACAACTTGTGGGCATAGGTTCTCTCCTTCTACCCTGTAGGTTCCGGGGATCAAACTTAGGTTACCAAGCTTGGCCACAGGCCAATCTAGCTGGCCCCACTTTTCATTTTGATTTCCCCTCTTTTTGTTTTGTGCCAAGACCTGGCTGTATCTTTTGGGTGGGCCAGAGCTCACTCTCTAGCCAGGCTGGTCTTGAACTTGTGATTTTCCTGCCTCATGAAGACCCTGGAGTGCTAGGATTCTAGGTTGTGCTACAGAATGGTTCCAATTTTCATTCAGTGAGATGATCTTGGGCAACTACTGAAAAATGCCAACACAGTCATTCCTGTTGACTCCAGTTGTCATTCCAGCACTTTCTGAGCACCTCCACTGTCATTCCAGTCCACACTCAAGGTGCATACTGCCCCCAACATACATAGATGTGGAAAAAGTAATCAGCACTTGGGAGGCTGGGAGTTAAAAGTCATCTAGGGCTACATGAGACTGCTCAAAGACTCAAAACACACTTCGGTCAATCTTTTTTTTTTTTTTGGTTTTTCAAGACAGGGTTTCTCTATGTAGCCCTGGCTGTCCGGGAACTTATCTGTAGACCAGGCTGGCCTCGAACACAGAAATCCACCTGCTGGGATTAAAGGCTTGCGCCACCACCGCCAGGCTACTCTGGTCACTTAAACGAATGTAAACCCAAACAGGGTATTGCAGAGCCTGCATGTGCCTCAGTGTTCTGGCTTGAACGGTGGGTGCGCTGTCAGGGTGCCGTGCGGTTTCTAACTCTACTCTATTTTGCTCCCGATTCTACACTAACCTTTGTCTTTCTCTTTATGCCCATAGAACTTCCCCGATGAGACTCTGAAGTGCCCAAACTGGGAGTCATTGGTGGACTGCACCCAGCGGTTCCTCCAGCGCTCTGTGGGGAGACAGGAGGGTTAGTGGTGCAAAGTGCACGGGCCCATATCACAGATGGTGGACACAGGCCACCAGCCACCACGGCAATCGCCTTCACCTCCGTCTAGAAACTCCTCCTGGAAGTACACAGTGGCTAGTGCCACGCGTAGCACACAGATGGCCCAGAGCAACGCACGAGCCGAGACCATGGCTGCACGTGCGACTTCCACTCTCTGCTCTCAGGCGTCCGGACCGCCTGACGGGCGCAACTCAGAAACTACAACTCCCGGCATGCCTTGGGATTATGACCTGGGGACGCTAATGGGTGCGCTGAAATTACTGGTCCCGTGACGCCCGGCGATTGTGACCTGAGTTGCTCATTGGTGGGTGGAGCGCGGTGGCCGACGGGAAATGTAGTCTCTAGCGGCTGTGGCGCGGTCTTCTAAGGCAACCGCACACTGGGGCCTATATTTTGAGGCTGAAGCCTAGCGGGAAGAAGCCAACGCAGCTACTCAGGTGACCTCACAGTGATCAAGTGGGTTGACAAGGGGCTGCAGGAAAAGGGGCGGCATATTCACACCAGAGTTTCCTAATCTGGAGAGCGATGGGGCATGATCCCTTAGGGCTTGCTAACAAAATCGAGGAAACTGAGTATAGGCAGTGTTATTAGCATGGAGAAGATCTCCAGATGCTGTGATATGGGTCCTCTCAGTTGGGTATCCTGGTTACAGGTTCCAGAGCAGGTACAGATACAGGTACGAATCTGGACGCCTGTCCTCAAATCTCTCTGAGATTCTTTGGTTTTGAGCTCACTCAACCTTACCAGTTCTTATGGCTGTCCCACATGCCCTACAGCTTATTAAAAGACTTTTATCTGGGTGGTGGTGGCCTACACCTTAGGTCACAGCACTTGGGAGGCAGGCCTGATCTAAGGAGCTTCCAGGAAAACCAGAGCTATACAGGGAAACCTTATCTTGAAAAAAATAAAAACAAAACAAAAAGTATACTTATACAGTGAAGTACTTTTAAAGGCTGAAAACACAATCTTTATTTTCCTAGAATGGCTTCCACAAGAAGACCCTTTGACCCTCCACGTAGTGGTTTTGACTTAAGGGATATGTTCTTAGATAGCTCGAGGATGGAAGAGATCAGAAACTTACAAGCCCGAAGTCTTGGCCAAGTGACACCTGGGCAGAGCAGAATCTTAAAGAGAAACCAAAGGATGGACGAGAAATATTTGATGCCCAAAGAGGAGGCCATGGCAGGGAGGGGGGTGAGGCTGGGCTTGAGGCCTCCCACCATCTCCTCCAAGACCAGAGCCAGTGAGGCCCTTAGGAAACTGGCCCAGATTGAAACCAAGATCCTGAATCGGAAGCAGGTGCCCATGACTTGGTCTGACGTGGAGTCTGACTCCACATCCATCGAGCAGAGTCTTCCTAAGAGAACAGGTGCAGCTTCTGTTTCTTCCCAGTACCCACACAGAACTTTCCAGAAACAAGTGAACAGAATATGTGTGTCAAAGAGCGATGGGCCGAGTGGCAACGGTAGCAGGTTTCTGAAGAAGAAGGAGTTGCCCACTGAAGCGAGGTCCCCAGGGCTGGCAGTGGGGACAGGGAAGCAAGCTCTGCTGCCCACAAAGAAAGAACCTGCCAGTAACGACGAGGAGGAAATGCTACTGCTTGGAAGCTTGATGGAATCTTCTCGAGAAAAAGAAACAAATAGAAACCAGGAGCTCCCTGGCTCCAGTGTCAGCAGGAGCAACCTTGGAAAGGTGTTCTTGGTAACGTATTCTTTTGTTGGTTTCAAATTTTACTTTTTTGGGGGGAGGGGGAGCAGGTTCTGGGAACAGAGCCCAGGGCTTTGTTTGTACCAAACAGCTGCTTAGCTAGTGAGCTGTACCTCAGACCCCCCCCCCTTCTGTACATATGTCTCTGTGTGTATACCCCACATATGCACAGGTGCCTGCAAAGATAGAAGAGGGCATCGATCCCCTGCAGCTAGAGTTAGAGGGGTTGTGAGACACCTGATATGGGTGCTGGGAACTAAACCCAGGTCCCTTTCGGGAAAGAGCAGCAAATGCTTTGTCTTCTTAGGTTAATTTGAGGTCTCAATTGAAGGACTGCTCACATTAGAGGAATTGTCTTGATTGTTTATTGATTGTGAACTGGTGATGCCTTGTGGGCTTGGGTTGTGTGAGAAGCTGACTTGAGTGCGAGCCTGTGGGAACAAGCTGCTGTTGTGTGACACCATTGCCAGGGAGATGTGAAGAGATATCTCCTTGCCTCACATAGGGAACCAGTGACAAACGAAAGCACAACAAGCTAAGAACAAATTGGAGAATTTATTCAGTTTATTGGGATTACTTACAGGAGTAAAAATGGCTGAAAGACACTGATGGCCGGAGCCTACCCAGCATTGGTGACAGCTTGTGGTCATAAATACAAATTCAGGGCAGCACTTTGGCCATTTGGCCCTGTCATTTACCAGAGCCACAGCTCTCCTTTTCTCCTAGCTTGTTGCATGTAGTTTTAGTAACACGCATGCTCTTTCTCAAGAGCTCCGTCAACCTCTTGCAGATAGCTCCACCAAGCCACCAAAGGCTCCCCCAGCTGTGCCTGTTTTCCTGCCCACCTTAGTTGCCAGGGATGGAAAACACCAGACAGCCTTCATATTCTAAAACTAGCCGGATAATGGCTGGGTGAAGAATATCCTGCCCCATCCTCCCTGGCCTTCACGCACGGTGGAGGCTCCAGACTATAGGTACTATGAGACCTACATGCCTGCCACTTCCTCTGCTTCACTGCCTGCTTTGCCTCTCCCTCTCTTCCTCTTCTTCCTCCTGCGATCCAGAAGTCCCACCTTTTCCCCTTCGCCCAGCGATTGGCTTCCACTGTCTTTATTGACAAGAACCAATTAGGGAATTTATACCTTCCCTACACTAGCCTGACTCTCCTAACCCCAGGTTTAGTAGATTCAAGGTAGTAGCAGTGAGTGTTCCCTGTGGAAGCCCTTAAGTCCAGGTGGGAAGCTGTTTCCATCTCTGACTACTTTTGCCCCTGTCTTGGCTACTGACACTGCTCTGTGAAGCCCTGACTGTCCTGGACTTAGTAGCATTGACCAGGCTGGCCTCAAACTCAGACATTCGCCTGCCTCTGCCTTCCGAGCACTGGGATTGCAGGAGTGTATCTGGGCAGGCACTCTTCTGGCCCAGTCCTAGAGTATTTTTCCGTCCTACAACCAGAGCCTTCGACATCTTCAGCAGTACAGCCTCACCATCCAGGCATGTCACCAACAGCCGTGGCAGTTGTTTTAGGGAGGTCACCTAGCCTGGGGATTTCCACATCCTGAGTGCTCCTGGGAGCACTCGTTCCACTCTCACAGGGTCCCCATTCCCTCTGTCTCACATGCATCAGGCTCGGGCTGTTGCAGATTGTTTCCTCAGTCACCTGTGGGCACCAGCCATGTTTCCTAAGGCTCACAGCTGCCCTGGGGTGTGCCCTGTGTGGACGAGTTCTGTCCCCTTTCTGGGACTTACCCATGTACCTCATGCTTGTCTCTGAATGTAGAGAACACACATGTGTTAGTGTCATGTTCTCTGTATTTGGAGAGGACAACAGAAGAAGCACAGTCACAGACATAACTGGTGAGGCGCTTTAGAAGACCCTGGCATCTATTCTGAGGTGATTGCAGATCCTTGTCACTCAGGAAGACACTGTAGCACACCATTTTTGAGGTCTGGTGCAGCTAAGGAAGGTTGCAGTCATTGCTTTGTCACCTTCCGGCTCCCCTGGGTTTCTTACTTTCATAAGTCTTCCACTGCTTTCCTTAACACCCTCCCAACACGAGCTCTGAGGAGCTGCATTGAGATGGGGCCAATGTGGGAGGCAATAATAGTTTGCCCTCCTCCTTGGCTATGCCTGTGCTGGCCTCTTGGTTGCACCAGGAGAGAACCATCCATGGTAACTCCAGAGACAGCTTCCCTTCCTCTCTGCTCACACATAATCTGTTTAACCCGTGCTTGGTGTTTGTTTTGTTTTGTTTGTTTGAGACAGGTTCTCTGTGTAGCCCTGGCTATCCTAGAATTCCTTCTATAGACCACACTGGCCTTGAACTCACAGAGAGCTACCTGTTTCTGCCTCCTGAGTGGTGGGATTAAAGGCATTTGCCACCATTCTGGACACTAACCTGTGCTTGCTTATATCCGAGTCAACAGATGTTCTTGGCCTCTGATGCCTTGGGAGCCTCCAGGACTCCAGAAGTATCCCCCTTCCAGCATCCACAGAACCTGAGATTTTTTAAAAATGATTTATTTATTTATTCTTATTCCATGTGTATCTGTGTTTTGACTGTATGTATGTCTGTGTTGGGATGTCAGATTCCCTGGAGCTGGAATTACAGACAGTTGTGAGCTGTCATGTGGGTTCTAGGGTTTGAACCTGAATCCTCTGGAAGAGGAGTCAGTGCTCTCTTATTTTTATTAAAAAATATTTTATGGGCTGGAGAGATGGCTTAGCAGTTAAGAGCACTGACTGTTCTTCTAGAGGTCCTGAGTTCAATTCCCAGTTACCACATGTTGGCTCACAACCATTTGTAATGGGATCTGGTGCCCTCTTCTGGTGTATCTGAAGAGAGCAACAGTCCACTTACACATATAAAACTAAAATACACACACACACACACACACACACACACACACACACACACACACATATATGTTTAGAGTGTTTGCCTCTGTGCATCACATGTGGCCTGGTGCCCCCTGGGACTGGAGTTGCAGATGGTTTTGAGGCAACTCGTGGATGCTGGGAGTGAACATGGTCTTCTGCGAGAGCAGCAAGTGCTCTTAACCGCTGAGTCATTTTTCCACACCCAAATCCCAGTACTATTTTGTTGTTGTTTTTTCGAGACATAGTTTCTCTGTTTAGCCCTGGCTGTTCCTGAACTCTGTAGAACAGGCTGGGCTTGAACTCAAAAAGATCTGCCTGCCTCTGCCTCTCTAGTGCTGGGATTAAAGGTGTATATCGCCACAGTCTGTTTTCTTTCTTTCTTCCTTTCCATTCATTCCTTTTATTTATTTGCATGCATGCGTGTGCGTGTATGCATGTACCTCCACCAAGTGGGTTCTAGGGTTGTACTCAGATCGTGAGGTGTGGCAAACACTTTGCTCCCTCCGTCGTCCCACCAGCCAGCTTCTCCCACCAGCCGTCGTCCCACCAGCCAGTCTCTCCCACCCTCCGTCGTCCCACCAGCCAGCCTCTCCCACCCTCTGTCATCCCACCAGCCAGCCTCTCCCACCCTCTGTCGTCCCACCAGCCAGTCTGTCTCTCCCACCCTCCGTCGTCCCACCAGCCAGTCTGTCTCTCCCACCCTCCGTCGTCCCACCAGCCAGTCTCTCCCACCCTCCGTCGTCCCACCAGCCAGCCTCTCCCAGCCTCCATCGTCCCACCAGCCAGCCTCTCCCAGCAGCCGTGGCTCCGGAATGGTGAGAGTTATGTTCTTTAAGTTTGGTGATTTCACATCCTTTCTTTGCACAAAAGTAGGATCCAACTCCAGATCAGCCAGGAGTCCTGTCTCTACTCAGCGTTGACCAGTCCAGCTTAAAGTCTCCTCGGCCCATACAGTCGACTAGCGTTGGCTGGAGAACTCACTCCCGACAGGCGAGCAGTGCTGGGGACACAGGCTCCATCACAGCCTCACCTCCCATCCTTGATGACTTCTCCAAATCAGTATCTTCAGAGATGGGATGCATCAAGCTGGCTTCCTCCCCCAGCAGGATGGAGTTGGAGTCTTCTGAGGAACCAGTCTCAGAAGCTGCTGCTGACAGCCTCCATGGTAACCCATCACCTTGTGGGGAAGGGGAGGCTGCCTTCAGTGTACCCAGGGCACTGGGCGTCAGTTCTTTCACACTGGTGCAGGCAGCCATAGGCGAGCTGCCAGTCGGAGACCAAGGCTGATACAACACACACACTCCCTGCTTCTTGAGTGTCTGTCCTCTGGGTGTCGAGAAGACAGGCATGGACTGCCAGCCCTGGCTCTGAGCCATCCATGCCATGGTCGGAGAATGGGAAACACACCCAAAAACCTATGACTGGCAGGAGACACGGCTCAGAGCTCCTGCAGAAGACCCAGGTTCAGTTCCCAGCACTCATATGGTGGCTCACAACTGTAAGGTTCCTGGGGACCTGATGCCCTCCAGACACATGTGGTGCACATGTGTACCTGCAGACAAATAAATAAATGTAAAAAAAGAAAGTAGTCTGAAAGGTGATGAATACTGCTGGGTGTGCTAGTGCCCCTCTGCCATCCTGACACAGGAAGGTAGAGGCAGGAGGACTAGGCCTTCAAGGTCATCCTCATCCGACCAAGTTTGATGTCCACCTGGGTTATATGTGACCCTGCCCCTTAAACAGTCCACACCATGAGTTATTTAAGCAGTTCATCTGGCACTGCTGGGGACTGAACTCAGGGCCTCATGTACGCTCGCCAAGTCACTACCTTGGAGCTACCCCCAGACTGGGTACTTCAGAGAACAGAGGCTGACATGGCAGAGGGTGGGAGTGTCTTGCTGCACTGTCACTGGGTAGGCTGAGGAAGGGCAGGAGATAGTTATGTTGAGTGGCCTTGAGGGACAGAACTGACATTTTAATAGATGGCTGTAGTCTTCCCTTCCCTGCACTAACTTTGTAGTTTTGCTCTTTGTTTTTTGTTTTTGCTTTTTTTTTTTTTTTTGAGACAGAGTTTCTCTGTGTAGCCCTGGCTGTCCTGGAACTTACTCTGTAGACCAGGCTGGCCTCGAACTCAGAAACTCGCCTGCCTCTGTCTCCCAAGTGCTGGAATCATAAGGCGTGTGCCACCATGCCCGTCCGGTTTTGCTCTTTGATACTCGTTTTTGAGACAATTTTTTTCTGTGTAGCCCTGATTGTCCTAGAACTTGCCCTGTAGACCAGGCTGGTCTTGAACTCACAGAGATCCACCTGCTTCTGTTTCTTGAATGCTGTAGTTAAAGGCGTATACCATCATGCCTGGCTTCTTTCTCTTTTCTTTTATTTTAGAAAGTACTTACTTATATATTTTTATGTATATGGGTACTTTGCATATATATCTGCTCAGAGATCCATTATAGATGCTGTGAGCCACCATGTGGGAAAGCAGTCAGTGTTCTTAACCAGCAAGCCATCTCTCCAGACCCTGGCTTCTTCTTTTTACTGGATGTGTATATGAGGGGAGCCCATGTCCATAGTACCACGGGGAGTTAAGGACCACTAGCAAGTTGGCTTTCTCCTTTTGCCCCATGTGGGACCCGGGGATTAAACTAGGGCTGCCAGGCTTGGCCGTAAGTACCTTTACCCACTGAGCCACCTCACCCACAGTGCACTTATTTTTTAATTACAGATTTTAGAATTAATATTTTGTCCATTGATGATCTGGTTCTGGCTGACGGAGACAAATCAGATGGGGAACAGAGAGTAAGTATGATTTTGTCCTTTTATTAAAGATTGGGTCTTACTAAGGAGTGGTGACCATCCAGTACTCTCTCTATCCATCAGATTGCTGCAAATTCACAGGGGTCTGCCTGCTCCGCACACATTTACTCATTGTGCTTGTGTGCTGAGTTTGCACTCGAAAGTGCATGCTTGTGCACCACACCCATGCTTGGTGTCAGAGGAGGGAGCTTCCTTCATCTCCTGTGAGTCCCAGGATGAAGCTCAGGTTGTTATCTGAGCGACCTCCCCAGCCCCTATTTACTTTTCTGTCAGTGTTGGGGACAGGCCCAGGGCGTAGCCTATGCTGGACAAGTGATCTGCTTCTGAGCCCCACTCCCCAGGAGTCATTAAAAATGTAGCAAGTTTGCAGCTGGAACGTTCTGTTTAGGCCATGGGGCTCAGCAGCAGCAGTCTGGTCCCCCTGGGGACATTGGCAGCATTTGGGAACCTGTTGGTGAGATCGGGGGACCAACATCTATAGGAGTAAGAGCAGGAGACTGCTCAGTGTCCTCAGTCCAAAGAATGTCAAGAGTGCCATAGCTGCTGGTAAGGACAGGAAAAGAGACACTTGGTCCAGGAGGGACCCTAGGGACTGTTAAGATGCTATAGTGCAGGTTACGGTGTTTGCCTCCAAGCCTGGCAACCTGAGTGCAGTCCTTAGGTCTCACTAAGAGGAGGGAAAACTCCTGGCTTTGTCTTCTGACTGTCACGCGTGTTTGCATGTGCTCACATACTGAGCAGCACACATGCTCTCGAACGTGTACACATAGAATAACACATTCTCTCATTTGTATGTATATACTCTGTAACACAAATGTGCTCACATTTGCACACATACTAAATAATGTGTTGTAGAAATTCTTAATCCCAATCCATCCGGAGTTTCTACACTGCCTTTGACCATTTAGTTCCCAGATAAAAGACATACACAACCTTTATATTTACAGTAAGCCTTAATCAGTACTAGAGCTGGGCAGATATCTACCCTTTATGCTATTAAAACTTATTTCCTATTGATAACCCCAAGTTATTACTTACTGTGTTTCATCTAGGCTGCTCTTAACTCCAGTTGGCCACCTCTCAGATTCATGCCTTCTTGACTCCTAACCCATGCAGGAGGCATCTTCCTCCTCCTCTCCCTCCTCGTAGTCTCTTCTGGCCTCAATGCTGGGAACACCACACCCTGCCTATCTACAGCTATAGGCTGTAGGCATCTTTATTTACCAATCAGAAATAACTTGGGGGCAAGATCACATAGCCTTACTTGGGTCTATGTACAGACTCTGGGGAAACCAGGTTCCACACTTAGCATTATAACACATAACAAAAGACCCAAACGCAACACACATGCACTTGCATACGCATACACCTATGCTCTAAATAACACTCGTGTGCTTGCATGTGCATATACACCAAATAAATGTAATAAAAATGCTTCTAAACAAAGTGATAGTGCCAGGTCTGCTGGGCACTCTATTAATCCCAGTACTCAAGAGGCAGAGGCAGGAGGATCTCTATGAGTTCAAGGCCAGCCTGATCTACACAGTGAATTCCAGGACAGTCAGAGCTGTACAGAAATAAATCCTTTTTCAAAAAACAAAACAGCCGGGCGTGGTGGCGCACACCTTTAATCCCAGCACTTGGGAGGCAGAGGCAGGTGGATTTCTGAGTTCGAGGCCAGCCTGGTCTACAAAGTGAGTTCCAGGACAGCCGGGGCTACACAGAGAAACCCTGTCTCGAAAAACCAAAAAACCAAACCAAACCAAAACAAAACAAAACAAAAAGGAAGTGATCAGAACTGCACCCCCACCCCCTCTTTGTAACAGGGACTCTCTGTGTGGCCCTGGCTGTCCTAGAGTTCACTCTGTAGATGAGGTTAAGCCTCAAGCTCACAGAGATCTTGTTTGCCTCTGCCACCCAAGTGCTGGGATTGTAGGTGTGGCCAACATGTCTGGCTAGAGCCCCTTCTTATGGTACTGTAGTCTCCAGCCACACACATATTCCCCAGTTCCTGCGTGTGTCTGCCCTGTCAGACGAGTGTTAGTGGCATACAGGGTACAAGTTTAGAATTCATAGCATCGAGCTGTGCATGATGGGTTCAGACCCATTACTCCTTACACCATGGAACAGGAGCTTGGAGGATGGGAAGTTCAAGGCCATCTTTGATTCTATGGTGTCTTAGTTCCTGGTCTTTTGTCTGTGATGGACATCAAATAGCAGCAGCTTAAGGAAGGGCTAAGGCCTGGTGGCAGGATGTCTACAATCAGGTGCTCAGTTAGTTCCCCATCTGCTTTTAATTCAGGCTGAGACTCTGCTCGCAGGATGGTACTGCCCACATGCAGTAGTGGTCTCTTCCCTTTGTAGCCATGCCCCAGGGCTGTTCTGTGGTGATTGTCACTCCCATCAAGTCTAACTCCTGTACATTCCAGCTTAAAGCCAGCATGAGATGTCTCTCTTAGGTCTGTTTCAGTCACGGTTCTATGGCTATGAGGAGACACAGTCACTGTGGCAACTTTTTGTTTGTTTGTTTGTTTGTTTGTTTGAGACAGGGTTTAGCGTGGTGGCGCACGCCTTTGATCCCAGCACTGGGGAGGCAGAGGCAGGTGAATTTTTGAGTTCGAGGCCAGCCTGGTCTACAAAGTGAGTTCCAGGACAGCCAGGGCTATACAGAGAAACCCTGTTTCAAAATGCCCGCCCCCCCAAAAGAAACAAAAAACAAAAAAAACGAGAGACAGGGTTTTTCTGTGTAGCCCTGGCTGTCACTCTGTCTGTAGACCAGGCTGACTGCCTCAAACTCAGAAATCTACCTGCCTCTTCTCACAACTCTTATAAAGTTAAATGGTTAATAGGGAGTTGCTTGCATTATCATCATGGCAGGAAGCATTCACCATGCCTGCAGGCAGGCACTGGAGCAGTAGTGTGAGCTGCATCCAGATCCATAGGCAGAGAGAGAGACTCTGGGCCTGGCAAGGGCTTTAAAACCTCACTGACCACTCCTCGTGACACACCTCCTCCAATAAGGCCATTAGTCTTTTTGTTTGTTTGTTTGCTTATTTTTGTTTTTGTTTTTCGAGACAGGGTTTCTCTGTAGTCCTGGCTGTCCTGGAACTCACTCTGTAGACCAGGCTGGCCTCGAACTCAGAAATCCTCCTGCTTCTGCCTCCCAAGTGCTGGGATTAAAGGTATGCACCGCCACTGCCTGGCAAGCCATTATTCACCTTAATTCTTACAATTCTTTCAAATGGTGCCACTCCCTGGTGACTGAGCATTTAAATATTCAAATGAAAGTGTACTTTACAAACTTTTCATCTGTTTTACTTCTTATACTTTTTCTGTTTTTTTTAATTGATTAATTTATTTTCTGTGTATTCTTACTTAGACCCTCACTGTCTAAAAAGAAACCCAGAAGCTAGTCAGATGTGCTGGCTCATACGTAATCCCTGTGCTTGGGAAGCTACCGAAGTAGGACTGCAGTGAGTTTGAGGCCATACCAATGCACATACCTCTAGGCTAACCTGGCCTACAGATTGAATCCTGTCCTTGTTGTCTTCAGCCTACAGAACAAGGAAGTTTGTGTAAAGTGCTTCATGGTTCCTGGCACTAGGCTTCAGCAAAGTGGACAGCATGTCCTAAGCATGCACAGGTCCTGGGTTTCATCTACAGCTGCACGACGCCGGGCAGTGGTGGCGCATGCCTTTAATCCCAGCACTTGGGAGGCAGAGGCAGGCGGATTTCTGAGTTCGAGGCCAGCCTGATCTACAAAGTGAGTTCCAGGACAGCCAGGGCTACACAGAGAAACCCTGTCTTGAAAAATCCAAAAAACAAACAAACAAACAAACAAACAAACAAAAAATACAGCTGCATGCCTCCCTGACAGCACAGTTTCCCTGTTTCCACGATTCTGTTGTTTCTGGAGGTACATGCATGTATGTGAGTGCAGTGCCCACAAAGGCCAGAAGAGGGCATGCAATCTCCTGGAGCTGGATTTCAGACAATTTTGAGCCCCCTCCTGTGGGTACTGGCAGCACATTGACCTAAGAGCTTACTCTTCAGATTCCATGTTTTCTTTAAATGAAAGTGTACTTTACAAACTTTTCAACTGTTTTCTTTGTATACTTTCTCTGTTTTTTAAAATTTATTTTCTGTGTATCTGTATTTTGCCTGAATGTATGTCTTTGTAAGGGTTCTGGATCCACAGGAATTGAAGTCACAGACAGTTGTGAGCTGCCATGTCTGTGCTGGTAATTGAATCCCGGTCCTCTGTAAGAACAGATAGTTTTCTCAACTGCTGAGCAGTCTCATTTCACACACACGAGTTTTTCATTGTGTGTGTGTGTGTGTGTACACCCTTGTGCATGTATAAGTTAGGTCAAAGCATAGCTGTGGGAGTTTTCATCTGCATGTGCTCCAGAGCAGGTTGTTGGACTTGGCAGTGAGTGCCTTTATCTGCTGAGTCTTATTTCTAGCCCACAGCTAGGATAGTTTTAATTATTTTCTTTGGGAAGATCAGAGGGACAGGGTCTTTACTCTGTAGCCTGACCTGGCCTAAGACTATGAAGTCATCTGGCCTCTGCATTCCAAGTTGTTGAGGTTACAAGTCTGATACACCTTGGCTGTCTTTATTTTTACTTTTGGTTTTCTGAGACAGGGTCTCACATAGCCCAGACAGGCCTCCAAATCAGTATGTAGCTGAGGCTGGTCTTGAATTCCTGATCCTTCTGCCCCTGCCTCCAAAGTGCTGGGATTACTACTCTGCCTGGATTACTTCTTGTGTTTCTGAGAGAGACTTGTATAGCCCAGGCTAGCCTAGAATTTGGGGTCACAGGTGTCTGCTGCTGTGACTGGCTGTCCAGCTCTCTAGAATCTCCTTTAGCTTTGCCGCCCTGGTTCCTTTTAGGAGGAAGACTGTGGAAGGGAAGGGATTTCAGTCAGAAGCTCCCCACCCACATCACCTACTCAACTGGAAGCGCAGAGGCCTACGTGGCCCAAGAATTGTGTGTTTCAGGGCACAACCGCTGTGGTTGGGGATGAAGAGGACCTTACCACTGAGAGTGAGGTCTCAGAGCCCCTGGGGGCCAGCTCCACAGCAGCTGTCCAGTCTCACAGTATGGCCAGGGCACTCACTGCAAGCCCAGCTTACTCAGAGGATTTTGAGCAGTTCTCTGGTCCCTTGGCCTTGGAGGAGTCGCTTGACAGGACGCTGGACACTTTGTCAAAGTTTTCTTCCAGTGGTCAGACAGATATCATTGCCAGACAACCTCTATCAAGGACAGAATGGGGCAGGGGTGTGACCAGAGTTGTGAAGGAGACAGCTGTGCAGACACTTGACCCTGCCTTTGCCTACCAGTGGAGCGAGGGTAAGTCCGGGGCCTTCGGGAACCTGGATAGACCCCTATGATGCTGTGGAGTCCTTGGGTGTAGGCTGCAATTTAAGAATGATAGCCTTATCTTTTCCTGTTCTAGCTCCCAAATAATTGACACAGAGACCTATTAAGTTTAGTAACAAGCTTTAAGCATTGTGACTAGGCTTATCTATTCATCTATTCACTGAATAGATGTAGACATCTCAGCTATTTCCCAGTCATGTGATCCTTTACCTTCAAAACAAGTCTTGCCCTGTCTTGCTCTGTCTGGTCCAAATCTGTCCTCACGTCTGCTCTTTAATTGAGACCTCATGTCAAATCCCTTGATAACCTCATCACAACTCCTCCTGGACCCTCTGCCTCATGGCCACCTCCCTGTGGTCCTTCCCTTAATTCTCTCTACCTGGGACCCTTGCTAAGATCAGAAGTCCAGCCTTCCTATCCTCTGCCTAGTCATGGGCTGAATCAGCTCTTTATTGATCAATCAGAGGTGATGGAAAGCAATTGTTACACAACATCTGAGACAGATGCTTGACCATGCCACAGTCCAGACTATAAACAGATGTCAGAAGGTGGCATCTGCATACACAGTGCACAAGACCAACTTCCAACGCGTCCTCAGATCTGGGCTGTTGTCATTAGCCAGCTTTAGGAGGAATCTTGGCACCCCATATCCATTTCCTCTTCCCAGGACAAGGGGTGGTAGCTAGGGTGTTCCCAGTGTCTTCCAATCCTGAGAAGACTTTGAAGCCTGGGGACAGTTCAAGATGCCAGCACTGAGGCAGAGTGCTGCTGTCATCCAGAAGCCTGCTACAGGGAACACAGGGCACTGGGGAAGGGATAGGAGAATACCTACTAGTGTGTCTCGAGCCACCCAGCTCCTCACAGAAGTGTCAGGGCTGCCGTGCTACAGGCCATGAGTCTGATCTTAGTGGCGAGCATGTTCGTAGCTCTTCTCATCATACCCAGGACTTTCCTAATGTTTCTGTCCTTTCCATCTGTGCTCTCTGGCTCCTCATTTTCTGTCTAACATTGCTCTAGACCTTTTCTTAGTCAGCTGCTCACTCCTCCCTCTCCCCTAGGGAAAATGGCTGCAGTTCTCGACTGATAGCTTGTTTTGAATTTGGCACTTAACTGTGACCTTGTCAAAGCCAGGGTGCCACACACACACACACACCCTCTTTTAGGATTTATTTGTTGAATCAACGGTCTCATGTAATTAATCTAGGCTGACTCCAAACTGAACATGTAGCTGAAGATAACCTTGAGTTGATCCTCCAGCCTCAGTCTCCCAAGAGGTGGGATGATGGGTCTGTGTCACTAGTCATGGTGTATAGGGTGCAAGGGATTGAGGGTTTTGTGCCAGGTAGCTGAGCTCTAAGGACTGAGCCACACCCCAGCCTGTCTTTGGAAAAAACCTGAATTAGCTATTTAGAAAGTCAACAGTGGGGATGGAGAAGACACAATGGTGGGGTGCTTGTGTTGAAAGTGTGAGAACCAAGCTTCCAAGGTTTGGAACTCAAGACCCCACATAAATGCTAGATGGCTGTGGGACCCAGATTAAAGTGGACATGTGTGGGGATTCCTAGCATCACATGCATCCTCCCCTCCCCTCCCCTCCCCTCCCCTCCCCTCCCCTCCCCTCCCCTCCCCCTCCTCTCTTCTCTCCTCTCCTCCTCTTTCCTTTCCCTCTCCTCTCCTCTCCTCCCCTCCCCTCCAAAGCAAACCTGAGCACCATGGTTTCCAGACCTGTTTCTAACAAATTAGTAAGCAATCTAGGAAACAAGACTGGGCAGCTACAGCTTAGTTTTTGTTATATATGTGTTCTAGAAGCCCTTGTAGCACCCTCAACAGCTTCTTTGTCTTGGGCCAGCTGGTGGCATAGCAGCCATTGGACCTGCCCTTGGAAGTGCTTATGTGGACCCAGCACCCATCGCCAGTCACATTGTCAGCGCAGACGCCATAGAAGGTAACAGACAGCTGGGGGGTCACTCCTTCCCTTCAGTGCCTGGCATTGTCCTCTTAAGGGTGGCTTTGAGGGGTCCCAGGGAAGGGTACTTGTCAGCAGCTGATAGGACCTTGTTGGACAGCCTAAGAGTGGCTGGAACCTCTGTCTCTGGTGAAGGGACAAGATTTAACCAAACCCACAAGCCCAAAAACAATTCAGGGCTGGTAGTCAACTCAGTGGAGGAACCCTGCATCTGTCCAGCCCTACCAAGAGGACACTATTGGATCATTTTGCCTATGTCCAGTTCTGTTCCCTACATGGCCAACCTAATCCTATAATCAAATCTATTTAGGCAGCTGAGTCAGGAGGATCAGTTGAATATAAGAGTTTATAGTGAATCCCATCTCTTTAAAATTTTTTTTAAAGTGTCTTTGAGGGTAGGGTGGGTGTAGGGGTATGAAGTTGCAGCACATAGCCCAGGCTGGCTCAGTTCCAAGTTGTAGCACCTCATACACCTTTGTTTGAGTCGCTGGCATGTGACATCATGCCCAGGTAAAGAATTTTCTTCATCTTTTAGTGGAGTAGCCTGTGATTGTTGTACATGGTTAATACAGAATGTAGACACAGAAGGAGCCTCATTACTATTAGAGGCAGACTGCCCAGAAACTAGCAGGTCTGTGGGATTCTGTGTGGCACTGGGCAGTCACTGAGTGACATGGGTTGGGTATAGCCCTGACAGCCTACAGCCCTGCAGTTCTGGCGTTGAACGACATGCTAAAGCAACAACTGAGCCTGACGCAGCAGTTCATCGAGGCCAGCCATCAACTACATGGGTCCCTCCTGCGGTCCCTGGATGAGGACTCATTTCACTACCATACCTTGGAGGAAGCAAAAGAGGTAATTGTGGTACACAGCTACATTTTCCAGCTGGGGAGGAGAGATCATGTCAGAGAGGACTAGATGACTTGAGGCTGGCAGTGGGCTCGGCCGTGTCTGGACTCCGTTAGGCTGGAGCCCCACAGGGACCTGGACACTGTCAAGGAAGGCATCCTGTGGCCTTCCCACACCAGAAGTGTAGCAGCTGCCTCAGGTTCAGGAGAGCACCCTTAGCATTTTGTTTCTGAGACAGGGTTTCTCTGTGTAGCCCTGGCTGACCTAGCCAACTCAGAGGCTCTGGGACTAAGAGTGTGTGTCACCACTTGATAATTCTTTTTTTTTTTTTTAAAGTTTTTGAGACAGGGTTTCTCTGTAGCCCTGGCTGTCCTGGAACTTACTTTGTAGACCAGGCTGGCCTTGAACTCAGAAATCCACCTGCCTCTGCCTCCTGAGTGTTGGGATTAAAGGCGTGCGCCACCACGCCTGGCCGATAATTCTTACTTTTATGCACGTGTTTTGATATATACATATACATATATATATATTTATATATATATACCTGGTGCCTAAGGATGCTAAAGGCATTAGATCCCCTGGTGTTAGAATTGCAGGCAGTTGTGAACCGCCATGTGGGTAATGGGAACCAAACTTAGGTCCTTTGCCAAGGCAGCACCAAAGCAATCTGTTTAGGTTTCTTTTTGTTGTTCTTTTTCATCTTTTGATGTAAGGTCTCAATTTTGTAGCCAGGCAGGTCTCAGCCTCCTTCCAAAGTGATATGGCAGGCATGTACCATCACATCAGTCAAGTATCAGTTTCATCTTGTCAGAGCACTACTGGGAGTTTGGTCTGGGGATTGATATCAGATCATTAGACCTAGTAGCCAGTACCTTTACCCCACTTAGTTGTCTTGCAGGTTCTACATTTTTTTGTTTTTTGAGACAGGGTTTCTCTGTGTAGACCAGGCTGTCCCCGAACTCAGAAATCTGCCTGCCTCTGCCTCCAGGTTCTACATTATTTTTGATGGGTCTTGCTGTATAGCCTATGCTGACTCAGAACTTTACTGGAATCCCCATTATGTGCTGCTTCCACAAGTTCACAGTGAGATGCTTAATGTGGCATCTCCAGCCTCTTACCCTAGGCTGCCCACTTTCCAGTCTCACCATGTTATCTGTATCCAGTGTGGCTTCCCACTCCAGGTCATCTTGAGTGTAGCACCATGGCCTTTCTTGCCTCATTGTGCTTGAGGGCGCCCTGGGGCAGTGTTTCCCAGGCTAAGGCCCAGCACCAGAGTTTCTTATGTGCATGCATTGTGTTACTTATGGTCTTGTGTCCTACAGTACATCAGGTGCCACAGGCCTGCACCCCTGACCATGGAGGCTGCCCTGCAGGAGGTGAGGGAAGAGCTCCAAATCCCAGCAAGTGAGGCTTGCCTGGGCACCTGTCCACCTCAGAATCAATGACATCCATATGGAGGCAGGCAAGGTTCGGGTTCTCCCTGCTCAATAATAACCATACATGGACTCTTAAGCTCCCATCTGCCCAGCTGGCTGCTCTGAGGATACAGCATGAGAACAGCTGAGAACCACCACAGTGGGTTCAGTGGGACAGTGCTGTGGTATGGGGCCATGAGCCAGTTGGACAGACAACATGTGTCAGGCATTCCAATCATCCAAGATGGGACCAGCTGCCCCATGGGAACACTCCATGCCAGGTGCTGAGACAGGTGTGAGCCTGGTGCCTGGGCACAGCCTGCATCTATCCAGAGCAGCCTGCACAGTATCTCTCATCCACAGCTAGAGGAAATCTTTTACAAAAGGCTTTATTGGAAGGCAAAACAGTAAAATCCACAATTGTTAACAGCACATGTGTGTCTGCTTGTTTATCCTGAGTCAGACACATCTGAATGTCATAGGTATGGGAAATCTAAAACAAAAATCAAGTGTCTTATATGATACTGAAAAATTGTAGAGGACTCTGCATTTTATTTATAAGAATGTTTCAAAAGTTTGTGTACAAACAATGGCACCAGGCTGCTCCTTCTGGGCCTCACCTCCCCCTCTCTGGGAATGGCTAAGGAACCCAAATTAAATGATAGCACAGGAGGTGCTGGCTGGAGCCCAGCACCCCATGCTCTGTGCTGGAATTGGCTTCTCCAGATAGAAGCCCCAAGCTAAGATGCTGCACTAGATGGAGGAGCTCTGGACACCATCTTCCCTGACCCAAGGGCGCTTAGCCCAGTGTCAGAAGTTATGTCCAGGTAGTAGAGGCAAACAGCTAACATTTGTGGAAAGGGATGACAACAATAAAAGTAACTGATGAACTGAGTCAGGAGTCAGATAATCCCTGCCTCAGGGGGTCAGTATTCCTTTTTCCTAACACAAAACCAAGTAGAGTCAAACCATAATTCCTTCTGACCTCTACAGCTCAGAGGCTAGGCTATTCTGGTTGCCACGCTCAGTGCAGGCAGCCTTCTCTCTCTGGGCTGTGCAGCACTGTGGGTGGGACTTAGGCTCTGGGCTGGGGGGATGGTGGGATGGTGTTGTTTTGCTATCTGGGCACTGCGAGTAGTATCTGCAGCACCTCCTCTAGGGCAAATGCAGGACAAGCCCTCCACACTGCGAAGCTGAAGCCTGTGGTCAGTCTTCCTTCTCTTCTTTTCGAGTCCCAAATGTGGAAACTGTGTGAGAACAGGGTTGTCACCTCTACCTTTCGTGCACGAAGCTAAGCCCACCGTGTCCACCCACAACTACTACTCACACTCATCTCGGGCTTTCATGCGGGCAATGAAGGAGTAGCTCTTGTTGCGGCGGTAGTTCTCGTAAGGGTCGTCCAGGGCCACACCCACACCCTTGTACTGGTCCCATTTATCCCGGACGTCACCACCCTTAATGGGATCCTGGATGCCCTGTTCCTTTGCACCAAGGCCACCAGACCCGCTCCAGCCTTCAGAGGGAAAGAACATATAAGGCAGGGCTGTGGCCATGTTCCCTGGGAGTGGCTACTTGAACCCCCAGCAGGATGCCAACATGTGGTCATGCAGGAAGAGGGCACTGGTCTGGGTATACTCACCCATCTTCACCAGCATTTGATGGCCTTTATTCTCTTCTCCAAGCCTCGAGTCTGGTATGGGAGGCGCTGAATTAGAACCCAGGCCGGCTGCAGAGCTGGAATGAAGAGCTATGTTGTAAGCTGTCAATCCCTACAACAGGCCCCTGACACCAAGAGCCAGTGGTGGGAAGTGTGCCACCCTGCTCTTTAGCAACAGGGGTACATTTGATAATTCCCACACTGTTGGCTTACGGTGGGGTGGGGCTCCGGGACCTGGAGCGTCGCCGCCTCCCAGGGGAGTATGACTTGGACCTGGACCTGGACCTGGAGCGCGAGCGGCTTCTGGAGGAACGTGACCGGCTGCGGCTTCTGTGGGGACAGCAGGACAATGGGGCATGGGCGGGAGCAGTACACTCGGGCTTTCTGAGGTCCCCACGTGCCTACCTGGACCTGGAGCGAGAGGAGGAGCGGGACCGAGACCGGGAATGTGAGCGGGAGGAGGACCGTGAGGACTTGGAGGATCGGGAGCTGGAGCGAGATGAGGAACGGCCTCGGCTTTTGGACCGGCTGCGTGATCTGGAGGGGCCGCTGCAAGGGAATGCCACAGTGAGGACGGCAGTTACAGCAACCACATACCACAATGCCAGCCCCATGATACCAGCACAGCTCACCTGTTCCTCTTCTCCTGGCCCTTGCGCCGCCGTGCTCGCATCTTGGCTCGAAAGAACTCATAGAGGCCATTCTGCTCCCAGCCCTCACTGCATGACATGGTCCCCGTGAGAGGCTGGAGTTAGCCCCCAAGGGCCACAGTGGCCAGCCAGGAAGGGGTTCCCTACACTAGGAAGCTAACCAACCAAAAGGCAGCTGGGGCTCTGCTAGGTGTCCAGCCCCCTTTCCAAATCCCAGGTGACCTCATAAACATGCCCACTGCTGCTGTTAAGTGTCTGCCTTAGCAGGCTGGATGGTACAAAGCCACCACTCCATGCCCACCGTGGTGTTCAGAGGAAGCAGTTCCTTATCTGCAGGACAGACTTGGAGAGTGGGGCCTCAGCCAGGCCTTAGCCCCAATGTCCTTACCTGTTCCTTGGCCTGTCATGGGAGGGCGGGCTATAGAAGGCCTCCACAGCTGCGAGTAGCCTCTCACTGGGAGGCATGGGGGGTGGCAGGCGGATGTCTTTGGGGTCCAGAGGCTTGTACTCATGGTCCTCCAGCTGTAGGAGAGCACAGCTGTTGCCTGGGCCCTGAGGAGTCCTACTTGGCCACCCAGTGGATCTTAGCAACAAGGTAGGAACTCAGCCTGACAAAACTAGCACCCCCTCCACCGTGCTCAGCCCCCCCAGCCAGGGCCCAGCATCACCTTCACAAGGGGGGCCATTAACCCCGCTGGAAGATCGAAGTAGGGCACATTGGGGACTAGGCTGGGGTCATCATGGTTGATGTGAGGTGGGCCCTGTCGCCGCATGTGGGGAGGCTGGCCATTGAAGCCGTGAGGAGGAGGGCCAAAGTCAGGGTGCTGGGGCCCAGCCCAAGGTGGGTGCTCATTGATCCCAGGGTGTGGCATTCGGTGGCCAGGGTGGTGATGAGGGGGTCCCATGTCTGCAAAACAAAACATTAATCTCTAGCTGGCTGTAGCAGTCAAGTTGGGTGAAACCCATTAGGGTTTCGCAAAGGACTAAGACAGAAGCCAGCACTTGGGGTTTAGAACCCCCACAGACATGGGTACAGCTAAGGGGATTCAAGGGAGAAGACTGAAGGACCATCACAGCATCCGGTGGCAGCAAGCTGAACTTCCACCTTCTTACTGAGAATGTGCTGAAACCTCCTCTGCCAGGACCTGAGCACTGGTGAGCTAGCAGATGGCCTTAAAGGAACCTTAAAGCTTGGTTCCTGGTGGAATCAACCCAAGTGTCTGGGGTCCTTTGAAGAGAGCAGTGAGGACACAGGCAGAGGGAGGCCAGCCCCGAGCCCAGTGGATCGTTCACCAAGACACATTTGTCTGGGACTTCTGTGTGCAACTCAGACTGACAACAACCGAAAGAGATGAGACACAGGCATAGCTCCAGGCAAGCGAGCAGCCAAGCCAGTATGGCCATGGCAGGAAAATGGTACTTGAAGTACAGAGTGGCAAAGTCTGGCTGGCTGCTCCTCTTGGCCTGTGTTGTGTCAGGGGCTCCAGGGATGCCTTAACACCTCTGGCACGGGGCCTGGCTCCTAGCATGTGTGGGTGCAGGGTGGAGGCTATCCCTGTCTGCCTATTCCACACCCACCTTTTGCTTGTCACTTCTACAGCATTGAAAGGCAGATGCAGAGAGGCAGCCAGGAGACACCCCCAGTGGACCTTCTTACACTGCCTACTCACCTGCAGGAAAGTCTCCCTGGGGATAGTCAAAGCGGTGAGGGTAGGGTGGCCGCTCAAAAGGGTGACGAGGTGGGAAGTCATCCTGCATGAAGCGGGGTGGGAACCGGTTGAAGTTATGGGGATGTGGAGGCTGGTTGAACTGTGGGTGCTGCTGGTGGGGTGGGAACGGCCCACGGAAGTGGGGGGGCCGCTGCATTCTGAAGGGCGGCTCACGCTGGGCACCACCCCAGGGCGGTGGCTCATGCTGATTGTTCCATGGTCCTTCAAACTGGTTATTCCAATTGGGATCTGGCTGGTTGTTCCACGGAGCATCTCGCTGCCCATTCCAGCCAGGGTCCCCTCGCTGCTCACCCCACATGCCCTCATGGCTGTTGTTCCAGGGTGGGCAATGGGGCGGTCCACCTTGGTGGTGTGGGTATGGGGGTTGCTCAGGGGGCTGCAAGGCAAAGCACAGACATGAGCACAAGGTCTGGAGTTACCTATCTCACCCCAGGTCCAAATGCACATTTGCACATTCATACATAAAGCTGCCTATGGCCACTGGGTCCTTATACCTGGACCCAGTGCCTTCCTCCCCAAGTCCTAACAGGCACCAAATCTCAATTGGGACATAACACAGGTGCATCCCATACCATGACTCAGAATACCCCAGCATGCTGGACTATGAGTCTTATACTATCCATTCTGTATCATAACCCTACTCGTCCAGAACATTGCCTAAGGTTAGCCTGGAACACCTGCCCTTGTTTCTTTTTTTTTTTTTTCCTTTTTTCTTTTTTTGGTTTTTCGAGACAAGGTTTCTCTGTGTAGCACTGGCTGTCCTGGAACTCACTTTGTAGATCAGGCTGGCCTTGAACTCAGAAATCAGCCTGCCTCTGCCTCCTGAGTGCTGGGATTAAAGGCGTGCGCCACCATGCCCAGCTTGTCCTTGTTTCTTTAGCCAGGTAAACAGATGCATGTGGATCAAGATATTCCTAGCTACTGCTCAGACCACTTACAGCAGGGATGGCAGAATTTTAGATTTGGGACAGGAGTTACATAGGTGAGGTCCTCTGTCACTCCCAAGGCAGCATGCTGCATGACCCATGCTAGGCTGATAAGGTGCTCTTTCAGGCTTCCAAGAGCAGAAGAAAGCTGTAATCCCAGTAACAGAAACAATCTCTAAGGTGCCATGAAGGCAGGATTAAGAAGCCTGGTCAGCTTCAAAGTATTTATTAAGTAGGCATGGGGGTGGGTGGAGGTGGCACTCTAGTTCCAGGACAGCCTGGAACTTAATCCTGCTTCAGCTTTCCAAAGACTGGGATTAAACATGCTCCCTTGCTGGCTCCAACCCCACTTCTAAGGATAAAATTCCATCTATCTGGACTGCTTACTCACCCCAGACCTCTAGTTTTATTGGTGAACTGCCACACTGGCTAGGAAACCTCAGTGGACCAGACTTCTAGCCCCCAGATCTTACTGAGCTTTACACAATAAGGCCTGTTCCCTACCTCCCTCAGAGGTTCCCATTGCCCACCCCATAAGGTTCACAGCTGGCACTTCCAGGACATGGGTGCTATCTACAAGGAATAACTATCTCATGTCAAGTAAACCTGCTAGTCCTGAAGCTGAAGGGTAGAAGGCTCAGATTTGAGACTTGAAGCTCTTAGGGCAGGGCCACATGCCTGGCACCCATGAGTGTCCTCTACAGTTAAGAGTCACCAGAAAGGCTACATTCAACATAAATAGGCCATGCCCTATTGAGGGGAAAGTGTATTACACGTAGATACTCCAGACAAGCTCACCTAGCAAATTATAAATTAGTTTTGGTCATGTACCACATGAACGCTGCCCTTGTCTACAAGTCTGCTACTGAGCCACCCAGAGTCTTGGCACTGCAGCCACCACCTACAGATTCCTAGAGAACCCCACCACTTCTGATCTTCCTTCAGTCCCTTTATGAGGGACCTGAAAGCTACACTAGTAAAGACAGGCAAACAAGGGCCTGAATAGCCCACATAATGGTAGCACGGAGACAGGACAGGGCTTTGCCTATGCTCTACTGTCTTTTAGCTACTATGGCTGTGCCTGCCTGCTGCCCCACAGGTCCCCAATTAGGTGCAAGCAGACTCCCCCCTACCCCCTCCCCGAGACAGGGATTCTCTGTATAGCCCTGGTTGTCCTGGAACTCGGATCTATAGACCAGGCTGGTCTCCAACTCATGGAGATCTGATTGCCCCTACCTCAAGTGCTGAGATTAAAAGCATGTGACACCAACTCCCTGATGTGGGCAGGCTTTTGACTCAGCCATATGTGCATGCCCCAACAGATTTTAGGAAATACCTGCTGTTGACCCCAAGGGGCAACTGGATGAGGCTGATCAAACCAAGGGGGCTTGTTTGGCGGGATCTGCTCATGGGGGCCAGGACCTCGAGGGCCAGCAGCTGCAGGATCCTGGACACCTGCCGAGGTGTCATACTCTGAAGAGCCAGGCATCTGGATGGGAGGCTTGTTGTCATCTAACACAGGTGACATACAATAAGAGGCAGCCGGTCAGCAGGAGAGGGCCCGGGCAGAGTTACTTTTGAAGTAGCAGCTGTGTGCTTACAGGCATGCACATGGTGCATGCATGGTGGTCACAGGGCAACTCTTGGCAGCAGGCTCTCTCCTGCCACCCTAGGGGTCAAACCCAGGTCATCAGATCCTGTAAATGAGCTTATGCCTACTGAGCCATATCTGGCACCCCATCTGTTTCTGAGTCTCTCAATGAATCTGGAGCTCACTGACCATTCAAATGAAGTCCTCCATGTACATGGAAAGCATTTTACTGACTGAGCCATCCCTGTACCCCGAGTTAAACATTTTCACCTCAGTCTTTGGGGGAATAATTTGAGGTACAGTTTAGACTGGCCTTGAACTTACAGGATTAAGATCACAACCATTAGCTACCATGTATGGCTAGAACTCTTCTGAGATACTGATTCTTGCCTTATATCCCAATCTGGTCTAAAATCCTCCTGCCTCAGCTTCCTAGCTGCTCATTTCAGATCTTATCCAGGTTTCTTCAGATGTGGTCCTTTACACACAATATACATGTATACTAAAAACACTAGATATAGGCATGTAACATGTGTGTCTGTCTAGGACTCAGCTCTATGTGTTGAGCCCACCCAGCTGTAGACCTTAGTTTCAACCATGCACCAAGTGTGGATTAAGGTGCAAGCCTGTAGGGAGTGTTTACCTGGTCTGGACACATAAGCAGATCAATCTTGGCCCAGCAGTGGGCGGGCTGTGGAGCAGGTGTCCAGGAGGGAAGAGTGCTTTTTGTCATTTGGGGAAGTCAGTTTCAAGAGTGGAGGGAACCTCATACCTGGCTGGGTAGTTGGTGGGATGGTGGGGGCTGGTGCTGAGGCTGGTGGTGGTGCTGGTGGTGGGGGTGTGGCCTTTACGTCTGCTTCCATCTGAGGCAGCTGAATCTGTGGCTGTGGCTGCGGCTGCGGCTGCTGCTGCTGTTGTTGTTGCTGCTGCTGCTGCTGGGCTAAGCTGCTGACGAACTCTTCATGCTGTGTCTTGAGGCTCTGGATCTGCTGTTGGAAGGCCAGCTGCACAGGCTGCACCACTGACGAGTACTCATTGATGAGAGTCGCCTGGTGGGGAAGAATAGGAGCACTGCCACTAAGGACACCAGCCCAGGATCCCAAGAGCCAAAGGCTGTGTGTGATGCAGCTAGACTCAGCGATGAAAGTATCAGTGGGCAGTTTCAAATGTCCTGATGATGGGTAGCCCTCACTGTGTGATGCTCACCTGATACTGACCAAGTCCCAGGGCAGGGCTCTGCAGCTGCTGAATGATGGAGTCATCAAAGTAGCCGTTCTTTTCCCAGAGCTGCAGGAGCTGGTGCAGAAGGAGACTTGTTAAACAGAGCTCACATCACCCAGCCACCTGCCTGCCCAACCACCCAGCCCCAGCAGCCCCATACCCGGGCAATCTTCTGCTGTTTGTCCTCCTCCACAGCCAGGAAGCTGGTGCAATAGATGGGTACTACCACCTTCTGCAAGGCAGCCAGCAGCTCCCGGGCCTGCTTGCGCTGGCTGTGAGGGAGAGACCTTCCGCGCGTCAGGGCCCTGGGGCAGGACCCAGCCACGCACCCGTTACCATGCGGCTGTGGCCACAGCACCCTCTCCTCAGGAAATGTCCTCCCACCCCCAAACCAGAGGGCAACAGCAAAACTATCTACAGTGTAGGTGCCTTGTCTTAGGAAACAGGTAGAGGGAGAGTGTGCACTCCAGGGCTATTCAGAACAAGACCTTCACTGTTAGAAGGAAGGGCTCATTAGAGCCCTTGCATGTGTGTAAAGGGTGAAATTGGGCTGTTGTGGTTAGGACCTGGTTACTACTATGCACAAGCAGGTTCAACAATCTGCTCAGAAGGGATTCCCCAGCCTCATAGGGCCACCTAGAAAGCTACCGGGAGCCTAACCACCCATGAGGATTGTGGTCAACCCAAGGCACAGCATTTGCCTGTCAGGTGCCAAGGCCCTGGCTTCCATGCTCAGTGCCACTGAGAGGGGATAAAGGGAAAGAAGCAGCCAAAGGCGGCCCTTCCAGCTGTGCAGTATTCAGGCCTCGGGAGCAGTAGTGGCTCAGCAAGACAGCTCATATGCAGACCCAGGAAAGGTGAAGGCAGGGACTAATAGCTTCAGCTCCCACAGCTGAGGTCAAAGGGCAGCAAGAGTTGGCCAGGAGGTAGGCAAGGGAAGGCAGTGCAGGTCAGAGCTTTGTGTGAGCCGAGTGAGGAGTGTCCCAGGGAGTGGGAGAGAGGCCACCTGCGAAGAGGCCCTACCCTAAGAGGAAGGAGCAAGACACCTTGAGAGGAAATAGAGTACAAAGCAGGAGGGTGTGGACATGGCCTGACAGGGAGGGGTGGCATGAAGATAGGGAGAAAGATACCAGCTTCTCCTGCTCTCATGGGAGCCATATACACTTATCAGCTGTCCTAGCTTCAAGACCATGCTGAAAGCCAGAGGGCAGCCAGCCCAGCTGACTGTTGGCATGTGCCACTAGCATGGGACCTTTGCACTTGTTTCTGACCAGAGTTCTGGACTCTTGTTTTCCTTCATCAACTTCACCTACTGGCCATGCAAAGACACACCTACCAGGCCCCAGGAGGCTGGAGCCAAATACAATGCAAAGAGAAGTCTGATGGAGAGAGGATCAGCAAAGGTAGCCCCAGGACTTGGAAGAGCAGACAGTGCATCAGCCAGGTGTCTGGCTATGCAGACCGAAGCAGACACATGATGGCTAAAGAGGCAGAGAGGAGGCAGCAGAGCCCAAGGCCTGCTTTGTGGGGTGCCAGCCACTGTCCTGGGAGTACAAGCAGTGAACCAGTGTGCAAGTGCAGCAAGGGTGGGAACTGGATGAGTTGGGGGTCCCTGACAGGTGTGGGCTCTGGACCAAGTGGTCAAGTACTTACCAGTGGTGCAGCACGTCATTGATCAGATAGATGAGGTGTAGCCGCAGCTCGAAGTGTGCGCCATCAGCAGTGATGCGGTTGCGCAGGTGGCCTGCCATCAGCTCACAGTGTGGTGGGGACTTAGCATTGCTGAACATCCAGTTCTTCCCAGCCTGAGAGTCAGTCCAGGGTGAGTGGGTGGTCAGTCGGGCAGGTGACGACACCCCCACCCCATACTGAGCCTCACCGAGATGGCATCCTTTGTGCAGGTGTCAATGATGGGCTGTAGCAGGTTGTCAAACTCGCTCATGTCCAGTTGTGTCTCTTCCAACAGCTTCTGCATTTGCTGTTCCACTGCATGTGCCACGGCTGTCGTTACTTGCTCCTGGGAAAACCACAAGGGACAGGTGGTATGAGCAGAGCCCTTGCACAAACACTGGTGTCTGTCTTTACATACACCAAAGCCTGTGACTGTCGTCCATCATCACAGCAGGCAAGGCAGCCTGGCCTAAGCTAACAGGAAAATGTGAAGGAGGCAGGGTGCTCATGGATCACCTAAGCAGAGCAAGGCAGGGGGTTAAGGCTAACACATGCGCCTGTGACCATTTGGGAGGCTGAGGGCAGCTTGGGGGAGATGCTATCTCAAAATCAAACCAAACCAATCCAAACACAAGCAAGTAAATAGTAGGTATTGGTCACCAAGCTGGTTAAGAGTAGAGGCCGGTTCTGCTGTCCAAGACCTAACTGTCCAGACTATGACTGATGGTAAACATCCATGCATGCTATGTGATGGTGGTAAGCAAGGAAACCCTGAGTGGGGCTGGCACTCAGGGCTGTATGTCTTCTCTCCTTTCATTTCAGGTAGCTCATCCCTATAGAATTTGGCAACAGAACCAACCTAAAAGATGGGGCCAATAATGTCCCTCCCTACTCATTAAGAATGGTAGGTACCTAAGCCACCATGTGTTGGCATCCAAAATGGGTACAAGTCCACTGAGCGATGCCTGTGGATGACCCACAGACCTACTGGAAGGTGACTCCAGGGTCACTGACACTACATGCAGGCATACCTGGCGCAGGGCCAGCAGGTGCTGTTCCTGCTGCTGGAGACTCCACTGGCTCTGTTGGATGAGCTCGTCCATTGATGGGGTGCCCTGGGCCGGAGTGAGGGACGCTGTGGGAGCCAGCGGAGGTTGTGGCAGAGGGGGCATGGCTGAGGTGGGCTCCAGCTCTGGGGCCTGCTGCTTGCAGATTACTAGCAGGAAAGAGATGGGCCTTGTGAGCTCAGGGGGTACCCCAGGTTCCCTTTGGTGATCCATCAGGTTGCCCTCCAGAGAGAGGACCTGATGGATCCACTGTCCACCCCACACAGCCATCCTGCCCGAGCTTCCCTGTTGTGCTTGATCTCACTGTCCCAAGATAGGCTGAACCTTCCATCTTCCCTTCTATGCACTGCAAGCTATGACCAGGGCTGGAGATGTGGCACCTCTCCCAAGGGTGTGTCTGTCCCACGCCACTGGATCCTAATCTCCCCTTCACTCAAGACAGCCAGCATTCTGGAGGTCTGGCCAGCACACATAGGGCTGGAGTGCCCCCAAGACCAGCCCCACCTCTTGTGGCTTGTGGTGACCGTCCCAATCTGCAGCCTTTGGACTAGCTTGAACCACCAGCAACACCCTGGTATGACTGTATATAAGGCTGGCATGAACCCAGATAAGGTTTCTGGAAAGGAAGGCCCCTACTCACAGGTAAGACTTTAACAATATGGCCACCTTACTCTCTACTTTTAGGCCCTGCCTGTCTCAACTGAACATAGCCACACTCTTCAGGAGCCTAAGACTCATCAAAACAAATGGCCTTTGGATAAAAGCAAAGAAAGAAGGTGTCACTTAGGCTTTAATGGCACCCTACATGTCTGACTGGTTTAAGCTCTAGATCCCATACTCCTTTTGGAAGTTCCACTTTGGAGGTGTCACCATGGGCCATTGGGCTTTCACAGACTTAGGCCTCTGAAAGTCACTGCACTGCCTCCCAGTCGAGTATAGCAACCCACTCAGATGAGTGGCATACATACCCCTCACACTTATCAACAGCAATGCCAACTACATGCACTCTTCCACATCACTGCTATCGATCTGCCTTTGCCTGTATCACACTTAATAAGAAACTGTGTTCTACACCAGAGTAGGCCTCTACCACAGCAGTCAGAGTGGCCTGTGAGCAGCCTTGAGTGTCAATTGCTATGGAACAAGCAACACCCTACAGCTCGCATTTTTATTGTACTTTACAAAAACAAGACCATGATAGGAGTGGAGTAGAAGTTTTTTTTTTTTTTTACTAGAAAAGGTTTCTCTGTGTAGACTGTCTTAGAAACTCTCTGTAGCCGGGCAGTGGTGGTGCATGCCTTTAATTCCAGCACTTGGGAAGCAGAGGCAGGTAGATTTCTGAGGTTGCAGCCAGCCTGGTCTATAAAGTGAGTTCCAGGACAGCCAGGGCTACACAGAGAAACCCCGTCTGGAAAACCAAACAAACAAAAAAGGGAAAAAAACTCTCTGTAGACCAAGGTAGCCTTAACTCAAGAGATTCACCTGCCTCTGTCTCCCAAGTGCAGGGATTAAAGGTATGTACCACCACACCCAGCTGACTAGTGCTTTACCACAATTCTTGCAAAATGTCATTCTAGAACAGTCCTGGGTTTAGTTGACCTGAAGCCCTTTCTGAGCCTTGTTACTTCTAAGCAGTGCTCATAGCTCCTCTGCAAAGCAGGTCCTCACTACTGCATATCTCCCTTGTGCCTAAACCCAATCTCTCTTCTTGACTTCCACCACCCACCACTCTCAGCCTGCCTTGTCCCTGTCATGTTCAATATATTCTACTGTGGTATGGCTGGGAGAATGTCCTCTTGCCTCCCAATCCCTAATGTGCCAAAGCTTACATGTATTCTCCATTTCCAGGTATGGTTTTAAGTCGAAAGCCTAAACAAGTGACTGTACAGGGGTGGGCACAGGCTTCCTGTATAGCTCTCAGGGATATATACTAAGGCACAGTCTAAACTCCCTTCACTTATCATCCCTTACCCATCCTCAATGGCTCTACCTTCGAGCTCTCCCACTTCCATGTTCATGACCACCACCTTTCCTAATTCCAGTCTGTCCACTAGAACACACTGTTGGAACCTGTTTCAGCCGCCATCAGCTTTAAGATGGCTATGAATTTGGTGCTCTGGGGCTAAGGAATGGCCTCTCTAAACATGCATGAGGACACAGACACTCTGATGGTGATGTCAACTTCTACCACAACTGAATAGGAACCAAAACCTTATGATCAATAGACTCTAGTCCTACCCCACCTTGGCATATGAAAAACCCCTCAGTTCACACGTGTGATGTCTCCTCTCTGAATACATACCTTCTTTAAGTCCCTGTGCTCCACGGGCTCAAGTCTGCCTGCCCTACAAGCTTTCTATCAACCACCTACAATACATTGCTGGAGTATAACCAAGTGTGTTTGGATTCAAAGAGGACTGTAGCTCAGCCACTATCACTTTGACTACTCTTTGGCTTTGCAAGTCCAGACACTTATTTCCAGTTTATTCAGAGACTAGAGACCTACCCTAGATATGACAGATGTGAGTTCTGCTCTCAGAAACCATAAAATCTGCTGTTACTATTCAAAGCTGGGGTATACTGAAAAGCTGATGCAGGAAGGCTGCTTTGAACTGGAAGCTAGGCTGGATAACATACTGCCACGCCAACCTGGGATACAGTGTGAGGCCCTTAAAGACCAGCTGTGCTTCTTCACTCTTTTTCCTTTGTTTTTGTTTGTTTGTTTGTTTTGTTTTTTTAGGCAGAGTCTATGTAATCTTGCCTGTACTGGAACTTGTACAACAAGTTGGCCACAAACTCACAGAGATCGACCTGCCTTTGCCTTCTAAGTGTTGAGATTAAAGGGGTGGTCCCATCATCACTGGTTCTAAACTTTTTATTATTTCTATTACTTTTTATCATATTTTTCTTGATGTTTAAATCTAGTTTACAAAGCTAGCTCTAGAACAATCAGGACTACACAGAGAAGCCCTATCTCGAAAGCAAAAAAAAAAAAAAAAAAAAAAAAAGAAAAGGAAAAGAAAAATGTTTCAAAAACTAAAGGGAAAGCTTTTTGATCTATGCATCTGAAATGCAGAAAGCTATGGTCTCAGCCTGCAGAAAGGCTGCACAGTTTGCACAGTTCCCACCTTCCTGCAGATCCGCAATTTGCATCGGCAAAGACCACCCAGGGACCACTCCCGACCCAAAAGCCTGGATAGAGAATATATGATAGTCTCTCCTTAAGACACACAGACCCAGCAGTCTATCTTGGTACAGGGCTCCGGGTAGGTCAGAAGAACAGCTGCTCTGCTCTGCTCTGCGGAGGAAACTTGCAACTCTAAAGAAATTGGCTGTGGCGGGGCCCCCCCCCACTTGAACCCCGAGGCGGCGAGGGCCTGAGGGGAACTCACGCTGTTGCTGCTCCAGTGCCAGCTTGCACTTGTAGTAACTGTAGAACTCGCCTCCAAACAGAAACGAGAACTTAGGGTTGTCCTTCTGCTTCTCCATCGTCATTTTCTCGAACTCTGGTCCGTTGCGAGCCACAAACTGAGCGAGCTTGTCGATGACATTTCGAAGCTCCTGATCTGCAAAACAGAGGAAAAGGCGTCAGTGGGGGCAGCCCGACCCGGAGACCAGGTCGGGGTCCTCTGGGGCGGGCCACAGCAAGGCGGTGGTGTACGGGTCCTGACTAGGGCCAAGCGCGCGCCAGGAATGCGGGGAACCACGGAGAGGCCGAGGGAGGAGCGGCGAGGCCGCAGCGCGCTCCGTCACTGGCCGGGCAACGCGAGGAGGCACGGCCGGCCGGCGGGGGCACACGAGAAGAACCCAACGACCTCAGCTCAGGGACGGGCCTCACCATCTGGCGGCATCGGCATCTCCATGGCTGCAGCCGCTGGCAACGTCCTCCGCCGCCTCACGATCGCTTACCAGCACCGGCCACAGAAGCCGGCCGGAAGTGGCGCGAAGGGAGACGTTTACGACGTCCTCGCGGGCCGCTTCGCGTGCCATTTACGGCCGTCGCTGGGAAACACCGGAAGTGAAGACCGGAGGAGGGCGGGAAGAGACTGCGTGAGGACTCCAGAGAGGGACGGCCTAGTGAGACGCATGCGCGTGAGCCTCTTTGCGCATGCGGCGGCCCGGCCGCTGTTCCCCGACGCGCTGGAGCGTGAGAAGCTGCGCCGGCGGTACTTTGGGTTTCTGCCGCGTTCTTGCGTACGCGTGCACTCCCGGGCCTCTGCGTCTTTCACATCCCTTTACGCCTTCCAGAAGGCGGGATCGGCAGGTGATGGTTTTGGCGAATCACACCTCACTCGACTCTTGTACTGATCAGCTCCTTCTGGGTAAGAATTTTGAGCTTTGGGGCTCCACAACATCACATCAGACCGACGTGGAGCAAAGACATGTCTTCTGAAGCGACTATACACGTTCTACGGAAGGAGAAGCGAAAGCTGCGTCAACACCCCATCCCTTCTGTTTACTTATATTATTACTTACTCCTGGTTTTGGAATATTAGGTCTCATAGAGCCCAAGCTGATCTCTAACTCCCCATACAGCCTTAGATAATCTTGCACTCCCGATCCTCCTCTTAGCTCTTAAGTACTGAGATGACAGGCGTGTGCCACCACGTCCAGCTCAGAAGGTTCTTGCTGATGGAATGGGATCTCCTTTCAGAACATAGTTGCCTTCTTTCCTGACAGAGCCCAGGCTGTAAAGTCTTGATTCTGTCAGTACCCAGGCTGCCTCAGCTAATAGACCATGCTTTCCTGGGTCACAACTCTAGCTCAAGCCTGTAACTACTGAGCACTGTGCTTTGACCAGGGTTCCGGGCCAAACTAACTTACTGATGAAACTAATCCCCTCCTAACCCTCCACCCAGGTCCCTTCAGCAGACCCAAGCTCTCCATAGTTCTGTCCTGTCCCAGCTTACTCAGCCTTTCTCTCCTTGACAGAGTGGGACACTGAGCACTGTAGATTCCAAAATAAGTTCAAGACCACCTAGCCCCTTCCCCTCTGAAGGGACTTCCAAATTATATAGTTTTAGTGGTCAAAATGACTAAGCCTGCAGCTGCCAAAACAATATTAGCAGTTCTCAGAGAAATTCCCCTACCCCACCCCACACTGAATTCTGAGAAACCACACACCACCCTGACCTTGCTGAAATTTCCCCTGACATTAATGGCTGTGACTTAATAGTTGTGACGTTAATAGCTAACCCATAAGTTCAAAACATACTGTTGCTTTACTGAAAAACCACAAGGGCAGGCAGAGTAAGGGGCTAGGCCAAAGGGTTACTTAGTCACTATACAAACCAACCAATGCTTGAAAAGGTTGTTACACCAATTAGAATAAGCCAGATACCCTGTTGCCTAAATCTGCCCCTTACAAAGGTATAAAAAGTGTGTTCTTTGTTCTGGGTCTCTCCTCTGGCCTCCATGCTGAGAAGGGGGTGGGGATCCCCAACATGTTGGATCAATAAAAATCCTCATGCGGGCGATGGCAGTCTTTGTGGTCTTTGTGAGTGAGGGTCTTTTGACGAATTCCAACAGCACCTCTCAGTCCCTCAGTAGGAACACCCAAGTATCCTGGTTTAAAGCAATGGAAGTGAGGGAGGGGTTCTGGGGAGATGGCTTAGCTGTTAAGAACAATGGCTATTCTAGAAGACCCTAGTTTGATTCCAAGCAACTGCATTCGTAGCCCACAAATGCAGTTCCAATTCCAGGGCATCTGATAACTTAAAAACATGAGTCAAAACACAAAATTAAAAAGCAATAGGAGAGCCAGGTGGTGGTGGCACGCACTTTTAATTCTTGCACTAAGGCAGGGCAGGCAAGGCCAGCCTGGTCTACAAAGCTAGAACTGCCAGGGCTATTACACAGAGAAACCATGTCTCAAAAAGACCAAAACAAAACAATGAGAGGGCCAGTAGAACATTCAGAGGGTGACTATTTTTAGAAGTTTCTTCTGTTTTATTTGTTGAGGGAGGTGCTCCTGCTTGGGCCTCTGCCTCCCCAGCACTGGGGTTAAAGGTACACCCCCACACACACACACCTGGCCCCATCTCTTGCCACCTCCCTAATAAGTCTGGGCAACTAGATCCTGCCTAGGTAAGGTGCCCCTCAAGCTTCGCAGTGTTCCTCAGCTGGCTCTTGCCTACCTCCTACTGAGCCCCTTTGGGAGTCTGAATGAATCATACACTGAGGCTGAGACCAAAGCTTTGCATTTGGTCCCTTCACTGTGGTAGCTTCTCTGCTCACAGAATCCTCCAAAATACAGAGGAAACCTAAGCAGCCAGAATTACAGAGCTGGAAGTGCTTCCCTACCAGGTGTGAGGTCCAGGGTCTCCTGCTGTTTTGACAGCCAGCCACATAACTCCTAGAACTGAAGGGCACGGCTCCAGTTCAGTGGCCAACACACCAGTATCAGAGACAGAAGATACACAGTGAATTCAAAGCTAGCCTGAGCTCCTTGAGGCCTGTCTTAACACAGCAAGATTGCCTAGTGGGTAAAGGTACTTGCTACTAAGTGTGGTGACCTGGGACTTACACAGTGGGAGAACTCGGAGGCTGAGGCAGGCGGATTTCTGAGTTTGAGGCCAGCCTGGTCTACAAAGTGAGTTCCAGGACAGCCAGGGCTACACAGAGAAATCCTGTTTTGGAAAAACCAAAACAAAAAGAAAGAAAAAGAAAAGGACTGGCAAGATGGCTCAGTGGGTAAGAGCACTCACTGCTCTTCCAAAGGTCCCGAGTTCAAATCGCAGCAACCACATTAGCTCACAACCGCGTGTAATGAGATCTGATGCCCTCTTCTGCTACATCTGAAGTTAGCTATGGTGTACTTATGTATAATAAATAAATCTTTGGACCAAAGCAAGCAGAGATTGAGCGAGCAGGGTTGACCAGAGCGAGCAGAGGTCCTAAAGTTCAATTCCCAACAACCACATGAAGGCTCAAAACCATTTGTACAGCTACAATATACTGACATACATAAATAAACCTTAAAAAAAATGAAAAGGGTTGTTAGTTGGGCTGAGTGGCTAAGAGTTGGATTCTACCCGCCCCCCCCCCCCCAAAGCCAGAAATGGATATGACTGTTATGTCTGTGCTGTGGGAGATGAGAGTGGAGGATGACTGGGGCTCACTGGCCTCACACTCACTGGAGCTCCAGGTTCAGTGAGTGACCCTGCTTCAAAAAGATGGCAGACCTATTGGCACACAAGGACACAAGGCTAGCCTCTTGCCTCCACATCCATGTACAGGTGCCTGTTGTTGCCCGGCTACTTATAGAGGTCAAGTGCTTGCTACAAAGGCATGAAGACATACAAAGCCATGAAGACATAAAAAGCCAGGGGTAGTGAAGCATATTCATGCCAGAGCTGGGGAGGGAGGAGGAGGAGCCATGGGGCTCACTGGCCCAGCCTCCAAGTATACAGGAGGAAATTTGTACCTCAGCCTGAGGTGGAGGATCAATAGAGGTCAGCCTGGGCTGCAGAGGTTAGCTACGGAAATGGGTGCCCTGACTGGCCTTTAGGAGTGTAGCTGGACCTGGACTCTTGCAAGAACAGAATCCTGGTGCAGCATAAGGTTGCTGAAGCCATAGAGGTGCTATAGGAGCCACAGCAACAGTAAATTTATACGCAAACATACTTATGCACATGTATATACACACATGAAAGCACACACTCACATGCAAATACACTCAAAGACACCCAGGCATGAAAATAAAGGCAGACAAAAACAATCTTTTTGCCTTGCATATACATGTGGTTTGTGTGTGTAGACACTTGTGCTTGTTTGCCTGTGGGTGCCTCTCTCTCTATGTATATATGGCTATCCTCAAACTCTGAGATCCACTCGCTTCTGCTTCCTGAGTGCTGGGACCAAAGGTGTGCAAGGCTGTGCCTAGCACACTTAAAAATTTTTTTGTGTGGGTGTGTGCATGCAAATGTGGAGGTCAGAGGGCAACTTACAGGAGTTGGTTCTCTCTTACCATGTGGGTTCCAGAAATCGAACTAACATTTTGAGGCTCAGCAGTAATTGCCTTTACCTACTTAGCTATCTTGCTGGCCCTCCACCTTATACATAAGGTACGGTTTCAGGATGAACCTGGCCAATAGTAAGCTCTTGCCCATGATCCTGGAACCTTTACCAGACTCTCCCACTAGGATGGCAGGTGGAGCTGGATCTGCCCAGCTTTTGGGGGTTGTAGAGATCCCAACTCTGATTTCCATATCTGCCAGTCAAAGGCTGACGAAGCCATCTTCCCAGCCCTGGATTTTTGATCTTTTTACTCCTTGTGGGTTGTGCTGATGTTACTCCTTGTGTGTTGTGCTGATGGGAGCACAGAGCAAGACCCTCCCTGACAAACCAGAACCAAACTCCAGCCCCTGGAGACCACCATTTATTTTTGGTAAATGCCAACCAGGAGCACAGCTACTCCCATAGTACAGTCTATGACACAGGAGCCTCAAGATGACAATGGAAAGCAAGAGCATGACAGGTTTCCTGTTTCAGACCCAAGGTTTTGGGGCTGGGGTCTAGCCATGAAGAGCTCACTGCTCGGAGTCCTCCCAACATACAGAGAAATCAAGTTCCAAGTATTTTGCTGCTTTAGTTCATCTGGCTCCTCTCCTCTGTCAAGAAAGTTTTGGGTTTCCCTAGAACAAATGACATAAATTAAGGTGCTGGGTATGGCAGCTCCTCCAGGCACGTAGGCTAAGGCTGGAGGAGTGCCTTCTATTCTGTGGTCAGCCTGGTCTAAATAGGCGGATACTATCTCAAAGAAATAAATAAAAGCTCAAGTGCACTAATACTGAAAAGACACCCACTAAGCCTCAGTTTCTTCTGTAAAATGAAGGAGTTGGGTAGGTCAGGATCAGCGTTTTGGCTAAGCAATTTCAAAGGGTACGTGGGAACAGCAACATAAACTCTCAAATAAACCCCAACAGAGGTGGATTGGGTCAGACCTGGAGAGGGAGAGGTGAATGTAGTGGGAGGTAAGACACAGGAGTAGGGCTAATGTGACTTTGAATGGACAGACGTAAACTGTGGATCAAGTCTGTTTTGTTGTTGCTCTCATATAGCCCAGGCTGGCTTCCAATTCACTATGTAGCCAGATGTTACACTGAACTCCTGATCCTAACTGCCTCAGCCTCCTGAGTAATGGAGTAACATTCGTGTATGCAGTGCTGAGGGTGGCCAGGACTTCATGCACGCAGGTAAGCACTGTAGCCAGAGCGGCAGCCCCAGCTGTTTGTCTTTTGATCTGAGAATCTGGTCTACCCTGATTGTCTCAACCATTCCAGTGTTCATACTTGCTGTGAGCCTATGAACAGAACTAAGTATCCCATTTATTAATTTATAAACCGTTAAGAAAAGTGAGACGGGCCATTTTGCTCCCTGAAAAAGGAAAAATGCATTAATATACAAATTATAGGAACATCTTGGTAATCTTAAAAGACATAATTCATTCTGAGTCCAGAGCTGAGTCAGGGTCACCCATAGAGACCTCTGCAGTGACAGGTGTCTCAGGCCAGTCTTCCCCAGTGAGGAGAACCCAACAGACAGCCTTACCAAGGGACTTCTTCTGCAAACCAGCTAGGACTAGGCAAGGCAGATGGGACTGTCCTGAGGCCGGGGGTGCCAAGTCTCAGGCAAACAGGAGACTTAATATAATAAACTAACCTTCGCCGGGCAGTGGCGGCGCACGCCTTTAATCCCAGCACTCGGGAGGCAGAGGCAGGCGGATTTCTGAGTTCGAGGCCAGCCTGGTCTACAAAGTGAGTTCCAGGACAGCCAGGGCTATACAGAGAAACCCTGTCTCCAAAAACAAAACAAAACAAAACAAAACAAAACACCCTAACCTTCAATATAAAACCCCAAGTAATCAAAAGCAGAGGGACCCAACAAATCAGGATTAAGGACTGGGGTGCCATGATGTACCTGTGAGCTCAGTTCTTAGCAACAGAGGAGGCACAGATGCTACGGTCAGCCTGGAGGCTTAGTGGGATGACGCCATCTGGATGTGCTGTCCATGGTTTTAAAGAATCCAAGCACTCAGGAGGCAGAGACAGATAGATCCCATGAGTTCAAGGTCAGCCTGTTCTATATTGTAAGACCCTTTCTCAAAACCAAAAAACCTTGAGACCCATTGATACCCCAAGCTAAGCCTGATGCCCCTTCCTATCATTTACCTGCTGTCAATTGCCACAATGGCATTGAGCTCACAGGCTGGGAAAAGCCTCCTGCTTCTGCTTCATGAGTACCTAAGACCATAGGTATGGGCCACCAGCCCCTCAACTTTTTCAGAGAGAGTCTCATTATGTAGCCCAGACTGACTTTAAACTCATGGCCATCTTCGTGCCTCAGCCCCTTGATGTATGCCACTATGGCAGGTCCCTAAACTGATCATTTTCCTGAGGCAGCTTCTCATTGAAGCCCAGGCTGTTCTGGAACTTACTTTGTAGAGAACCTTGTCCTCTAGATCCTCCTGAATCTGCTTCAAGAGTGCTGGGAAGGCAGGCAGGCCTGTACATTGTGGCATTCTGTGGACAGAATCTAAGGCTGCACGAATGCTAGACAGGCACTTTACCCAGCCTCAAAGTGATTCTTAACTAAAAAACCAAGACCTGCCTGGTGTCCCATTTACTGGAGCACAGTTAAAACCCTGATACACATGTGGTCTCCTCACTGACAAGCAACACTGTACTCAGGTATGAATACCTCCTTCTACTTCTGTGGCTGCAGCTTCAGTACCCTTTGGCATTTCCTGCTACCACTGAGCTGGGAGGGACTGGCTCCAGCAACAAACATCCCATATTTTGAAATGAGACAAGATGGTTTCCATCCCATGGCTGACAAGATGTTCCCCAGAGAAACTTAGGTTCTGAGGAAACTGTCATCACCACCCCTTGGCCTTCTGTGCCATCAGAAAAGTGGGGAGCAGACAAGCTGCTCCTCTAGAGTCCAAGGCCCCCCCCCCCCCAGGCCCTGCTTTGGCACCCACAAGGCAGAGGAAGGTCACAGCTGATGGGCTGATGGTCACTGTATGTCTGCCCTTGGGCAGCACTAGCTGCAAGTGGCCAACTGCCTTGGGGTAGTCTAGGGCTCTGTATCATTGGTGGGGTCAGGTAATGCCACCCATGTCAGCCCTCCATCCTTCTGGGCTGTATCCCAGCTGTCCTCTCCATGATATCCCAGATGCCATCTCCTGTTGGCTTCCAGGATTGCAGCCACAGAGATGCCAGTTCTGTAGAGCATGTCCCTACTCTCACCAGAAGTTCAGATCAGACCTCTGGAATATGCCAGGGACAACCCTGTGCACAAATGCAGAGTGGCCTCTTAGTGGAGGCGTAAACCAGGGTCTCTCTGTGGTTCTTTTCCGTCTCGAGTTTGTGGGTGTCCATGCTATGATCACATCCTGCAGTCCATCAGGGGCCAGGACCCAGAGCTCCCCTGGTGGCCCACCAAGTGTCATGTGCTCAGTCAGGCTGCCAGAATATTCTGAAGCTGCTGAGCTCAAGAAGAGGGTGCAGAAGGCCTGGCCTGGCCTACACATCATGTCGGCTGAGAGCATAGGAGTTTGGGTGGCCCTGGCGGCTGTATTGGAAGTGGTCTGTGAGGAGGATATTGCGGTACTGGAAGTCACCCTGCTGGGGGAACAATGCACCATTGTGGGGCTTTTCCACTGGGCTCCGCAAGTGCTCTCTGCTGCTCAGGTCTGACGTGGAGATGGGAAGAAGATGGCGCCGGGCCTGCTGGTTTGCATCATACTTGGTCTGTGTGAAGAGAGCAATGAAAAGCACAAGGGAACTTTGGGTATGGGGGGGGCATGTCATCCCAGCTCTATGGAGGCAGAGTCAGGAAGGGCAGGTGTATAAGGCTAGCTACATGGTAAGTTTGAAGCCAACCCAGGCTACATGAGACTTAAAAAAAAATGAAGGGAAGTCACCGGGAGGGGAGGGGAGGGGAGAGGAGGGGAGGGGAGAACAGCATCAAAAAGGTCACCCCAAAACCAAGGACTAGGGATGCTCCTTCTACTAGAATGCTTGTCTACAAGACATATGCTCTAGGCTCCATCTCCAGCACTACATAAACCAGGATACAGATCCAGATGCAGACACCTGTCATTCTACTCCAAGGGAGGTGGAGCAGGGGTCAGAAGCTGAAGGTCACTCTGGGCTACACAAGACTGTTCTAAAGCAAGTAAGACACAAAGAAGGCTTTTGGCCTCTGCACCAATTGCCCTAGAGATCAGGGTGTAGAGGCAGGAGGATAGTGAGTTCTAGAAGGCCTGTGCTTAGACACCTACTGCCACACTGTTCTGTCTAGCACGTACAACCCACACACCCTGTAAGGCACCCTTGGGACTTACAGCTAGAAATCCCTCTCCTCTCTTTCCCTTGGCCCCTTGTCCCAAGGGTGTGCCTGCTAGGGGACAGTAGCACCCAATGCTCACCTTGTTGTACAGGAAGACACCCAGAATGGCAGTCATCATGCCCAACACATTGGTGCTGGTCACTGGGTTGCGCAGCATAATGAGGGACACAGTGATGACCATGATCCTCTTGGTGGCGTTGGCTACTGAGTAGCTAAGTGGGCTGATGAGGTTGAGAATGCTGAAAGCAATAACATTCTGTGCAAAGTTGCAGAAGCCACTGACTGCCAAGAGCAGCAGCGTCCAGGGCCACTGAGACACATAGGCCTGTGAAGATGGACAGGAAGCATCAGTGGGCGAGGGGCACATCTATACTCGGGCAGATTATTACCATGGGCAGCAGGTGGTTACTTTTTTTTGAAACAGAGTCTCATGCAGTCCTGTTTGGCCTCAAACTGGTGGGCGACAGGTTTGGCAACAGGCATCTTTACCCTCAGAGCCATTACAGCAGTTCATGCTTTACACACATGACCTCTAACCCTCCTAACTATCCCACTGCACGATGCGGTGGTTGAGTACTATCTCTTGTCAGAGATGCAGAACCAGCCACCCAAGGGCTGCAGAGACGGTTCAGCAGGTTAAGAACACTGGCTGCTCTCCCAGAGAACCCACATGGGAGATCATAATGACCTGGAAAACCAGTCTCAGCGGGCCCAATGGCCTCTCTTGACTTTTGAGGGTACCCAGGCATACATGTTACATGCAGGTAAAATATCCAAACATATATGTAATACTTTTTCTTAAAAAGGCAATCAAAAGTGTTTGTGTGAGCCGGGCATGGTGGCGCAGGCCTTTAATCCCAGCACTCGGGAGGCAGAGGCAGGTGGATTTCTGTGTTCGAGGCCAGCCTGGTCTACAAAGTGAGTTCCAGGACAGCCAGGGCTACACAGAGAAACCGTGTCTCAAAAAACCAAAAAAAAAAAAAAAAAAAAAGTTTGTATGGCAGGGTACAGTGTGTTTCGGGGATCCCACCCTTGCCTCCTAGTGTCTAAACTCTGTCCTCACAACTGCACAACAAGCACTTTCCCCACTGAGCCATCTCCACAGCTTGGAGGCGGGGCATTCTGAGCATGCATGAAGCCAAGGGTTTCAGCTCCAAACCCCACAGAAAACAGAAGTGAAAACATCAAACCAGACAAAGCCAAGGATATGGGTGACATTATCAACTACTGCCACTTTCTTCGAGAGGTATCAGTGGTGGGCAGGGCTTCTAGAGAGTGAAACACAGCCCCAGAGCACACCTATCCTCAAGACAGTATCAGGAGAACACAAAGGCCCAGCTAGGACACTAGGAGGCCCTGGGCATCAGCTTCCTCAGATCTCAACTCACACCCACCCTCCTGGACTGCTGCCAGTCTTCAGTCATCCTGTGGAAGCCACAAGTCCCAGCTGGCTTTTTTTTTTGTTTTGTTTCTTGTTTTTTTTTTTTTTTGAGACAGGGTTTCTCTGTGTAGCCCTGGCTGTCCTGGAACTCACTCTGTAGACCAGGCTGGCCTCGAACTCAGAAATCCACCTGCCTCTGCCTCCCAAGTGCTGGGATTAAAGGCATGCGCCACCACGCCCGGCCTACCCAGCTGGCTCTTTGTTAGACATGGTGGTTAACAGGCATATCAGCTGGCCACCAAGGGAAAGGATCTTGGAGGAAGTCTCAAAAGGATGACCCATAGAGTCTACCAAATCATATTGAGTTTCCAATCCCGGCATGGAGGACACATTGTATTCCAGTACTCAGGAGGTGGAGGCAGAGGGATCAGGAGTCTGAAGACACCCTAGGCTACCTATTACAGGACATAGATCCTGTCTTAAAAGCATCAAAGGTGGAGCTGACCAGTAAAGCCTCAGTACCCATGTGAAAAAAATGTGGGTGTAGCTGCATGTATGCAGAGCTTACTGCTAGAGGCAGGAAGCTTGGGTGACAGAAATTGGCAGATCTTAAAGAGGGCCAGGCAGCCATCCTAGGTGGTTAGCGAGATCCTACTTCAAAAAGACAAGGGGGAGCTATTGAGGGAGATGCAGGAGGCTGGATTCTGTTTTCCACCTGCATACTGCTGGTACACATGCACGCAAATACACACACACACACACCAAAGGTAAGGGAAAGAAAATTGAACAGTGTAGAAAATGGGCGCATTTTCTGTTCCTGTAGCAAAACAACCCAGTGCTTCCTAAGGGATGGGAATTGTCATATCCAAGTTGCTGGAAATATCCAAGGTACTGGACAGAGGCTGGGTGGGGTCACCTGGGATGTTGCTCTGCTCCTGGGAGCCCCACCCTGGCAAAAAAAAAAAAAAAAAAAAAAAAAAAAAGACTTCAGCTTTCTACCTACACCCTCCTGCCCAGCCATTCCCAGGATTCCCAAGTTCCTTCAAATCCCCTGTGTACTTTCAGGGTTTCCTCTCAGGGTTCCCTGTGTCTCCCATGTATCCTCTCACCATTCCCAGCATGGTGCCACTCTGCCAGGCATGTCCTGTGACTGTAACAGTCAGCTCTCTTTGGAAACAAGGTCTCATGTAGACTAAGCTGTCTTCAAACTTACTGTGTAGCCAAAAATGACTGAATTCCTGACCCTCATCTTGTTTTCTGTGTGTGGTGCTGAGTGGAGCCTGGACCTTGTGGGGTCAGGGCAAGTGCTGTCCTATCATAGGTAGTCCCAAATCACAGTTCTAGAGATGCAGTTCAGGACCATATGGCCCAAACTTCTTGGATTTGGCAAAAAGCTCTTTTAGCAGAGGTGATTTCATCAACAGGAAGCAGAGGCAGGGTAAAACAGGAAGAGAGAGGTCCCCTCCAAGGACATGTCCCAATTCCTTACTTCCTCCTAAGTTGTACCTCCACCAGGTCCTACCACCACCAACTTTTAGAGGGGGAATCCACACATAGGTCCTGGAGGACAGTTACATCCCGAATGACCAGTGCTACACTAGCAAGAACATGCACGCATGCAAGCCTGTGTGTGTGTGTGTGTCTGTGTGTTCTTGTGAGTGTGTACACATGAATATGCACGTGTGCACATGTACTGAAGAGTAAAGTGCTTGTGTATAAGACTGCAGTGGGCCAGCCTCTTCTTCCCAGAACTTGAGTTCCTACAACTGCTCACAGGATTTAGGGTTTTAGCCCACTTGGATTCAGACTGTTGAATTAAGGAGACTAAATGCTGAAATGAAGCTCTATTCTAGACAGCTGCTATTCTAGACAGTCTTTAGTGACATTGTCACCTATGTACTCCCACCACAGACCCAAAGCATCAGGACCAAGCACATAAAGACAGAAACCCTGAACCAAGATAAACATTTCCTCTCCTCAAAGCAATAACCTTAGGCACTATAACAAAAATCATAGTGCCCGAAAGCCGACTGACACAGGACAGCAGGAGCACTGCTGTCAGGCTGATATTCAGAGACCAACTTCTCCCTCCCATATATACTCCTGTCACGGTCACGTGGTATGACAGGATGTGGCAGGAACCCCAGGAAGAACCCACTCCATGCTGGACATTTGTTTTCCAGAACTGAGAGCTAAAGATTTCCACTTTCTTACAACTCAGGTCAGGACTTATGTCTCAGGTACCCTGTTACAGGAACAGAAAATAGACTGGCATGGATGCCCAAAGAATGCCTCAGGAGGAACAAGAGGGCTAGAGCTTCCAACCGAGTACATGCTGAAGAAGCTGGCAAAAGCACACCCATGTCTCAGCAGTCCCAACTCACCAGGTCACTGCTGACCAGGAAGGTGGAGAGGTCCACCAGAACCCACGTGGGGATCATGAAGAACACGGCGTGGCAGCCCAGGATGTTGAGCAGCCGCAGGTGGTGGATCCTGGAGTCCCTCAACACCTGAGGGGAGAGTGCCTTGTTAGAGCTGTTGACACTCCAGCATTAAGGTCTGGGTTTCCAGTTCCCAACCTAAGACTGGATTCCGACATCTGAACTCAGGCCATCAGACCAGCTGACTTGCTTATAAAGGAACACACAGCCATGCCTAGACAAAGCCCTCTGTCCTATGGATGAGAAGGCGACAGAGAAAAACCAGGACCAACCCAGTAACATGCTGGGGAGGGCATAGTAACTTAGGTACTCTGAAACCCCAACCCCACTCTTTTTTTTTTTTTCCATTTGTTTTTGGTATAGGGTCTTGCTCTGTAGCCCAGGCTGGTCTGGCACTCAGAGTAAACCTGTCATCATCCCAAATAAGCTCATGACAGGAAGGGGCTGGCTGAAATCCCTGTGAATGCAATCTAGATTGGTTTAGCCTGCCTGAGCACTATCAGGCAATGCCAGAAACAGATCCTACTACTCCCAAACCATGGACTTCAGGCCTACCGCAGGGGGATGCCCCAGTCAACAGCATGTTCATAAGAAATATAGGAAATATTTCCTGTATTTCTTATGACAAGTGGGAAAAGCCACATTGTCAACAAGTGCTGAGCCTTAGTCACGACTGAGAGTTCTGCAGCGAGGTGACACCACACAGCAACATCCAATGCCCATGGCCAGACAAGACAGGGCCAATGAGCAAAACTCGGTTCCTGAGCAGGCTCAGCACATGCAAGACCCTGGAAAAGGAAAGGAGGCACAAGGACCCACACAGAAGCTGGCCATGGCATCACATTTGTAATGCAAGCACTTGGTGGTGGGGACAGCAGGCAAGGGGCTCATGGGACATGAACAGGCTGGGTTCCAGGTTTAGTGGGAAATAATATGGAGAGGTCAGTGAGATGGGTCAGTGGGTAAAGGCCTGTAAAGACTTTCTACCAAGCATGATGACCTCAGTTAAGATCCCACATTATTCCTTTAAGTTGCCCTCTGACCACCACCGTGAGGCAAGTGCCCTTGCACATAGAGTACGAATATAAATAAAATGTAGCAAGAAAACTTATTAAAGAAAAGGAACAAGAGATAGCAGAGTAGGTTAGGTTTAGGGTTAGTTTTCAAAATAAAACAAGGGATAGAGACTCAGGCAGACAGTAAGCATAGGAAGGTCTGCTCTGGCTAGTCTGCTTGAAGCCACCACCCTCAGGCGACTTGCGCCAGGGACAGGGCCAACACACCTTTTTTTTTTTTTTTTTTTTTTAATATTTTTATTACATATTTTCCTCAATTACATTTCCAATGCTATCCCAAAACCAACACACCTTTTTGGAGAAGATGTTCTGAAGGGAGAAGCATAGCGTGGCTGCCAGGGCGCTGACCAGCCCCCACACGTCGAAGGACAGCTCTGTGACAGTGGCTAGCAGGACTCCGCTGATGATGGGGACCAGTGACAGGTATACCTGCAGGAGGTCAGAGGGGCTCAGGTGGGCTGGGGCTACCCACCATTCAGAACCGCAGGAAAGCTCAGGGCCCATACCCCACCTGGGGGACCGCACCCTCTACCCTGGAAAATGTGGCCTGCACCTCACATGGTACTTCATGCCCAGCATTATAGCACTCGGAAACCTGAGGCAGGAAGATTACTAAGAGTCTCAGGTCTGGGGCTGGTGAGATGGCTGAAAGATAAAGGCACTTACCACTAAGTCTAACAACCTGAGCTTGATGCCAGGACCCACATGGTAAGAGAGCTATCCTTTAACAACCACACACAGACAGACAGACAGACAGACAGACAGACAGACACGTTCACAGGAAAATAGATAAATAAATGGAAAAAAGGCTGATGCTAGCCTGAGCTATTTCAAATCCTGGATCAAACAAACAAACAAACAAACACCAAACAAACAAAACCTAGCAAGGCAAAAAACCAAGAAGATTTCCAGTCTTAGGTCAGCCTGGGCTACACAGTGACATTTTGTATCAAAAACCCAATCAGAGGACCAGTTAGTTGACTCAGCAGCTGGAAAGTCCTCAAAGATTGACTGAGTTTAATCTCCAGGACTCCTTGGTGGAAAGAGAGAACCAACTTGTGCAAGTTGTCCTCTGACCTCCATGTGTAGTCACATACCCATAAAACAATAAATATAGAAACAAACAAAGCAGCATTCAGTAGCAAAAGGGCAGTGGCCACTGGGACTTGAATTCCTGGCCTTGCACTCCTGGCCATAGCCCACTTTCTTTGTCCTACATCTTCCCCTGAGAACAGGGATTCCCAGATTGACGTATCTGCTTTGCAGGGCAAGTCGCCCAAAGAGGGCCAATCTCCAGATCCTGCACTTGTGAGGCCGTGAGCCAGGCACAATATCCCCAGTGACCAGGAAAACTGATAAACACAAGGTGTGCTATCAGGTGACACACCTGGGTGCCTCCCCAGCAACTCTGACCCCCCAGGAGGCTAGTCCTACCTGGTATCATCCTGGCAGGGACTGCAGAGTGCCGACAGGGCTCACCAGGATAAAGTTGGGCCTGAGAACAAAACTAAGCCAGAGGTGGCCCAGTTTCTGAATTGATCCAGGTGCATCAATTATCACACAGGAAAGTGAGCACTTGTACAAGGTGAGATGGTTTCCAGCCGAACACTGGCATCCCTACTGCACACGACACAGTGAGCTTGTTCTTTAGTCCCAGGCCAGAAAACACCTTGGCTTGGCACCTTCCCTGGGCAGCTCTGAGCTCTGGGTGCTATATATGATCCATGTCCAGATAATCACAACCCAAGGTTCCTTGGTTCAAAATGGGGGTTGAACCCTGGGCCTTTGAGTTCTTAGCAAGGGCTCCACACTGAGCTACAACCATATTTTCTTTTGTCCCTTCTTTCTTCCAATTAATTAATTAATTAATTAATTAATTAATTTTGAGACAGGGTCTCTCTACAGAGTCCTGGAACTTATCATGTAGACCAGGCTGACCTCCAACTCAGAAATCCTCCTGCCTCTGCCTCCAGAGTGCTGTGTTAAAGGTGTGTGTCTAGAACTCCTTATTCTCCTGCCTCTGCCTCTCAAGTGCTGGGACGCCAGAGCCATGGCACCATACCAGGCTTTGTAAAGTTTTAGTTTCTACAAACTGGCTAGATTCTGCTATGGTCAAACTCCTTTGGCCTAGCATCTCTCATTAGATCCAGACAACCCCTACCAACTATTCTGTCTAGTGTCAGAAAAACTAGGACATGATAGTTCTATAGGTAAGGTCGTCACGACTAGGCCTGACAACTTGAATCTGATCCCAGGTATCCTCAAGGTGAAAACTGTCCTCTGACTTCCATACACGTAGCAAGGCACAACATACACACATAAATAAACATTAAAAAATAAAATAAGAGAAGGAAAACTTGTCCCAACTTAATTTGTTGGTGATTTGCTAAAATGGAACCAAACAGACATCACCTACCACCAATCCCAGAGTCGGAATCAAAACAGAAAAGAACAGTGGACGCCAGAGGGATGTGGCACTCAGGGACAACAAGCAAGAGATTACGTGGTGATATTGCCCCTTCACACACACACCTGCTGTCTGAAAGGTGAGTGCGGGATGCTAGGTGCTAGCCACAGGAGGCTGACACCTTGACTTCCTTATTTGACAGGAAGCAGGAGGATGCCACGGTCCAACCACGTCATCAACCTGGTCAGCTACTGGGAATCCCGCCTAGCCCAGGGCTTCTGCCAGGGTTACCTTGGTGCTCTGTTTCTCCTTCATGATGATCCGGGACAGGAGGACCACCCAGATGGGCATGGTGGCCTTGACTGCAAGAGAGGAAAAGGCACTCAGTGGGTAGTTCTGGCAACCTGCACACCTGACCCTGAACCTTCCTTCTGTAAGGCTTCCTCTCGATCCCAATAGCTGGAGTCAATTCTGCTAGGCGCTCGGTAAACTCCTCAGACCTTTTCCAACCTGATAATCCGCCGCAACTTGGCGGCGTCTCAGTCAGACGGCCCGCGCACTCGTACCCACACTTCGAAGCCCCAGACAGCGCGCAAAGCCCGCGTCAGCACTTACCGGTGTGCGCGTAGGAGACCGGCACCTTCCAGATGCTGACGTGCGCCGACACCGACGCGAAGTACTTGCCAAAGGCAAGCGGCAGTACGTAACGCGGATAGAAGCGAGGCGGCAGCAGCGGGCCGGACGCCGGATGCGGGCCGGGTCCCGGGCCCGACACGGGCGGCGCGGGCGGCACGCGCCAGGCGCGCAGCAGCGGCGGCAGCCCCGCGCACAGCGCTAGGATGTGGCACAGCGACACGGTGACCGGGAACGGGAAGGCGCTCAAAATCACCTTGTTGACCACGTTACCGCCCGCGCTCAGCGCGTACCATAGTAGACACAGCACCGCCACCCGCGCACCCTCGCGCGCCCCGCCGCCGCCACCCGCGCCCGGGACCCCTGCGCCCGCGCCGGGACCCGCGGCTGCCGCCGCCGCCATCCTGCCCGAGCGGCCGCCCCTTCCCGCCGGACGACCGCCGGACGCGGGCAGGGGGCGGGACAGCCCTGGAGGGCGCGCCGGCAGACGCCGCTCACCATTGGCCCCTGGCCCTTCCGTCATCGCCGCTCGCCATTGGCCACCGCCCCATGCGTCATCGTCGCGCGTCCGACGACGCGCCCGCACCACGTCGTCGGCGAGGGCCCCACCCTCACTTGAACGCTTTCCGGGAGGGGGCGGGGCCGAGCCCGGAAGGCGGGCCGTAGGGCCCGGGGGTGGGTTAAGCGCGTTACGTTCTCTTCGGTGACTGGCAGGAGTCCGTGGGAGGTGCCGGGCGACGCGGGCCCGCCCACTCGAGGTTGTGGAAGCCGCGTGCCTGGGGCGTAGACAGGGCTTAGATCTTTTAGAAGAAACCGACTGCGGTAAACCCTCTGGACTACGCCGGGTCCTCGGAAGCTGTGCGGTAGGTGTCAATTTCCCCTCACAGACCAACCGAGAGAAATCCAGGGTTAAGCGTCTCCTGCGACAGTGTCTTAAGAGCTCAGCTGACCGGTACGATGCTAGGCAAAACCACGGAGGCAGGACTAGACCTCAGCACCGTGATCCTAGACTTACAAAACTCGATTCCCAAGATCGTATGCTTTTAAGTGAGGGAGAGTAGTTGTTCGCGCTCCTTAAAATAATGTGTTCATTTATGGAGGCGGGCACGAGTGTGTGTGTACACATATTGAGGTCAGACGAGTTGAGTCTTTTGTTTCTTTTCTACCATGTGCATCCAGGAAAGCAAACTAACTCTGGCAGCAAGCGTTTATCTGCTGAGCCATCTCGCCAACCTCAATATTCTCCTTTACAGCGTCTCCTTGAATGCCAGGGTGTCTTTCTACCTCACCTACGTTTTGGTTTGTTTTTCTCTGTGTAACAGATTCCTGGCTGTCATGGACTCGATTTGTAGATTTGCCTGCCTCCGCCTCCTGAACACCATGCGGAGCTACTCACCCGTTCTTGAAGGTAGACTGTGTTGTACCCTGGGGTTTGCTGGATACTCATCACACATGTGGCAGTCCTTGCGGATCTGAGTAGAAAATGGCCTGGTCCCTCCCAAAGCAGGAGTTTAAGAATCCGGTGATAGGACGCTGGGCTTTGTACCCTAAGGACTTTGTCACAAACTAAATACAAGAGAAATTAGGATCTTTGGACAGAGCAGTGTCAGATGGCCCCACTGATGTGTTTTGGTTGCTTTTATTTCATATTGGATTTGGCCCTGGCAACTCTGGAAGCCTTTTCATTTCACAACAGGTACTCAGGGCCATCCAGCTGGGGTTTCACCTCCTCAAATGGCCCTGTAATGGGAGTGGGGCCATTCTGCAACAAATCTCAGAAATTCCTACTGGCTCTGAAACGGGTTCTGGGTTGGCTTTGGTACCAACCAGACCAGGAGGTATGTTCTAAGACTTAAACCATGAAGCTGCTGTTTTATGAATAACTGTTAACTTATCTTTGAAATTAAGCAGATATGGATGAGTGAAAAAAATACTAGACACCTAATCTTGGCTTATTGTGTGTGGGGGAGAGAGGGGGTAGATCATTACTTTATAATGAAGGTGACATCTTATTGGACACCTGTCAGGTATGGAGGCAGCCTTGGGTTTGCCTGCAGCTGCTAGCCCAGGGCTAGGGCCAGAAAATAGTTCTGTACATCTGGGCCATGCAATCTCCCTGTTGGGCAGGGAAGGTGTACACCATGTCACTAAGAGGCTCCTCTAGGTGGGTGACCAAGGGGATGTTGTTGACCATGAATCAATGAAAAGCAGATAGAGAGGCCCTGCCTGTCGCTACAAAATAAAGCTAAAGGGATGTCACCAAGGCTGGCATAGTAGGTATGGATGTGGGCTCCAGGCACTTCCCCCTGGTAGGAAAGGCCAGATTTAGCTATACATTTGCAAATGAGAAATGACTCCAAAACTGGTTTGTGCAAATATTTTTTATTTCCACATTTATATCACAAGTTGTCCACTTATTGGACCAAATAGCAAAGTTGCTCCCTTCTGCGCGAACACAGAAGTCTAGGTACTGTACATTCACTAAGGCTCCTTGTTTTTGCAAATCGCGTTTATGACCATAAGGCAAACGAATCTAAAGGAATGGTTATGAGTGTTTCCAGCGAACAGACGGCTCTTCCCTAGCCCACCAGGGCAACTCACACCAGTAGCACCCTCGGGAACTTTGTGGGTTAAAGACTCTAGAAAGATGGCATTTTTCTAGAGTTGTGCAGAAAAGGAAAGAAGGGAAGGAAAAGTCATTTGGCTGGTGGTAGGGGAAAAAGAGGATGAAATAAATGAGAAAACTCAAGTTTCTGCAGCATTTCTTTTAAGAACTGGGACTGAACTGAAACCATATACAAATGGGCAGATGACTGTGCAGTGTGTGTGAGGCTGGCCCACCCACACAACACCAGGGTTCACCACAGCAGAGAAGCTTCCAGCACACAACACGAGGGCGACAAAAAAACCACTGGCTCGAGAGTAGCCTGTGCCTCAGAGACACCAGGGCCAAAGAGCAAGAGATGCAAAGAAGAGATGTGTCTGTTGCTGTTAAGGTAACCTCTTCCACAGGGTTCCTGTGCCTGCCTGTTACTGAGGTCCCTGCCTTCGGTGCTTAGAGTGGCTCTGCACCTCTTCTGGGATGGGGGACTAACGCTTTATAGCTGGCTTACTATAGATTTCAGCCATCTATCTGCCCCTCCCCAGAGTGGCCCTTCCTTTGCAATCGTTAGTAAACTGGTAGCAGCATTTCACAAAAGGATGGTGGAAAGCGAGCCTCACGCTCGCCTTCTCAGCTGGCCAGCCTAACCCTTGCGAGGTGGGAATGCACATGATGGCCAGGTCAGGTGCTCAGTCCAAGCAGACATAAGGCAGAATGTTCAAGCGCCCATCGTCACCATGAGGGTCGAGCGATATACACTGCGTCCAGTCATACCAATTACCCTGTGTGTCTTCGCACCCATTAACCCCTGGCCATTGCTGGGCCTGGATTCTGTCCAGATCATCCTGTGTGACCTCACGTGTGAGCCCTGGTAGATCAGTGGGTGTGGGCAGTGGCAGCAGCACATGGGGCTGCCGAGCCCCTTGCCGACTGCTCTCCTCCTGCTTCAGGTATTCAGCCATAAAGTGGTGCGCACCTGGGGTCTGTGCGCCTGAGGAGGATAGCAAGCTGCTCTGGCGGCTCAGGTAGGACTGTATGATCTCATTACGTGATAGCTCCTTCCAGTTCGTCTGCTCAAAAGGGCTCTGGAGGCTGGCCTTGACCTCCTGCTGCTCCAGCTCTGTCCTAGGCAGCTGCTCTGTGGGTACTGGGCTGTCAGCCCGCACCGGCTCTTTCTGGGTCAGAGGCCTGATCTGTCTTGTCATGGGGTCAAAGGTGAGCTTCCGCTCTTTTAACCGCACAGGTTTGACACCGGCCTCAGCCACCTGCCCGTCCAAGTTCACTGTGTAGTCTCGAGGTCGGTACCTCTTTTTCTTTTTGCTGTCCGAGCCACCCGAAGAGGTAGCATCACTGTCCGCCTTGGAGGAATCTGGAGAAAATCCAGCCCTGCAGGCTGGCCCTGTTAGCCGTGGGTGGCCCTCAGGCTGCTCTGGCCAGTGCACAGGGCTCTCAGCATTAGGCAGCAGCTCCTGGCGGCGCACAGGGGGCGTGGGTGGCTGGGCCAGCGGGAGTGGGGATGGTACCTGCGTATTGTCCGGTGGCTGGGGCCATGGGGAAGGGCTGGACACCTGGCCCTTGGGTATGTAAGAGCTCCGATGCCGTGCAAAGGACCCTTCGTGCCGTGAGTTCCGGGGGCTGAAGGAGCAGCGAGAGGACCCCCTGGGATAGGGAGGGCCTGGGGACTCATCCGCCCTGTCCAACTGCTGCAGCTGTGCAGCCTTGGTCTGCAGGCAGGGAACTGGGGGTTTGCCCAAGCCGGGGGAGCTGGGGCGCGGCCGCACTGCGTTCACGGGAATCTTGGTGCTGTGCTTCTCATTATCGCTGGGCTCCAGGCGGCTGCCATCAGGGCCCAAGTGCCCACTGCCATCCAGGGGGCTGGGTAAGCTCTCTGGGCTCCCACTGATCCCATTGGTGGGGAGAGGGGATGCATTGGGAACCAGAGGGTCAGGACTGCCTTTGGAAACTTTGTGGGGTGGCCCTGGGTGGCCCAGGTCACGCTGGTCTCCCCTGCGCTTACGGCTGCCCAGCCTATCTAGCCGCTGCCCAGGGAGCCTTTGGATGTCGTTGCGATTCTTCAGGTCATGGATGCTCTTGGGTGCACCAGCCACTCCCATCTCTGGTCGGCAGTTGTGCGCACCCCCATTGGCAGAGCCTGCAGCTCCCGCTAGTGCCCGTAGTGCCACTTCATTCTGGTGTACAGGCTCGATGAGCTTCTGCCAGCTTCGTAGCAGCCTCTTGGCCCGCTTGGCCAGCTCCTCATTCTTGGTTTTCTTGCGGACATCATTGATGAGCTTCCCTAGTCGTGTCTCCTACAAGAGAGTGACATACTTTTATAGGCGGCCAGCTTCTTGGATATAGTTTAGGTATGTCCAGCACTGTGGCAGCAATGAATCTTTAGATCTGGGACTCAATGGCTTTCTCAGAAACAGGTCTACTGGTTCCAGGTACCTGTAGAATCTGTGCCATCAAGACCACAAGGCTGCTCTACCAGGATGTCTGGGTGAGCACATTATACAGCCTAAGACTTCCTACCCAAAGAGAGGGCAGTACCACTAATCACTTGTCTAAAGCAAGTTCAGGAAGGAGCCCAGCTGTGAGATTAGAAGCCTCCATTCTTGGAGAGTTGAGTAAGAGCCTAAGCCACAGGAAGAAAAGCTGTCTGGGGCTACCTTTACCTCCCATTCCGCCCAGGGTAGGGGCAAGGGCTCTTACCTCCAGTGCCTCTTTGGTGATGGGGTATCTCTCCAGACTGGAGATCACTTCCAACACTGCCACCATGTTCCGGATCTGAAGAAAAAGAACCATGTATCAGCTCAGGGCTCTGCCTTCTCCCATGGAAAGCCCAGCAGCCTAGGGCCCTGCAAGATACCAGCACCACCAAAACTCCTATTACCCTTTCCCAGGGTTCAGCATTACCCATATGCACGCACACCCACTGCCATCAGGGTGCTCTGCTGAAGGACATACCACATAAAACACAAAGCTGGAGAGGGAGAGGAGAGATAGGCACAATAACCAGTGAACCTGATGACTGTATCAAGGTCTTCATAGAGACTCTCTCAACAAAGCAAGATGTCACAAACTATAAGATCTGAATGTCACATGGCTAGGAGGGCCTCTGGAACACCACCTGAGCAATAATGCAGCCCCATGAAACCAGATGAGAGAAGGCCCGAGACACTAAGAGGCTCTGTGCACAACAAGCAGGGTGAGGACTAGTGCTGAGCTTCATGGTGACAGGAAGCTAATGATCCACAGGCTCATGTATAGGATCCCACTCTAAGCCAGCCTTTCCACTGGGCAGGTGCCAGGATTGTCATTCTGGAAAGAGTAGGACCAAAAAGCTATGACTGATGTGACTGGACATCCCATCAGCACAGCCACACACAGTAGCAAAGCATGAGTAGGGGGGAGGGGAAGGGTGTGTGAAGAGTTTCCAGAGCAAGAGGGGACAAAGCAAGATGTCACAAACTATAAGATGTATATGGCTAGTGAGACTAGCCATATTGGTGAGCTCCAGGTTTGATTGAGAGATCCTGTCTCAGTGATCAGGCGGAGGAGTGAGTGATAATTCCCTGCACCAACTTGAGCTGCCCTTTATGCATGTGCACACATGTATTCAATACACATGTACATGGGAAACTACTTCAATGAACCCCAGATAGAAACATGGAAGTTGAAAGTAAGCTCCAAAATGGGTGCAGGAGAGGATCTGCAGTTGTGGGATGATAGATGTTCCTGAGGAGTTCAGAGCACAGGGCAGGGTAACATGGCACTGCAGGTTCTAGGTAGACAAGCAGTCAGAAACTGTGGGGGTGGAGTTTAGACAGAATACCAACAAAGCTGGTTGTCCATAGCCCTAAGTCCTCTCTATCCTATGATATTACCTGCCACACTGGGTAACATGGAAAAACAGTCTGCAACCCTACCGACTGTTCATGAGGAACCGCCCAGCTCCAGCACTTGGGAGGAGGTGTCAGCTAGTAGCCCCCAGGAGGTTGTTCCATTTGACATACCACAAGCAACCTAGTGACCTTCAGGTTTCCTGCTGCTGCCCTGATCTATGGTGGCTGAATCACTTCATGTTTTGATTGTCTCGCCCACCCATAGCCTAGCCCAGAGAGCTGCCTTCTTACAGGAGGTTCTTGGGGATGATCCATACTCAGAGAGATACCAACAGAATTCAAGTCCAGGTCCCAATTTTCTTACTGGCTGTCACCTAAAATGCTGCTCCTAGCTTCAGGAGTACATCATGTCCCTGTGCTCCCAGCCCTCTACATACCTTCAATACCAGCCCCGGAATCCTGATCACGTATAGCCCAGAATTGTTCCTGTCTCTAGTCCGCACCTTAGCCATGTCTTGTCAGGTAAGATACCAGGCCTAGGTTGGTTCCCAGACTAGGAGGTAGATAGCCTATAGGCCATGGGTATCCCCCAGCTTTTCTAGTCTGCCCATTTCCAGCGGAAGGCAGTCACCATGTCTTTCTTGCTTCAGGGCTCTGCCTCCTGGGAGAGAAACTGTACTGAGAAGAGAGCAGTCAGCATCCCTTGTACTGTCCCACAGCTTTCACTAAGCCATCCCTCTGTCAACAAGGCAGGCCCCTCCTTGGGAACAAGGCCTTCCACATGTGATATTTTCTCTGGGGCTGGGACTGTAAACACATCCAGATTACAACACTGGTCCTGCTGCCCCATGGGTAGGTGGCCTACCTAGAGACATGGCTCTTGTACTCACCCCTGAAATGGGATGGGCAGGGATTCCATGCAAAGAGTGTGCAATGAGGAGATCATTCCTAAGAGAAGATAAAGTCAAGTGTTCCCTGGCCTGGGATCTTGGTGCCACTGGGCTCCTGAGCTTACTCCATGGCTTCATCTCCATCTAGTGACCTCACTCTGGTATATTTAGAGCCCTGGGTCCCCACATACTCCTGACCTAGCAGTCCTTGCTGAAAGGAATTTGCCCAAGCCCCAGTGGCCTGGCAGCACAGAGTGTCCTTGTCCTAGGACAGAAACCATTCTGCTCCCAGACAGGAGGAGGGGGCAGAACACCTAGGGGAACCAGATATTGGGTTGGTGCAAAGGAAAACACACACACACACACACACACACACACACACACACACACACACACACACAAATGCTAAGCCGTGCACAGACCAGCCATAGTGCCTTCTGGGGTTATATGGGTCAAGGTCTAAGGGCCTTGCCTAAGGGGCCACTTTTATCAGTATGGGCTTCCAGGGGGCCCTGAGGGAAATGCCATATCCTCTGTGTTCCCCTGCAGCTGTAGGTCATTCACCTAAGGAACTGCCTGCCACACTTACAAGGTCCACACTGCTGGAGCCACACACTGGAGCCAGTGTAAGTAGACCAACCATCAGAGCAGTGAGTGAGTTAAGGTGAGCTAACCTGCCTAGGTTAAAAAAAAAAAAAAGAAGAAGAAGAAAAAAAGCAAGGAAGAGCTGGAAGAAGTGATATGGGCTGGCAGGTAGGCTCAGGTGCTCTACCACTAGGACAAAGCTGTTAAGGCTAATCCACTGCCACCATCATAACAGACACCCTATCTTTTCTTGGTTGTTCCTCTTACCTGCATGTCAATACCCACCCACTCATCTCCTGAATGCTGTTCTGACTGCCTGGGGAGCTCTTGGCAGTGCTCTGAAAGACAGCTTCAGGGCAGGTCTGTAGCTCAAAGTCCTAGTTGCAGTCCTGAGGGCCATTTACAACCTGCTGCTGTCAAAAATAGCCTGGTTCTTTTCACTCTTTGGGACTCATTCCCAGTGCCCAAATATTCCCAAGCACCCTGCCAAATGGTTTTCCCATCAGGAGAGCTACGGCACCAGGCCTTGTACATAGTGCTGCCTGAATAGACACAGATCAATCTGTAACAAGCAGTATGGCCAAGCTTGCCTCCCTTCCCTTCTCCATCAGTGACAGGCTCTACCCATTCATTTGCATTGCTGGACATCCAGTGTGGTAGTGCCTGCCTGTGTACAGTGGCTCCAATGGAGAGGCATATTTGCAGTGGCCAGCAGAGGCACTAAAGAAGCAGGTGGCATCTCTGTGGGAGCCACACAAAGGTGTGTCAAGGAACCACCACAGGCCCAGATGGAACATGAATATTCATGATAGAGCATTGAAGAAGAGTGTAGAGGACAAAGTCAGGCCAATGGGTGCATGCCTTAGGGCATCTAAGGAGACATCAGGAGGTTCTTTGTCCTTCATCACCCTTCTTCCTGGTTACCATGAGATGATCATGCTCTGCCACATGCTCCCACTTCAATGTGGAAAACCTAAGGGGTGTGTGCGTGCCTGTGTGTGACTCTTTCCTACAGTTAAATTGATTGTGCTGGGCATTTTGTCATGGTAATGGGAAGGTAACACCCCAAGGCCTGTTCTGAGTATTAGGTGGGAATCTACCTATATACAAGATCCAAGGGCTCAAAAAGACCCTCAGTTTCATTCCCTATTAGGCCACAGCCTGTGCTGACTCAATTCCTGCTAGGTAAATCCGTGACATCTGCAGCTCAATTCACTGTGAGTCTGAGAAGAGAGGCAAGCCAGGCAGAAAACACCAGGTCTGGCACTGCTGGGATCCAGACATGGTGAATAACACCCCTCAGAAGCAGTGACTATTCTCTCTACTAGTTACTATTCCCTTTTATGCTTAAATTTGGCTCTAGGAGACTATGGGAGGTGGAGGTACAATGAGTGCTTTCCTGCCAGTGCCTCCAGGGCTGGGGATAGTCTGCAAGACTTCCTAACTTAACTCAGGGTACAAGGCCTTCCATCTTTGGAGACTCCAGGACTCATAGAACCCTGAAACTCCCCCACCACTCATAGAGCCAGGAGACTCATAGAACTCTGAATGTGCTTAGCTGCTCTGACAGACCTGAGCCAAAAAGTATTATACCCTAGGAGATAAGTCACTGGGACAGCTCACCAGAGTTCAACTCCAGGCAGGCCTCCTGCATTCCTCTGACTGAATCCACAGAGTCCCAAGTGGGATGGCACTAACTCAAGAGCTAGTGTGTATAGGGAGAGGCCTGGTGACTCTTCCCTACCAGAGGGTGGCTACCCATGGGGAATTTCCTGCCACAAGCTGAAACAGGGAACCAAGACACCAACCAAATCTTAAAGTCCTAGTATCCCCTCAGGTCATCTCATACATTGGCTTGTCATACTGTGAAGTGGGAACATGTGGCAGGGATACCTGCACAGCCTTGACCAGGTTCTTGGGGCCAGGCACAGCAAGGAGGAATCAGCAAACCGAGTAGTAAAGGAGCCATATTTCTGATCCATAGCCAATGGGATTTCAAATATTACTATTGTGTGGTACATAAGGCAAGGTGGAGGATGCTAAAGCTGGGGGCTTCTCATAGAGGGGTGGTGTAACCTTGTCCTGTGGGGAGTGCTGCCTGCCCAGCACTGCCTCCTACCATCCTCTAGCAGGGAAGGCCCATTCACATCTAGAACCAACTCACATCTCTGACCTCTCTAGAAGACTAGACTGTCTTGCAAACTCTGTTCACAGCAAAGGCTTGGAGTCCTCTTTAAAATGAAGCCCAGCAGGAGAAACTGGACATCATGGTGAATCTCAGTTCTGTGAGTATATCAGCACCACCAGATTCCTCCTTCCCGACTGTGCTCATAAACTCTTGGGGCCTGAGAAATGATTACCTATGGGGAATTTCCAGCTACCAGCTAAAACAGGAAACCAAGACACCAAGTCTAGTCCCAGTATCCCCACAGGTCAGCTCACCACTCTCTTTTTCTCTCCTCAGCTAACCAAAATCCCCGACGCTGGCAGTTGCCATTGTTCCCCAGAGGCATCCATACTAATGGGACCCAAGTATTGTGCAGCTTCATTTTACAGTGAGGAACTCGGTCTATGCAGGATAGGGAACTCCACATGGACCACAGAAGGCAAAAGCCTGCTGCTTTTCTGTGCAGGGTAGAGTGTACTAAGTTAGCATCCTGTGATGTACTTGCCCCAGCCAGCAACAGCAGAGAAGCACACAGGTAACACAGCTCCTTGAAGTTGGCCCCTCCAGTGTTGTGTCATTTGCCTTTCTTTTCTCAAGGGTTGTTGAAGAACCAAGTTTCATGCCCAATGGTATCCTGAAGTGGACATATACAGTGATGGCCTGAGAGTCATCTGGCCAGTGCTCCCAGGCATTGCCTGCCAGTAGCCCCAACCACATCTGTGCAGCACAGTCCTCAGGACCTACACAAACATCCCTTGAAAAAAAACAACAGTGTCTTTGTGGGTTTTAGGGGTTTTTTGTTGTTGTTTTTTTTTTTTAAGATTCATTTATTTATTATATGTAAGTACACTGTAGCTGTCTTCAGACACTCCAGAAGAGGGCATCAGATCTCATTACGGATGGTTGTGAGCCACCATGTGGTTGCTGGGATTTGAACTCGGGACCTTTGGAAGAACAGTTGGCGCTCTTAACCACTGAGCCATCTCTCCAGCCCTTTTTGTTGTTGTTGTTGTTTTTTTTTTAAAGATTTATTTATTTATTACATGTAAGTACACTGTAGCTGCCTTCAGGCACTCCAGAAGAGGGAGTCAGATCTTGTTACGGATAGTTGTGAGCCACCATGTGGTTGCTGGGATTTGAACTAAGGACCTTTGGAAGAGCAGTCGGGTGCTCTTACCTGCTGAGCCATCTCACCAGCCCTTTTTAGTCTATAGACAAAAATTTACAAAGCTCACTGAACTTAAAAGACTCTGGAAGTGTTGATTAGCAAGAAAGCTGTGCTTTCAAACCAAAACATGCCACAGATGGCACCCAAAAGCAGGCAATCTGTGAGCCTTCAGTGTGCTGTACACTCCTGGCTGACATTGTTTAGAACACCCATGAACAGAATGAGTGCTACAGGACATGCTCTCGGAGAAACAGTCTCTTCATCTTCCTTGCCTAATGCCTCGATAAGCCAGGGAGCCTGGTGGGGTTCCCAGTGTCATTAGCCATGTGGATCATGTGGTCTCCTGGGATGTCTGGTTAAGGTAGCCTCAAAGTTTCCCACTCACAACTTTCTTGGAGAAAGGACAGTGGGGCAGATCCCTCAACCACTGTCACCACTTATAAAAAGCATTTCCCTTATAAATGGGACCCACCTGCTCCCTAAGGAATTTCTAGCACCTAAGTAGCCTGTCACAATCCAAGTGTCTCTGCCTGCCCTGAAATAAGCCAAGAGCTCTGATAAGCAGAGCATGTCACAACTTGACCCAGGAGATGAAAAACCCAGCCTGGGTACAAGCAGCACGCAGACTACTCACTGTACCCCATAAAGCACTCCAGAGCATGGAACTGCAGCAGAAATTGACATCTGCGTGCACAGCTAACCGCTTCAGCAACAGAAGCTACCTGAGAGCAAAGAGTATGGCTCAGTACAACACCCACACACTGTCCTTTTGCTTTTGGTCAGGAGCAGAGAAGCAAAATGGACTCCACAGACTGTCCAGTGCACGGGGCCTTCTTGAGTGCATGAAGCTCCCATGAGTGTCATCTGTGAGTTTGCCACTGCTCTACCCATGTAACTGGAAAACTTGTAAGCCAGACACAACTTTCCATTTCTACCATCAATCCTCACAGGAGGGTTTTGGTTACCAAGTGTCTGAGGACAGCAAGTTGGGTGGGAGTCCTCCACCTGGCCTCTCTTTGATAGAAGAGTTGCTAAGAACACCAGCTGCAGGAGACTGGAAATGACCCAACACCAGGGGAGGAAACACAGTACTTGGTCCACACCTTGTGCAGAAGGCAGATCTCAAACAAGAGCAAGCCAGCTTTCCAGGAACTGTTAAGAAGCAGGCTCCAGAGCCAGCTGAACACAGGCAGTGAAGCTGTGTGTATACTCAGGCTGTTAAGAACAGATGGTGGGAGCCACCTGGTATCCTGCACTAGCTCAAAGCACAACCAGGTGCCTGCCTGAGCCCAGCTCCTCTCCCAGGAGCCTGGGAAACCACAGACAACATATTGTGCACTAACCAGGCCGTGCAGAAACACCCACAGGAACCTGGCTTCTAGGGCAGCTCCATGATACAGAAAGTCCCTACATGCCTGCCTATGTACACACCATACACATGAATAAGTAAATAAATATTATTTATATAAATAGCTTTTTACAGCCCATCCTGCTGTCCTCAGACACTTGGTCACCATAACCCCATCTGCCTGAGACCAATGGCATAGAACTTACTATACAATTCACCTAGAACTGACTTCCACATCTGCTGGGATCAGAGCAGCTGAAGGTGACCAAAGCACTTTGGAGGCACCACACAAGGACAGCTCCCTGTCACCTAGTGGAAACAAGATGCATTACCTGGGGACAGGCAGGCAGTGCTCAGGGACCAAGCACCATAAGCTCCACTCAGCATGACATGTGTCTCTATACACACCAGGGTGCCAGCTAGCCTGGCTCATGACCAACCTCATCTGCTCCCTGTGCAGTTGGCACATACCTGCCTCCATAATGTTGGTGTCATCAGTAAGATGAGGACACTTGTGTGAACAAGCAAGGAAAGAAAGCAGTAGAGAGGAGAGGAGATGGGGCAGGTAGTGGCTATCATCTGAAAAGCAGGGTAAGTGGGTAGAGTAAGGCTAAAAGGGAAAGCCCAAACCACAGTAAACAGATGAAGCATGGGCAGATAGCCCTGGAGAACCCCAGTCACTGAGAACAGAGAGTCTGTCCCACGACAGCAAGATCACACTTGTCTCCTCCCTGAAAGCAGCCATACAAAAAAGAGCAGTCAGTTCTAATCAGCTCTAGGCAGGAGGTTCTGGCCAATGCAAGTGGGCAAGAAAAAGGAAGAAGAGGCCTTCCAAACAGGAATGAGGAATGAGTGCCCACACCCTGCATTCATGTTAGTTCTTGGGAAGCACTTAGGGCATCTGAGCAGAGATACAGGACAAAGCATTTCCACCACAGGTTCCCAAGCTAAAGACTCCAAGTCAAACCCCTACTGACAAATAAATATGAAAGGCCCAAGAGATGACTCAGTGAGTAAAAGTGTGCACAACCAAGCCTGACAACCCAAGTTTAATCTCATATCCGCAGGTTGTCCCATGACCTCCACTTATGCACATGCACAAAATAAATTAATGTTAAATTAAATTCTTTTTTTTTTTAAAGATTTATTTATTTATTTATTACATGTAAGTACACTGTAGTTGTCTTCAGACACTCCAGAAGAGGGCGCCAGATCTCGTTACGGATGGTTGTGAGCCACCATGTGGTTGCTGGGATTAGAACTCTGGACCTTCGGAAGAGCAGTCGGGTGCTCTTACCCACTGAGCCATCTCTCCAGCCCTTAAATTAAATTCTTTAAAAATTATCAAGATAATTACATATAGATGAATCTTACTGCATGTAAAACTCAGCACTGAAAACTTACAAACACAGCTAAGGAAATAAAGCAGACACCAAGGTTTTGCACTCCACTGTCTAAAACCAATCCACAGAGTGGACTCAGGCAAGATCAATGTCAATTCAAGCAGATACTTTTGGGGAAAGTGACAAGATGATTCTGAAATCACATTGAGCTCAGAGACTCAACACATAAAGCCTTATCACCAAGTGTGTCCCCGGGACACACACAGTAAAAGGAGAAAACTTCTACAGATAATTCTCTAGCCTAACCCCTTCCACCTACACACACACACACACAAACACAGAGATGTATGCACACATATGCCCAAATGCACATACCACAGAAACCAACAAAAACAACAGTAACATGAACCTTTTAATTTAATAATCAGGCAAATGAGGCGGGTGCCAAGGTGTCAATGATAAGCCCTTTTATCACAGAAGATACAAAAGAGCAGACATACACTCAGGTAACCAATACCATCGGCCATTAAGAAACGCAAAGTAAAAGTCCAATAGAAATCACCACATACTCCCTGAGCAGCTAAAATCAGGACTAACTTTATCATATGTTGACAAGGTTTGAGCAAATGGCTCCCCCACCCCTCTTTCATTCATCTGGATGACATCAAACTCCTGATCCTCCCCCTATCCACACCTAGGAATACTGACATGATGAGCATGTACTGCAACACCACTGTTGGGAATATAAAGTTGTAAAATTATCTTAGAAAGTAAAACAAACCAAGGGGTTAATAATATGACTCAGTAGGTCAAGATGCTTGTCACAGAAAGCCCTGCTGCCTGAGTTGATCCCCAAAATCCAGACTCCAAGTAGCTGTCTTCCCATCTCTAATGCATATCCACACAAGCATGTATGTGAGGGAATTAAACCAACTAATCCAAAGTGTTAACAATATATACACAAAGTGTGGCTAGTAAGATGGCTCAGCTGATAAAGGTATTTGCTGTCTAGTTCCACTCCCTGGAACTCACAAAAAAGTAGAAAGCAAGAGATGACTCCATAAAATTGTCCTCTGACCTCCACATGCACACTATGACACAATGACACATCCTCAACACACAACACACATTCTCTCTCCCCACCCCACCCCCGCCTCCCTCTCTCCCTCCCTCCCTCCTCTCCTCCCTCCACACTTATACATAATAAAAAAGAATGGATTATTACTTAGCAACAAAATAAACCATTGCGCAGTATAACATGGATAAACTTCAAAATCAATATGCTGAAAAGGACAGTCTTCCACCTAACCCAAAAAGGAGTGTGTGCATGCATACAGTTTACACAATTCTAATAGGGTCAAACCAACCTACAATGGCTGAGAGGAGAACAGCACTTGTCTGGGGGTCGGGAAAGGAAAGGGGAATAATGCTAAGGAACAGGAAAAGGTTTTTTGGCAGTGATACATCTATCATTTCACATACCTATGGTAAATGGCACTACAAATGTACCTAGTTACAAACTTCAGATGTACAGTTTATTGTATGCCAATTATAGTTTAATAAAATTGAAAAAATAGGGGCAAGTTATAGCAAAGGAGGTATTGCACAAAATTAAGAGCAGTAAAGCCAACACAGGAACACTTTTTGTTGCAGAAGACAGGAATGAGCACCCTACACCCCAGAAGAAAAAAATCCCTTGGGCTGTTTCTCTCCGGTGAAATGAGGAAGGATAGCAGTTGAGCCTAAGGACCAGAAGCTTGGAGGTCTTCTAAGGACTGACAACCAAACACAGACACAGAATACATTCCCAATTTCATTTCTGACTCTGCCCAACAACTGACAAGCACCAGCTCCTCTTTCTGGAACTTGGCACATCCCTACGGATACCTGTGCACTAGAGAGATGATGTGTCCACAGCAGAATGGGAATGACTGACCTTGGATTAGGCAGGTCTCAGCAATCAGAAGCTGTGCTGTAGCTATACTGGTCAAGCCTCAGCCAGGTGCCCTAGTCTCTAACCTGCCTCCACTACACCTAAAACCCAGGAGTAGGAGCCAACTACTCAGCTTCCCAGAAAAGACAGACAGCTCTAACTTCCAGACAAACATCAGTGAGTTCCCCATAACAGCACCTGCAGCCACCCTGGGCAAAGTAGCTCAGTGCCTGGCACACTGCCTCACCCTGGGTGTGCAGGGTCTGTGTCTAGCCATCTGGAGTTCCAGTTTCCACACTATTCTCCAAACATGGGACCTGGGGTAGGTCCACAGAAGCTCTGGGAAAAGCCCCAGACCCAGCACCAGCGTCTGCTCAATAGTGGTCTGAGGGCTCCTGTCTCAACCCCACCAGATCTCTGTGACAGCCCTAAACACACAAGGAGTATGCAGAGCTCAGGTTCACATGCACAAAAGAATGCCCTCTTATGTCAGCATCAGAGTCCTCCAGAAGAGGGAGGGTATGACAAAGTTCAGAAGAGCTACCACAGGATGAAAGGCAAAGGGGTGCCTAGGGTAATGGAAGAAAAGCCATCACCACCTAGCATTGCCCAGTCAGAAACAATGGCTCCTGGCAAGCACAGGCCCTCAAACCTGCATGTTTGGCAGCCAAAAGCACTCCATGTGTCAGGGAGCTAGCTGGTCACCTCCAAGTATTGATCACACCTGTGGCATTCCCCAGCCTCAGGCACTCAGAACTCTAGGCCGAAAGGGTGCTTCCCTTCTCCTATCCCCTGCCCCTGTCAGTATTTCTAAGGGCATTTGCCTAGGTTCCAGCAGGCCTTAACACAGGGTGGGGGTGTTTTGGAGGGCCCCAGTCAACTGTTTCTTTCACTAACTACTGCCTCACAACATCACTACATATTCCAACTTTAAAATGGCAAAGACACAAAACAATGGCACAGACATGTCACATACAGCCTGCCTGCACTTTGGGTGGGTCACTGATCCACTGGTGCCCATCACAAACCAGCATGAGACATGGTACAGGGCCACTGATCACAGGCAGCAAGGAGGAAAGAACAAATTACCCACACTGGTCCCCAGTGACATCTGTCAGATGTCACCAGGATAAAGTCATGGCCATTTCACCAGCAGCAGATCCCCCAGGCTGGGCCTAAGACAAAGCTAGTACACTAGCTCCCCATTACTAACACCATGAAAGCATGCCCATTCCTGCAAGGGGGAAGCTCACTGAGCCTCTCAGGATGACAGACCTACCTGTTGATTCTCTGTACCCTCAAACCCTCTCAGCCTACCAACCTAGGTTTTGCTTACTTCCACTTCAAAACTGCCCATCACAATAATCCATCAGTGTGTCAGTAGAGAGATGAGGTCTCTTCCTACTGGGTGCCTGCCATATTTACTTCAATACTACAAATATTTGGAGTCTCTATTTCCGGGGCAAGCTGATCCCTGAATACACCAAGTCAGTATCTGGACATCACCCTTTGTCTTGTACCCAATTGCTGCCCATGAGGGGTGACAGGGACACAAGTGATTCTCATGAAGAACACAGAGAATGCTGTCCCAGAGTGGGTTGGGGAGACCTTAGCCAGGCACAGCAAGATCACTTCTGTTCCACTGAGGCCCTGGTCAATGGTGTAGGCCAGTACTCTTTCAAGCCACACTTGCTAGCAAGGCCAAATGGCTTTTGGGAGTCTTCATTTTCAAAGCGGTGGTCCTGGAAAGGCCATAAAAATGTTCTTTGGTCTACCTTCTTGGGAGCCATGAGCTGATTCCAAAATGTTATGTTATGAGGTATAAAGTACAAAGCCAAATAGGGAAGTCTCAAGGCAGTGGACAGAGAAGCTTGTGCTGCACTAGCTAGCCATCTCAGCTCACTAGGCAATGTGGCACTGAGAGACCAATGGCACCTGACAACTTCTGGTGGACCAGGACAAGACTGGTCCCTACCCCTGCCAGACTAAGGAACTATATACCAGCACTCTATTCTGGCCCAGAACCAATTAATTACATGCCCAACACAGTTGGGGCTGCAAAACTAATCCAAAGACAAGTAGCACACCATGGCTACAAGCTGGAGGAGAGAGCCCTGTGCAAGACAGCATACAATAACCTGAGCATGTTAGTGTAAAGTACAGTCTGTGGAGAGACCAGCATCAGGCCTAACCTCAAAGGCCATGCTGGGTAGGGAACCAAGTCACCCCAGGGGCCTCCCTTGTCTTAGTGCAGGCACTGCAACAATCTTTCATTGTGTGTCCTCAACATCTCGGTCTCACAGTACACAAACCTGCTCTCCTCCATCTGCAGGGAGACATCCAACCCTCACTGTGGCTCTACTATTTGGTCCCACTTCCATGGTAGTCAGCCAGCAGCACAGCCACTTCTGGAAAGTATGCCTTCACGCTTCCTTCCTTTCTTTAGTTTTTCCTTACGAATCTGATCCCGGAAGCTCAAGTTGGCTGGAAGCATCCAAATTCTTTTCTGGCAACTGCTAGTGTTTCAAGTGTTTTCAATTCTCAGCTGCACACAGTGCTATGGTCCCATTATGGGGATGGGGGTATAAATGTGTTGTCTTCTAAAAGGATCCCAGGGAGCTAAGCCCTCCAATTTGGCAGCACTGTCAAAGCATCTGGACTGTCCCCTGTCCTTGTCACTTGTCCCTGACACTACAAAGCACGGCAGTGTATGTCTAAACACCAGCAGGGGGTGGAAAAGCAATGCCCAGGAACTTCTACTGTAGTATTTCTGATCCAGCCTCAACCAGACAGCACCCAGACAGAAAGAAAAATGAGGCTCAGCCAACTGTCCACACTAGGAGCCTTGCATGCCAATGCCATGTCTTACTGAGCAATCATCCATCCCTTTGGGGACATGATGGCATGGTGTGGGGATGCTCCTGGAATTTGGGGCAGATCAGTGGGCTTAAGTAAATCCTCATCTCTCCTAAAGGAAAGGGGCGACTAGGCCTAACTTAGTCTCCTGAGACCTTTCGCATTTGCACTGGTTAAGGGTGGCTTAGGATGAGACTCCATAGCTCATTGTCTATGCCTTCCCATCTGCCCACCCTTCTTTGCCCCGGTCCTCCTGAGTCTCACTCTGTGCTGTAGCCCTAAATCTGCAAACTAATCATGAGCCAAGCTAACCCAAACGTTGCCCAGACTTGTCTTACATCCTGCCCTGGAAAGCCTGGTTTTCCTCAGCACAAATTCAAGGTGACATACCTAAGATATGAAGGTGCCTAGAATTCTCTCAAGGATAGTTGGGTTGTTTGAGGACATTTACATGGAAACCATGACCTGAGGACTGACTGGTGGCTGTGATCTCCAATGGAAAGCATGGTCTACTTTTCCTACTTCCCAGGGAAGGATGTGTGGCCCCAGCTATGCCTAGCATGATCCTACGTGCTACATGTACAACAAAGTCAGATTATCTGGCAGCTCCTCCTGGATGGAAGCAACTGTCACTACTGTTTCCCATTGTCCTTCACAACAGGTAATACTGAAGATGAAACTTAGAAACAATCAACAAGGCTGGATGGTGGTGGCACATGCTTTTAAGTCCGAAGCACTCAGGAGGCAGAGACAGGCAAATCTCTGAGGTGGAGGCCAGCCTAGTCTATAGAGCAAGTTCCAGGACAGCCAGAGCTACACAGAGAAACTCTGTCTTAGAAAACTATCACAGGTCATCATGGCTCAGCAGACACAGTGCTTACTGTGCACTATGCAAACCTGATGATTTCTGTTCCATTCCCAGAGGGTAGACTGGAACAGATTCCCTAAAATTGCACATACACAGACAGACACACACACACACACACACTCACACTTACATAAAAACATAAAAAGGGAAACACAACCAAAGTCATAAAAATATAATATATTCACTAGGAAATAAAATAGAAACCAAGATCCGGATTCCATTCAAAATTCCTGAGCAAATGAGGGTGACAGTGCCTGCCTTCTCAGGTTGGAATGCAGATGGCTGACTGCAGTGCATGCACAGCCCTTGCTATTTAATCCTTGCCTAGTACTTAATCATGTTGCCTTCATCAGGTTAAACAACCCAATGCCCGAAGCTTCCAGTATTCTGAAATAGTTGTCATGCTATGTATGTAACCCAAGCTGACCTCCTGCTATAGCCTGCAGGCTAGCACATTGAGGCCTCCCATTGAGTAGGGAATAGCAGTCTTCAAGCCCTGCCTCCCAGCATCCCTTGCTGTTGGCAGAGGCAACAAGTACAGTGTTCCAGGGAGTAAAAGCCATGGTACCCACAGAACTAGGTTGGGGGAGTAAAGTAGAAAGCAGGACTAAAGTAGAGAAATAAGGGACAGAGAGCCTGTGGTGTGCCAGCTTGTGTCATAGAGGACCATACTTCATTTGGTCCTGAGAAAGCTGGGTACCTCAAAAATTCACAGTACAGAAGATGCAGGTGAGGTGGGCTGTAATTCCCATCTTCTCTGAAAAGCACTCCAAGTGCAACCAATTTCCTTAGCTCCAGGTAACCCCAACAATGCCCCTCAAAGCTCCCTTTACCTGTATCACTGGGCTGGCTAGAAAAAGGTCTCACTGCAGTACCTGAGGGGGTGAGGATGAGTTTTCTGGGCTATTCTCTTCCCCAGCTGTAGTCAGTGCCCCATGCCTCTAAGCACTGCAGAGAAATAGTGTCACAGGTTGCCCTGGAGCGCGCGCGCACACACACACACACACGCGCGCGCGCACACACACGAGATTCCCACCAAAGCACATAACTAAATCCCCTACACAGAAGGGAACTCTTTTCTGACCTTAGTTGCCCAAGAGAGAAGCAGCACGTCCTGTGGTAGAAGCAAGCACAGCAGCTCTAAAGCACCCAGCCCAAAAGACCAAGACACCTACCCTGGCACTCTGGGGTCTGCCTCTAGCTATAAACTTGTGTCTGGCCTCATGATGCACCTCTCTTTTTCTAAACTACACACAGCTGGTGGGAAGACGACTTGGCCTCTCATCAAAGTTAACAGAAATCTTCAAGGTTCTTAAAATTCACAGTGACCCTATAACTTTTGACTAAGAACTGTCACCAACCTCTGAAATTTCTTTTCATTCCCCAAGTCCCTGCCAATGGATCCAACACTACCTTCTTTTCATGTCTCTGCACTGGCCACACATGAGCCGAGAGGTCTCTGTGGCTCAGCCGCAGTGGAAGCAAGCACTACTTTACTATTAAGCATCTCCTCCAGAACTCCACAAATGACAGTGGCTTCTTAAAGTAGCCAAACATTGGCTCACTCTATGACCTTGAAGCACAGCTCAGTGCTGACCTCAGAGGGCACAGATACCTGATTACAAGCCCTTCAAACAGTGAGGCAGAGGTGGGATGGGAAACTGGGGTGTTTTGAGGCCTCCCATGAAGGAAGGGAAACAAGGGGGTATTTCATGAGTGCTAGAGAGAAAGTAGGAGTGTTCCAGCTGTCCAGCAAGGGTCAGTGGGCAGCAAAGAGTACCAGGTTAGGTGGGATTCTGGATTCAGGAACAAACCTGCAGCTATACTCTGCCTGAGAAGTAACAAGCTCAGTCTACAATTTTAAATACCTCACTCTGGCTACCTAGTAGAGAATGCTGTGCTGACTGCTCAGCAGGCACTGGCTAGCTTCACAGAATGAAATGATGAAGGGCAGGAAGGAGTTAGGATATGAGTGGGAATGAGGTTCCAGGCACAGGCCACAGAGCCCATACTACGCAGGCTGCTAGGATACGAGGCTGGATATATAGGCCACACTGGGAGTGGTGGAAGGTGACTTGGTTATCTTTGCCCCAACTGTGGAACACTGAGGAACTGGTGTTAGTACATGCCAGCTGTTCCTGGCAGCTTATGTGGTACTTCACTAAATGAGGCTAAGCTCAGACTGCTTGGGTGATGAGGTTCTCACAAGACAGAAATGTCACCAAAACAGAGTCTAGAATCCTCCTGTGCATTCTCTGTGTGCTAGGCCACCTCCAGGAACCAAGTTTGCTACTTGGAACTTACCTCATTAGCCATGACTGAATAGGGCCTAAGATGGGTACCCTCTGCTTATACCCTCCCCCATCATGAGACCCCACACTGTGTGTGCACACTAAGAGAGCTCAAGGACCATCCCCGCATCCCTCCTTGTGCTTGTAGTTTAAAATCTGTGCCTTCCACTGCTGTTCTAACCACACTAGCCATCTCTGGTCCCTTTGCTCCACCATCATGGACTCTGTGTTCTCTGGAACCATAAACCTGAATAAGCTTTCTTCTGTATGTTGCCTTGGTCATGGTGTTTTAGCACAGTAAAAGAAAAGTAACAGATGAAACTGGTACCAAGGATTGAGTTACTGCTGTGACAGGCTTGACCATGCTATTGGGGGGGGGGGGGGGGCGGTGCTGGGAGGATAGGAAAGACTTGAAATTTTGGACTAGAAAAGTTGTTGGATGCTGTTAGCGGGACTTATGGGTCACCCTAGTGGGGGGCCTGGAAGATAGCAGTGCTCAGACTAATATGGACTGTGAAGTCCCAGCTCAAGAGATTTCAGAGAGAACAATTGTAGAAACTGAGCTAGAGACCATCCCTGGAATGTTTTGGCAGTAAAAGTGGCTACCTCTGTCTTGTCCTAAGAATTCCTGGGGCTAAACTGGAAGGTAGTGGTCTCCTTTCTTGGTGGAGGCAATTTCAAGGCAGCACTCCATGCCTGTCAGCCACCGTGCTTTCAGATCATGATATTGTCAACTCACCCCTCCTAACTACCTACCACTCACCCTGGGTTTTCAAGACAGGGGGTTTCTCTGTGTAGTCCTAGCTATCCCGGAACTCACTCTGTGGACCAGGCTAGCAAACTCAGAGACAGCCTCCTGCCTCTACTTTCCAAGGGCTAGGATCAAACCTAGCTGGATGGTGTTATTAAACTCTTAGGTCTCTGGATAGGAGGGTCAAACAAACTTCTGCAAGTTGCCTTGGCGTTTTATCACAGCAACAGAGAAGTAACTAATACACAGCACACAGAACTGAAAGAAGAAACCTAGACCAGCGTGGCTAGACAGATGATTACATCTTCACTTACAGTGGCACCATCCGCAGCTGCCAATCTATAGATGTAGCCAACATCTATTCATACTGAGGTATAGACAAACGATGGTCCACCCAGATAGTGGAATGCTACAGTTCATCCTGAAAAGGGAAAATGGGGAGACAAACTATGCTGTGGGTGAATCATGGGTGCATTCTGCTAAGTCAAACAAGCTGTGTATAAAAAATAACATAAACCAGCCTGTGTGATTCCACTTATATGGCACACCTGGAGGGGCAAGGTTTGAACACCAGAAATAAGTAAAATGAGGGTGGCTGTTGGGAATAGGCAAGAGGATGAGGCATGTTTAACAGGCGCAGAGTTTGGGCTTTACAAAATAAAAGAGGTGGAACACACCTGTAATCCCAGCACTTGGTAGGCAAAATAGAATTTCTGTGAGTCCAAAGCCAGCCTGGTCTACACAGTGAGTTCCAGCACAGCCAGGGCTACAAACACAGAGAGATCCTGTGTGGGTGGGATGGAGTAGGATACATGGTATTGACAGTTGAATATTATAGTTGGCACTGCTGAGGTGTACACTTAAAAATGCTTAAGGCAGTGACAGCAGACAGGCGGGCTGGGGGCAGATGGACATCTTGGGATCTGAGAGTGGCCAGGCTGGCCTTGTGGGGGCTGCTGACTCCAGGTCTGTTCTCTAAGCAATGGGTCACAGAGACTGAGCTGTCACCATGATCGGAGGCTTATTCAGCTATAATCACAAGGGGGAGGTGCTTATCTCTCGGGTCTACAGAGATGACATCGGGAGGAATGCTGTGGATGCCTTTCGGGTCAATGTCATTCATGCATGGCAGCAGGTGCACAACCCTGTCACAAACATCACTCGTATCAGCTTCTTCCATGTTAAGCGGTCCAGCATCTGGTTGGCCGAAGTCACCAAGCAGAATGTCAATGCTGCCATGGTCTTCGAATTCCTCTACAAGATGTGTGATGTAATGGCTGCTTACTTTGGCAAGATCAGCGAGGAGAACATCAAGAACAATTTTGTGCTCATATATGAGCTGCTGGATGAGATTTTGGACTTTGGCTACCCATAGAACTAAGAGACAGGTGCACTGAAAACCTTCATCACCCAGCAGGGTATCAAGAGTCAGTATCAGATGAAGGAAGAACAGTCCCAGATCACCAGCCAGGTGATCGGGCAGATTGGCTGGCGGCGAGAAGGCATCAAGTATCGCCAGAATGAACTCTTCCTAGATGTTCTGGAGAGTGTGAACCTGCTTATGTCCCCACAGGGGCAGGTGCTGAGTGCCCATGTGTCAGGCCGGGTGGTGATGAAGAGTTACCTGAGTGGCATGCCTGAGTGCAAGTTTGGATTGAAAGATTGTCATAGAAAAGCAGGGGCAAAGGCATAGCTGATGAAACAAGCAAGAGTGGTAAGCAGTCGATCACCATTGATGACTGCACCTTCCACCAGTGTGTGCGACTCAGCAAGTTTGAATCTGAACTGAGCATCAGCTTCATCTGTACCTACCAAGGACATCATCCTTCCTTTCCGGGTGATCCCATTGGTGCCAGAGGTGGGGTGCACCAAACTGGAGGTCAAGGTGGTCATCAAGTCCAACTTCAAGCCCTCACTTCTGGCCCAGAAGATTGAGGTGAGGATCCTGACTCCAATGAACACAAGCAGGGTATAGGTGATCTGCATGAAGGGGAAGGCCAAGTACAAGGCCAGCAAGAACGCCATAGTATGGAAGATCAAGCACATGGCAGGCATGAAGGAATCCCAGATCAGCGCAGAGATTGAGCTCTTGCCCACCAATGATAAAAAGAAATGGGCTCGGCCTCCCATTTCCATTAACTTCGAGGTGCTATTCATGCCTTCTGGCCTCAAGGTGCGATACTTGAAGGTATTCGAACAGAAGCTGAACTACAGTGAACATGATGTCCTCAAGTGGGTCGATACATTGGCTGCAGTGGCATTTATGAAACCCGCAGCTAGCTGCCTAGTTGCAGCTGGCCCACCTCCCTACCCACCCTTTCCACAGGTCCAAGTACCCCTAGTGACCACTCACCAGTGTCATTCCTCCCTCCTGCTCTGCTGTCTTCCCCTTCCAATAGCCCCTGAGTATAAGTCTGAACCAGCCACACCACAGTGGAACTGGTCAGGTAGTGCCTGGCTTCCTGGGAGGGTGGTTTTTGAGGCTTCTCTTCCGTCTGTCTGTCCTGGCTTAGCACCAGGCCCTGAGTTTTGTGACCAAAACCAGGTGCTCTCCTCTTCTCTCTACCCTTGTGGCCACACCTCTGCAGTGGGAAGGTTGACTACCCCTCACCTCAGAGCTTCCCCAAAGGTCAGTAACAGATCCCCAGTCTTTAGTCCCCACTCTGCTTTGGGATAGTATGAGCTTCGTTTTGTACACATGTGACTTTGTCCAGTTACAAACTCAATAAACAATAGAGTGAAAAAAAATGTTTAAGAAGCCAGGCGGTGGTGGCATATGGGAGGCAGAGGCAGTCAAAACTCTGTAACTTTGAGGCCAGCCTGGTCTACAGAGACCCAGTTGCGGAAGAGCCAGAGCACTCTGTCTTGGGGAAAAAGTGTTGAAGAAACCAGGCCTAGTATCCAATGCCTTTATTCCCACACTGAGGAAGCAGATGAGTAAACAAATCTTTGTGAGTTCAAAGCCAGCTTAGTCTACACAGTGAGACACTGCCTCAACAATTTAATATGTAAACATGCTTGCAGTCAAGTTTTATATCTGGCATGTGCATATTATCCCAAGATAGACACACAGATTACCTAGGTGTAGGATCCTAGCAGGGCCTCAGTACCTGAGAACCACAGGTTCTTCTGCTAAAACTTTAATACCCTGTGTGGTATGGTCCCCAGTAACTTCTAGGCTCTCTGCTCTTTTGCATAGAGAACTACAACTGATAGGGTCACATGACCCAAAACAGGGGCAATCAAAAGAGGGTGCTGGGCCTTGAATCTTGACAAAACCAGCTCCCGCTGTGAGTGCCTGAGCACGTCATCTTCCTGGAAGCAAGTTTGTCTGCTCTCCTACCCAGACCTGGAAGCCATGGAAACATCAGCTGGGAGCCACAATTAAACAGGGATTTGTGAGCACTCCAGAATCCAGCAGGAGCTATAGATGTAGGCAGTGGACTGTGGGGCAATGGACTATGCACAGGCAGCTTGGTCTCCAGTCAAGCTGAGTTATGGAACCCCGATGAAACGTGGTGGTGGTAATTCACCTACATGGGATGAAAGACGTTCCCTCATGTCTCCTGGACCCTTGGCTCCTGTTGAAGTTACCGCCCCCACCCACAACCCCCACAGGAGAGGCTCTTGGCTAGCAGTCACGTACACACTGTCCCAAGCTTCTGACCTTCAGGCTAGACTCCTCCCAGTTACCTAGCAACAGCAAGATAACAAGTCCACTATATGAGGGGCTGCTTGGCCCCTCTTTCTCTCTCTCTCACTCTCTAAGCTTTTATCTCTCTTTAAGCTTTCTTACTCTCTAGCCTTTCTTTTCTTTCTCCTTTTCCCCCTTCTCTGTTCTTGGCCATGGCCTGTCTCTCTCTCTTTTTACCTTTTCTCTTTTCCCCTGCCTTTCTACAATAAAGCTCTAAAACCATAGACTGTCTTCTGTTCATCAAGGCTTGCTGTGCTTGGACGATGGGATAAGCTTTCTCCTAAGGAGCTGCGCCTAATCTCCCATTAGAAGGCCTTTCTGTGCTCCAGCCACAGACCAGACTAAGGACTCTCGCCTGCGTGGGAACCTCTCTCCCTCTGCCCTCTTCCCATATCTCTGGGGCCAAGAGTGTTGCTCCGGGGCCCCTATTCTGTTCTCAGCTCCTCTGCTGTATCCAGTGTGGGATGCCAGAGACTGAGAACCTGGTACTGGAGGCTGCCCCCTGTCCACCCCCCACCGTGTGGGGTCAGTGGCTTCACATAGCCAGATGCCCACCCGGGGCCGCATGGAAAGCGTCCAGCAGTCCTCCCGAGTCAGCCTGCTCAGAGCACAGGAACTCTGGCCGGACGTGGGCTCTCTTCCATCCCCCTCTTCCCCTACACCCACAGCCCTGCAGTGGACCTCAAGTACCTAATGGGAGCTGCCTTGGTGTATGGGGGACATGGACAGGCACTCTTTCCAAAGAGCCACGCCAACTCCACCTTTGAGTTCCCTTCCACACCTGACCCTGCTGCTTGAGTAAAGCAGAGGGGATCTGTGAGGTGGGGCCCCTATGACTCTGTGACGGTGACAGAACCCAAAACTTCCTGTGCACATCCTACATGTATAGGCTCTGAGTAGAGAATTGTCAAGGCCACACACAATGCTTGCAAGGGATACCAACACTAGCTGACCCTGCAAATCTGTTTCTGCAGAATCTACCACTGAAATGGAAACTTAAGGGTTCTTTGGAAAGTGAGTTGTGTTGGTGTTTTGCTGGGGCAAAACAAATGAAAGAGTGTTTTTCTTAAGTGGACACAGGTGAAAAACTAAGACAGACTCGTGAAGGAACATTTGGCTGAAGCAGACACAGTAGAGAGAGGATGTTCTTTAAAGCAAGCACATGAAAGGACATATGATGAAGAATTCTTTGCTTAACAACACAAATGTATTGCTCTGGCTTACACTGTATAGTTGAGCTGCACTTGTCGGGACTACATAAAGAGAAACGCACCAAAAAAAAAAAAAAAACTGGTGGTGTGCTGCAGTTTCTTGCTGCTTCCTCGGACTCAGGCTGATTGGCAGAGTGATGTCAGCTGAGACAGATAACACTACTGAGGCAAGACACAAAGTTTGGAGAATATAAAAAGGACTCAAAGGACAGTGACAGAAGCTGAGCTAGGCTTGCTTATAGAACTAGCTGTGCAACGGGCTTGTGGGTTTCGAATCTTTGCTTCCTTGAGAGAGGCACAGCCCAGACCTTCTCCTGGCATCCCTTTGGGTAATACCACTGCTGCTGATTTGTGTTTGCTATCCCAACTCTACCGAACTGGACTGCTGTTGCTGACCTGTGAACTGAATTGCTGATTTCCAGACAAGCCAGACAAGAGTTGCTCCAAAGAACCTTTCTAAACAGGTCTATGTCTTCTATATCTCCCCACCCCCCCACCCCCCAATAACTCTGGTAGGTGGTGGGCTACAAGAGAGGTTAAAGCATTTAAGAACATTATTAAAGATTAAAATCTGAAAAAATTAAAATTACATACCACCAGACATTTTTAGTGCCCACGATGCACAAGAGACTCCTTCTGTCAGTTTGCCTCAGAAAGCCACTCCAGGAGCCTTGCTCTTGGAACTGTAAGCCACTGGAAGGAAGTCTGTCCTACTAAAGGACCAGAGCTTTCACACAGACAGGGCTACAGAAGGTGAGGAGGCCTGGTTTGCTGGAACTCACTGCTTCCACCTGTTGCTATGTTAACTCTGTCCATGCCTCGTCCTGCTAAGAGGGTCCTTGGGTAGCTTTCCCACAGGAAACAGAAACTACTCAGTTACTGTGACTTCCTTCACCTTACCCACCCCAGGAAGCACACACTGGACCACCACTGCAAAGACATGGTCCCAAATCTACAAGGAGGGCTGCATTTTTACAAATGTACAGCAATCAAGGCCTGCTCAAGGCCACAAAGTTTACAGAGCTACACTGGGGGTGGGGGCCTTGGAAACTTGTCCATCCAGGACCACTGAACTTTGTCTTCTTCAGGAAAGCACTCTTCACTGTGAAACAGAACCAGCTGCCTGGACAGAATGTTGCCAACAAGGGTGCTGTGTGTGAACTGAAGTGGGTGGTGGCTGACTGGGATTTTTTTAGGGAACGAGAATATTCTCTAATCCTAGACAGTAGGCACCCAGGTGTCAGGATGTCAGATGGATCAAAATGTAGGATCAGAGAGTCTTATCCTAAGATTCAAGACATACATCAAGATTCTATCACAAGCCGGGTGGTGGCGGCACACGCCTTTAATCCCAGCAATGGGAGGCAGAGGCAGGCTATTTCTGAGTTTGAGGCCAGCCTGGTCTACAAAGTGAGTTCCAGGACAGCTAGGGCTCTACAGAGAAACCCTGTCTCAAAAAACCTATCACAAAGTCAACCTGAAACAAATGCCTGTGTGCTACGCCCCGTTCCACGCAGACACAGGGACCCAGAGGGTCTGCGGCACCTGTGCTGTAAGGAAATAACAGGTCCACAAAGGCAACTGTGGTAACTGGACAGACAGACTAGGAAAGCACAGGAAAGTAAGGAAAGCCCTCCTGAACATATATTCTTACTCTGTAAAATTTATTTTTATTTCGTGAATGTGTTTTGCCTGCATGTATGTATGAAGACCAGATGCATGCCTGATAAGAGTGCATCCTGGAACTGTACTGGTAGATGGTTGTTAGCCACCATTTAGGTGCTAGGAACCTAGGTCCTCTTTAAGAGCAGCTAGCTCCATATTTCTTAATTTTGGCAGTACTGGAGTCAGAACCCTGCGTAAGCTAGGCAAGTGCTCTATCAAGGAGCATCTCCACCCCCACCCCCACCCCCAAGTACAGCTTTAACCACACAGCTTTGGACACAAGAGTAGTGGCTAAGGCAGCAGTGAAGCCAAAGGTCTCAGAGTGACGAGAATTGACAGGGATAAGTGACTGGTGGAACAATGAGCTACAAAAGAAAATATGTAAGACACAAGGCAATGGAGAGCTAAAGAGCCAGCTTGCAGAGAAGAGCCAGGAACCTGCTTGCAGGAGAAAGGGCTTCTTTGCTGGACCCCACACTTCACCCATTGTGACTAGGGGCACAACACCAGCTACACACACACACACACACACACACACACACAAACACACACAGATGGGATATAGCATGAATAGCAGTTTAGTTGGTCTTGGCTACTTTGTGAGTTCTTTTTTGCCACCCTTTATCCCCCACCTCCTGTTTCACCCCCATAACACTAGATAGGAGAGAGAGAAACTAGGAAAATTCCTGAATCTTATTTCTTTCCTTTTATTCCTTTTGTTTCTTCTTTGAATATGGCTACGAACAAACCACAACTGATATCCCTAAATGACTGACCACCTCCACCCCCTCTTCTCAGGACCCTAGCATTTATAAAGCCTCTGAAAACTTCCCAGAATTCCAAACATCACACAATCACAGGAATTATCTACAGCTGGCAAAACCACGCTTCTGCTAGAGCACGAGGCAAATCAAGGTCAGCTACTACAGATAGTCCAAAGCAGTCCCACATCCCTACACCTGGGATTAAAATGAAAGCACTTATTTTTTTTTTTGGTTGTTCGAGACAGGGTTTCTCTGTATAGCCGTGGCTGTCCTGGAACTCACTTTGTAGACCAGGCTGGCCTCAAACTCAGAAATCCGCCTGCCTCTGCCTCCCGAGTGCTGGGATTAAAGGCATGTGCCACCACGCCCGGCTTATTATTTTTGTGTTGTAAATGTAACTTTTATTCACCTGAGATAATTGTTGTCTCAGTCTTACTTACTGCCTCTATCTGCTTCTCTAGGTCTAGTCCTGGAAGCTTCTAGTCTACATAACAATCTATTCTAGGCCTAGAAAGTTTTCAACCTCTGAGATTTACTGCTGAATAAGCTCACCCTTTCTAGTTCTGAGCTGATTCAACTCAGCTGTTCTGGCTCAACTTCCTCTCCATGCTAACTGATTCAATCTGGCTTCTTTTTCTCAACTCCTAAATTGCTCTACTTGGTTTCAAACTAACTCTAGCAATCTGTTCTAATCTTCTGGCTCCTTCTCATTCTCTGGCTAGATCTGTCTTTATCTGTGTCTAGCTTTGTGCTCTCTTCCACCTGTTTCTGCAAAACTGCCTCCCTCTTTTTTTTTTCTTGCTTTCCCCCTATAATTACCTTCCCTTTTCTCTCCTTGGGAGAGTTAGACATATCCTATTGTCAAATTTTTCTGATTAGTAACTTTGTCACTCAATTAGACAACACTTTCAAATATGGATGCTTCCTTCTACAAACTAACTTTTCTTCATTGTTTGGGATTAAAGCTGTGTACAAAGGGTGTGTCCTTATTCCAGCCAGAGCAATTAAAGGAATGTGCTAAGGGCTGAGCCACACCACAACTAGAAACAAGTTTTTTTCAGTAAATAACAAAATCTCAGAGTTCAAAATGCAGTCAAATATCCTGAAACACTGTTTTTTAAAGAACCCAAAATTCCCAAATTGTCACCATGTTTCTCCTTTCTGTTTTAAGCCATTTATTATGCTGGGTGGAAATTATAAACAGAGACATTTTCAATGTCAGTGGCAAGGTTTTCAGGTGACCTCACCTGCTATTTCTACTGGAGTGGCTTTGCCTTTGATGTAGGGATATAAAAACAGCTGAGCAATCCTATCACCTGCATCAAATTGCATCTCTTTCTACATAGGCCTTAATTTTATTTTCTACTTTGAAATCTTCATTTACAATCCTGGATGTACAATGAATCATTGGGAAGTCAACCCACTCCTTCCAAAGATCTACTGTACCTGAGGGCAAAGGACCACAAACACTTGTACTTCTTTTATAACACTGAGTTTGGGGAGCTGGAGTGTAAGATGTTTAGCTGTGGGCTGGAGAGATGGCTCAGCGATTAAGAGCACCGTCTGCTCTTCCAGAGGTCCTGAGTTCAAATCCCGGCAACCACATAGTGGCTCACAACCACCTGTAATGAGATCTGATGCCCTCTTCTGGTGTGCCTGAAGTCAGTTTCAGTATCCTCATATACATAAAATGAACCTTTAAAGAAAAAAAAAAAAAGATGTTTATCTGTGGCCAAGTCTAGAGCAGATTTGCCTCAGTGTTCTGCATTAAATCTCCAATGTTGAGTGGAGATTTTTTAAGTCTGCATATTACTCCTTGGCTGAACTTGCTCCTAGAATTGGTTGTGGAGCCCAACCAAGACCACTTCTGGTTAGAAATTACTTTGAATAATCTCTTTTGGACCTACACTCTTTGGTCAAGTAGCAACCCTTGCTACAATGCCTATACATCCCTGGAAGCCTACGCCTCCTTTCTGATTAATACTTAGAAAAACCATTGCCCTTAGAGATGCCTCGTTCACAATTTTATTACAAATGCCTGTATTTCCCACAATTAAAGCACCTGGCATTTTGAGATCTTAGACCTTTGGGGCCTTGGTCACTGTCTATTTGCAAATGAACATATTTTCTGCAATTGTAGCACTGGGCATTTTGATATTGAAGACCTATAATTTTAGCATAGTACATGTTACACCCAATATCGGTTGTATCCTTTATCCATTTGTCCATAGGCATTGCTTACACCTTTAATGGTCTAGTAACTTTTTTTACATTCTGTATTCACATTTTCAAACTCCAGTCTCTATTAACACCTGCCTTGCTTCAGAGTATGATAATGGCTTTGTTCACAGCTGCTAAGACTAATATGTTTAAAAAAAAAAAAATCAGTGAAGGCAGGCTGGAGAGATGACTCAGCAGTTAAGAGTACTGACTGCTCGTCCAGAGGTCCTGATTTCAATTCCCAGCAACCATACGGTGGCTCACAACCATCTGTAATGGGATCTGGTGTCCTCTTCTGGTGTCTGAAGACAGCTATAGTATACTCATATACATAAAATAAATAATTATTTTTAGATATTTTCTTTATATACATTTCAAATGCTATCCCAAAAGTTCCCTATACCCTCCCTCCGCCCTGCTCTCCTACCCACCGACTCCTGCTTCTTGGCCCTGGCATTCTCTTGTATTGGGGCATATAAAGTTTGCAATACCAAGGGACCTTTCTTCCCAGTGATGGCCGACTAGGCCATCTTCTGCTACATATGCAACTAGAGACAGGAGCTTGGGGGATGGGGAGGGGACTGGTTAGTTCATATTGTTGTTCCACCTAGAGGGTTGCAGACCCCTTCAGCTCCTTGGGCGCTTTCTCTAGCTTCTCCATTGGGGGCCCTGTGTTCCATCTTATAGATGACTGTGAGCATCCACTTCTGTATTTGCCAGGCACTGGCATAGCCTCATACGAGACAGCTATAACAGGGTCCCTTCAGCCAAATCTTTCTGGCATATCCAATAGTGTTTGGGTTTGGTGGCTGATTATGGGATGAATCTCCGGGTGGGGTAGTCTCTGGATAGTCCATCCTTTTGTCTTAACTCCAAACTTTGTCTCTGTAACTCCTTTCCTGGGTATTTTGTTCCCAATCTAAGGAGGAATGAAGTATCCACCCATTAGTTTTCCCTCTTGTTGATTTTCTGGTGTTTTGCAAATTGTATCTTGGGTGTAAATAATTCTTTAAAAAGAAAATCAGTGAAGGTTTCTTCTGAGCCTTGTATAATCTTTGTAAATAAGTTGGATTTTTCCCCAGGCTCCTTATCTTTGTCTCAAAGCCACTAAGCAACATTGTCCTATAGTAGCATCATCAAATTGAATCTTTTCTTGTATATCAGAGTACTAGCCTTGATATAGCACTGGTCTTTTACTATATGCAGTCCCCTTGCTCTATTTCACTGTTCAATATTCAAGGCTTCTTCCTCCACCATTGTAACCACTGTAACTGTGAACTGGTCTTTAGTATAATTCTATTTTGAGTAGCCCAGTTATTTAGAATTTGTTTCACATAAGGCAAGTGCATCCCATATGAAACATGGCCTCTTTAAAACCGCCTTAGATCTACCATTTCTATAGGACCATCCTATCTCATCATAACCTTGTTCCACACCACTAGCAGGCATGCATATGCTTTATGATTACTGGCAAAGTGGATCGTGTTAATCTCATAACCCTGGTCCACCTCTCCTTCCACTCTGGTGGCTCAGTCGGTTCGACATTAACCCTTTCTCCGGAAATAGGCTGTTTCATCAGATTGTCCTCCCACTTTGTCAGCTGGGAGGGTTGCTTTCTCTTTTCTCCTGCAGGAAATTCGCTCTCTTTCTCAGTAACCAGGATGTTCCCTCTGTCCCCAGCCTCTCCAGTTGCACAGCCAACTCTGCGACCCTTTAAGAGGGAGTGACCCCCTTTTGTTTTCCCATTTCAGCCATTTTTTGTTTCTCAGGTCTCTCCATTTCCACCTGTAGCTTTTCCAACTGTTTAGCCATTCTCCCAACTTTTTTTGAAACAGAACAACAAAGAAAAAGAAAAACCAGAACACCCCTCTGGGAACAAAGCAGGGGATATCCCAGTGGCAGTAGTCGGAATAAATTTTTTTGTTGGTGTCTTGTTAAAAAAAAAAAAAATCCTTACCTTTGTCTCCTCCCATTTTCTCTATTACATCTGAAATCTATCACACCTCACAGTAGATGCCACTTTTAACCGGTCTTTGCTACTTTGTGGGTTCTTCCTACACTTGTTACAGCCCCTAACATTAAATACTAGAGTAGCAAATATAAAGGAGGGAGGGAGGCAGAAAGGAGGGGGAATTCCTGAATCTAATGTCTTTCCTTTTGTTCCTTCTTTTACCACAGCTATTGACAAATGGCAACCAGCCTCCCTAAATGACCACTACCACCTACACCCCTTCTCAGGGCCCTAGTATTTAAAATAACCTCTAGAAGGTTTCCAGATGTCACACAAAATTGCAGAAATTATCTGCAGCTGGCAAAACCCTTGCTTCTGCTAGAGCATGAAGCAAATCATGGCCAGCTGCTGCAGACAATCTGAAGCAGCTCCATATCTCCACACCTGGCACTAGAGAGATGACTCAGCAGTTAAGAGCACTGACTGCTCTTCTAGAGGTCCTGAGTTCAATTCCCAGCACCCACATGGTGGTTCACAACCATCTGTAATGGGATCCAATGCCCTCATCTGGTGTGTCTGACGATAGCTGCAGTGTACTCTTATAAGTACAAATGGGCTGTGTGTGTGTGTGTGTGTGTGTGTGTGTGTGTGCAATATATATACACCAAAATTCCAGATTTCTCACTACATAGCAACTCACAGATACAGTCAAATGGAGATAAGAGTAGGTCCAAGATGCTGTGTGTGGCACAGGGCAGATCCCAGATGGAAGCTCCTCAGAAGGGAGAAGTGGCACCTGAACACTCTGTGGTCACCCAGTACTTCAGATTTCTGTTGTAGCACAACAAGCTCAAGCCTGGGTGAGATGGCTACCTGTGCATGGAAGATCTGTCATCCCACAGGCCAGCTCTGCCTTCACATCATTCATTCCAAATACAAACCTGTCAAAGTCCGGGGCATCCACACAAGAGCCCACGAGAAAATTGAGCAGAAGTATGTTGCAACTTCACCTCTCCCAGAGTACACCATTCAGATCCACTGATCCAAGCCATCTCAAGGTGGGCAAGGTCAGGAGGAGCACAGTTGACAGAAGGAAAGGACCCTGTGACTCTAGGCATTCAAGACTAACCAGAAAAAGAAACCCATTCTGTCAGCACAAAGCACCCTGAAGATACAATGAGGATTGGTTCCTTTCTAGAAAGCAGGGGAACATATGGTATGCCTAGGCCCAGTCAATTGACCCATATGGCATGAGTGGCCCAGTGGTGAGGTCAGCCACCTGGGTGGAGTGGCTCAGGAAATAAACTCCTGACTTCCCGGGGTGTGTGTGTGTGTGCACCTACTCTCCAACTTGGGGGAAAGTCATCTACAGGTGCAAGTCCAAAGCCATGTGGGTTATACCCTAGCACAGTGCTGACAGGTATTCAATGGTAACAATGAAGAACACCAAAATCCACCATTCCTGTTTTGAGAAGCAAACAGATACAGAGCAGCCTGTCCTACCCCTTCCTCAAAGGACTAGAATTCCTTCTTTAGTCAACCATGTGGATGCACTAAGAGTCATGCTGTCGTTCCAGGACAGCAGGCCACCTTTAAGTCCCATATTCCTAGATGCTCCAGTGAAGCTGCAAAGCAAGCACAACCACCTGTGCCTCAGCTTACACACTCTACAATGAATGTAGTCAAGAAGAAATGAAACATTCCAGAAGTCGTTGTAAAAGCAGACACTGTCCTACAGCCTACAACCCAGCAAGAAAGACAAGAGGCATCAGGGCAGCCAGTTCTCCACCTGCACACACCAAAGCTTGTTCTAATCTTTTTAGCACTGTGGTGCTGGGGATGTTCTCAGGAACCTTGGGTATCAGAATGAAGAGTTAAATTACATAAAGAAAATAAAACTCGCTGGGTGGTGGTGGTGGTGGCACGGTGCACGCCTTTAATCCCAGCACTCGGGAGGCAGAGGTAGGCGGATTTCTGAGTTCGAGGCCAGCCTGGTCTACAAAGTGAGTTCCAGGACAGTCAGGGCTATACAGAGAAACCCTGTCTCGAAAAAAAAAAACAAAAACAAAACAAACAAACAAACATACAAACAAGATGAAGAAAATAAAACTCAAAACACTACTTCCTGTCAATTTTACAGTATTTATCTCATCTTTGTTTCTGTATTTAGGTTCTAACATATACACTTGGAGCAAATGGTGTGGAGCAGGCTGCTCTTCCCAGCTCTACTTAGGGCTTAAAGCTATCCACTGTTGGGAGTACAACAGGACACTGGCAGACAAGCTAACAGGGCTATACCTTATGACCTTGGGAATCTGAAAACTCCTGAGCAAAGGCCCTAACATTATTATTTATAAATGAAGCTAGATTTGGTTTTTATTTTGTGTGTGTGTGTGTGTGTGTGTGTTTTTGCATGTACTTGTGAAATGTATGGAGGTCAGAGGAGAACTTGCAGACATGAGTTCTAATATGTGTGTCTAGAAGGAAGAAGTCAGGTTGTTGGGTAGCACCTTTGTCAGCATTTCCTCAACACAACAATACAGCAACCATGCATACTATTTATCCTGTTCTACATACAAATCAAAGATGATTCAGAGTGTATGTATATGTGGCTAGCAATAGCACTGCATACGAGCCACCACAACACTTGGGAGGCTAAGGAAGGAGTGGTATTGAGTTCAAGCCTAGCCTGCTTCAAAATTTCAAATACATAAGTCAATTATATGTGGGTACTTATTGATGTGTACAGACTACTCATTTTATATAAAAAACTTCGATATCTGAGTACTTGGTACTCCTGGTTCTGGAACCAAAAGGGAATTCCTGGACGCAAGTGTGAAACTTTGTCCAGTGGGGCTTCTCTGAAAAGCTCACCACTGCTACACTGATTCCACACTAAAATACTAGAAAGTCTGAATGAAATTAAAATCCATTTGTGCTACTATATTTCACATTCATACAAACGAAGACTGAAGGACCCAGAGTCTTTAGATTCCCCCCTCTATATATATATTTATATAATTTTTTTTTGGATACAGGATCTCACTATGTAAACCAGGCTGACCTCAAACACAGATTCTGTTCACCTTTGTGATGATTAAGGTGTGTATCACCATCCTATAAATTCTCCAATACTGACTAAAAAGGCAATTTTAAATCTTATCCTTATTTGAATGTTGCATCTCTACAGTATCATCAAAGCCGCGTCTTAACCCAAAAATGATATTTATAGACACAATCTTCTTATCAAAAACTGTCAGGGTGTGGAGGTGGAACAAGCCTTTAGCTCCAGTACTGAGGCAGAGGCAGGAGGATCTCTCTAAATTCAAGGCTACTGGTGTTAATTGGCTTTTTGCGACTTTGTGGGTTCTTCTTTCTTCTACCTTTCTCTACCCTTTTAGCCCCCTAACACTAGCTAAGAGAGAAAAAAGTATAGAGAGGAAAGGAAAGAGATCCCTGAATAAAGTCAGTGGTCAAAAAGAGGGTGACTGGGGCTGGTAAGATGGTTCAGTGGTTAAGAGCACTCACTGACTGCTCTTCCAAAGGTCCTGAGTTCAAATCCCAACACCCACATGGTGGTTCACAACCACCTGTAATGAGATCTGATGCCCTCTTCTGGTGCATCTGAAGCTACAGTGTACTTAAGTATAATAATAAATAAATCTTTGGGCTGGAGCCAGCAGGGAGCGAGAGGGGTTGGCCAGAGCGAGCAGAGGTCCTAAATTTAATTCCCAACAACCACATGAAGGGTCACAACCACCTATACAGCTACAGTGTATTCATATACATAAAAAATAAATAAACTTTTAAAAAATAAATAAAAGATTTAAGAAAGAATGAAAAAAAGAAAGAGAGAAAGGAAGGAAGGAGAGTGATGTTACCGTTAGTATACTTCCTACTGACTAGGGGTGCTGAGTTCCTTGGGACAAGTTTGATCTTCACAGTTAGAATATTATTATTATTTCTTCTCCCCTTTCCTCTTCTTCTTCCTCTTCCTTTACACATGACTACTTAACAAACCATGACCAACAGCAACCAAACAACAACCCAACAACCTCTCTGGGTCCTAGCATTTATATATCTTCTAAAAAGCCCAGAATTCCAAACATCACACAATTCCAGAAATTATCTGTAGCTGGCAGAATAATGTTTCTGCTAGAGCATGAGGCAAATCAGAGTTAGGTGCTGTGGATAGTCTGAAGTAGTCCCATCTCCCACACCTGGGATCAAAATGAAAACACATTCCAATATTGTTGGTTTTTAAAAAAAAAAAAAAAAAACCCAAAACTCCAAAATGTCATTACATCCTGATGTACACAGTGAGTTCCAGGGCAACCAGAGCAAGAAAGAGACCCTTCCCTAGTTAAGAGTTTCTACTGCTGTGATGAAACAACACAATAACCAAAAGGAAGTCAAGGAGGAAAGGGTTTACTTGGCTTACCATTTCATCATATGGTGGTCCATCACTGAAATAAGTCAGAACAGAGACTCAAACAGGGCAAGAACCTGGAGGCAGGAGCTGATGTAGAGGCCATGCAGAAGTGCTGCTTACTGGCTTGTTCCCCATGGCTTTGCTCAGCCTGCTCAACCAGAACCACCATCCCTGGGATGATACCACCCACAATGAGCTAGGCCATCCCCATCAATCACTAATTAAGAAAATGCCTTATGTGCTTGCCAATGGCCTGATTTTATGGAAGTTCTTATTTTATTTTCAGTTTTTTGAGACAGGTCCTGGCTATTCTGGAACTCATTCTGTAGACCAAGCTGGCATTAAAAGCAGAGATCACCTGCCTGAGTCCTGAGTGGTGGAATTAAAGGTGTGTGCTACACCCCACATAGAAGCATTTTCTTAACTGAGGTTTCTCCTCTCAGATGACTTCAGCTTCTGTCAAGTTGGCATAAAACTACCACACACCATGTCTCAAAAAAGGAAAAAAAAAAAAAAACAAAAAACAAAAAACAAAACAAAACAAAAAATCCCGGCTGAGTTTGTTGAAGGACATCAGCTGCAGAGTTTGGGGTTCGGACAAAGATTGAAGTCACGGCTAGTGCAGAAAGTGATGGCCAATTCCAGTTCACTGGTATTAAAAAATAATTCAACTCTTATACCCTCATAGGTAGAATGAATTGTGTCCTGGCTACATACAGAGGCATTGCTTTGCTGGTCTTATACTCCAAGTTAAGGCCTAAGAAAACTCCAGCTGTGAAAGCAACATAAATGGATATTGAAATGTCTGACCTCACCTGTTAAGTCCTATGCCTGAAGAAGCTGATGTGAACTCATCATGTAATACTCAATTTGTACAATAAATTATGAACCTGAAAAAAAAAAACCCACAAGAATCAATATTGCGCCGGGCCTGGTGGCTCATGCCTTTAATCCCAGCACTCAGGAGGCAGAGGCAGGCAGATTTCTGAGTTCGAGGCCAGCCTGGTCTACAGAGTGAGTTTCAGGACAACCAGGGCTATACAGAGAAACCCTGTCTCGAAAAACAAAACAAAAACAAACAAACCAAAAATCAATATTGCTAATCCTGTTGACTACAATTTCAGAAACAATACATTCCCTAACACAGCGGTTCTCAACCTTCCTAACGCTGCAACCCTTTAATACAGTTCCTCATGTTGTAGTACAAGCAGTCAACTGTCTTGCTCTATCATTCAAGCATGTGTGCTGGGATTTGAAGTCTCTTACCTTGTCCCTCTCTGCCCCAGCTTCTCCTATGTCAGCAATGAACACAATCAATGATATGATTAACCCACTACCCCCACCAACACTGCTACTAAAGACACTCCTGCATAGTAAACACATTTCTACTGGTAAAATTATGGAGTCAAAGGACCAGAATGTGTCTATGGCTCTTGCTACATACTTTCCAAAAGAGTGACAGTAGCTCTGAGCTGCAGGCAGGTACCTAGGAGATGTAGAATGGTATGGTCAGTCTTGAACTGCCTGCCAACACCAATCTTTCCATGTGTCTGAGTAAGTATGTTTCCTAAGTATCAATGATTCCAACATTCTTCTGTCCCTTCAACTGTTAACTGAATATATTCTCTTTTTTTTTTTTTTTTTTTTAGTTTTTCGAGACAGGGTTTCTCTGTGTAGCCCTGGCTGTCCTGGCACTCACTTTGTAGACCAGGCTGGCCTCGAACTCAGAAATCCGCCTGCCTCTGCCTCCCGAGTGCTGGGATTAAAGGCGTGCGCCACCACGCCCGGCATCTGAATATATTCTCAATATGGAAGGGAACTACTTCCTAAACACCCCCCCCATCGCCCCAACATTTCTATTTTAATCTCCTGTCTGCCACTGAAGCTCAGAGAAGAGGCACTGAGAAAATTCCAGTCAGGTCTTCAAGCTGAGTGTACCCATCTTCCAAAGAAATGCACCTTGCCTGAATGCAATAAGTGGTAAATACCTACCATCCAAACAATAAGAGGCTGAGGCTTGAGGTTTCAGGCCAGCCTGGACTAAAGAGCAAACCCCTGTGTGAAAACAATGGAATGAAGAACTATCCTGTGGTGGTTTGCATATGCTCGGCCCAGGGAGAGGCTCTATTAGAAGGCATGACCCCGTTGGAGTAGGTATGTCTCTGTGGGTGTGGGCTATTAAGACCCTCATCCTAGCTGCCTGGAAGTCAGTATTCTGCTAGCAGCCTTCAGATGAAGATGTAGAACTCTCAGTTCCTCCTGCACCATGCCTGCCTAGATGCTGCCATGCTTCCACCTTGATAATGGACTAAACCTCTGAACTTGTAAGCCAGCCCCAAATAAATGTTGTCCTTTATAAGACTTGCCTTGGTCATGGTGTCTGTCCACAGCAAATGGAAACCCCAACTAAAACACTTCCCTTCTTTCTTGAAGTCTTAGTGTCTTCCCTTTTCTCTAGATGGAGTCTCTCCAGCGGGTGGAACTGTGTGGCAGCACTGACACCCCTAAATACTGTCTTTAAGCAAGGAAACACAGCACCTGTAGAAACCAGCCAGCTGCCTACATTCTTTCTAGGGATTGATCCTGTTCCTGAAAAAGTAGGAGGGGGCTGCCCTGGTTCAGCTCCTATTTGGGGAACTACTGACAGGACAGACTTGTCCTTCCATTTGCAAAGACCTGAGGTGATGCAAACATATCTGATGTGATTTGCTCAAAGCACACAGCTCTAAGACAAAGCTGAAGAGATCCAATGCAGGCTGAACCCCCAATTTCTTACATATTAAAAGTTTTTTTCTTCCCATCTGTAGAATAGGGTAGAAGGAGAGCCTAAGAGGATTTTAGCTGACATCAAGCCCCAACATCAACCCATACTTAAAGAGTAAGATTCTCATTACAAGACCCCACTGACTGGCTCAGGACCTCCTAGATGTCACAGAAACCACATTTGGCTAAAAGGGACAGCAGACCCTCTGCACCACAGAAGCCTAAGTAGCTCAAGGCCACAGAAATATTTATCGGGCTCAGGACACTGGTGTCCTGGGTACCTTTCTGTGTGAGCAGCTGTACCTGATGAGCTAAAGCTCCGAGGGTGGATAGAGCAGGCTCACAGTCCCACACTGGAAAGTGGCCAGCTGCAGAGCTTCACTAAGTCTCAGTGTCTTACATCTGTAAAATGGCCTGCCTAAAACAAGTGAGTGCATTGTGGGAACTGACACTGTCTTTGTGGCCCATTCTCTCATGTCCCTTAAGAGGCTTCTTAGCAAGGACCTAGATGTGGTTGTCTTCTAAAGGCTCCTCCCACCTGGGCATTCAGGCTGAAATAGGAGTAACATAAGTTCCAGGCCAAGCATGATCTACACACTAAGGCCCAGTTTAAAACCAAGAGTTTCAGAAGGATGTGGGCAACTTGGGAACAGGAGTCCATCCTGCAAGTCTACTGGCACTGGTAGAATTGGGGTCCTATCTTGGCTTCTTCCAGCTGTCTGATCTCTAGAAACGAGCCCCCAACTCTCTTATGGCGACAGAAAGGCAATAGATCCCTCACAAGCAGGATGACTAAACAGAAGCCAGGCACTGTCACCACCATCACACCTAGGACCCCATAGAATGACACTAACCCCTTATCACAATAGACACCAAAGCTTAGAAACATTAAGACACTCCAAGGTCACTAGAAAACAAGTGAGGTAAATCAGAGCATGTGCCCTCATGCCATGCACTCAAGGCCCAAGAGGTTCAACATGTCAGGTCCTGCCCAACAGTATGCACAACTTTGACACTCAGTGAGAGTAGGTGACATACACAGGTCAGATGAACTGCAGGAGGAACTAGCAAGCTGTATTGCTGAGAACTCTCGACCCAAAGCACAGGAGAAAAGTAAAAGAGGTAGAAAAGCCAAGAGAGCAGTGATCAGGGAACAGAGCAAGAGCTCAGGTGCTGACCACCAGCCAAGGCCAGTAAGTGTCTGCCCAAGTCAGAACCTGGGACCCAAAGTAAGCATATAATTCTCTCCTGATTCTCATTGTTTTGGGGGACAGAAAAGCCAGATCCAAGGGGTAGGGGTGGGAGGGGTGGATGTCAGTTCAATGAGCTGGCCTGACTCAGCAGCAAGCATCTTTTAAGCCTTTCCCATTATTGACTCCAATTCCATCAACAAAGTGCTAAAACTTGCACAAGCGCATGTTGAGTCATAGTGCTTCCCTGTGCTAGTCACTGACCAGGAAGATAAAGTCCTAAGATTGGCCAGACTTAGGTGCTGGACTGGACTGTAGGGAGATGTTTCCTCAGGAAGTCCAGGATGGCAGGAGAGCCAGATGAACCTTGTCACTTGTGTGTTATTAGCATGCTAGCAACTAAGACTAAGACCATGGCATCTCAATCTCAGCAGCCTCCACAGTCAGTGCTGTCTACATCCTCCTGAGAAGAAAAGGCTACGAACCTAAGTTCACCCAAGGCAGAAGGTAAAAAGCAAGGCCAGGTTACAAGAGCAATAGTGTCTTCCTTGTGTGCCATCCAAGAAGCTGAAGCTCAGTAAGCAGCAGGTTCCATCAGGTAAACATCTCAATCTCAGTTTGTAGCAACTGCTCTGAGTGGAGACAAGAGGAGATGCAGAAGCATGTAACTGGCTACTCTAGAAGCCCCAAGTTTCAGCCTCTCAGAATAGGAGAGCCCAGGATAACTCAAGTAGCCCAGAATAGTAAGCCACAGAACCAAAGAACACAGTCCAGCATACCCAGGGCTGAGGTGAAGGGGCACCACCTGTTCAAGACTGGGCTGCATGGACATGGGATGTCCAGGAACAGTACGGGACAGATGGGGCCCAACAGCACAAAAGGACAGCTTTGAAGTCAGATGAGTGTATAAATGGCGCTGGTAATGCCAAAATGCAAATGCTGGACAGGAGACAGTGGGTACCCTGGAAGGGGATACACACAGAAAGGGAAGGCTAATATAGTAAGAAGACGGTCAAGACTCACTATAAGGCTGCGTCATGACAGACACAGGAGACGATGTAGCAATCCAGGAAGACATTCTGGGTAACCAACACAGTGGCACTCCAGTGCCCACAGATAGCTCACTCTACAAAGCAGACAATACCACTTTGCATTCTGCATCTGCTAGGCTAGAAACCACATAGAAGACAGGAGCCAGGACATGTCTCTAGTCTCTGGAAGACTGGTACAGTATTGAGTTCTAACCTTCCACAGAAGCACCCCCCATGCAAACAAAAGCAGCCAAATGCACCATGGTGTGGTCCCCTAATCCTGGCCAAGATCAGGGTGGCCAACCCGTTGGCTCTGCAGTCTCCAATTTCATGACTCCTTGGGGAACCTACTGTTTGCCAGGTCTGGTTGGAGGAGGTGCTGTCTTTGCCACAATGTGGAGAAAGCCCACACATGCTCGAGCACACACATGCACACATTCACATGTATGTACATACATGACACTGAGAACAACATAAAATGTAATTCTCTTCCCTTCTCCCACCACAATGTTAGCCCGAAACTACAATGATGACTCTGCTTTGGGAGGTGGGAAAGGGCAGCCTGGCAAAGCAAGAGCTTGGCAGCCTAGACAGGGGATACTGTGCACCCCTGTCCTGGGAAGTCAGTTCCAGATTTCTTCCTTAGTGATCACCAACTGTCATTGTGGAACTCAGTTTCTTTAGAACTAGTAACAGCAACGTCCATTCATACACCTTACTGGTGGTACCAGCTAACCCCAGGCTGCCAACACCTAGGAAAAGCAGACAGCCACTAGCTCTCATGTTGCCCAGTGCACCAAGAGCACAGGAAAAGACAGTGGCCATTTAACAAGCATCCCTTGGACCTGTCATTTGGTCAACTGAAAGGAAGCAGCAGCCCAGAAGCAGAGAGACCAGTTTCTGGTTCCCTAGGTTAACCAGAGGGATGGGATAAACATAGGAAACAGGCAAGATAGTCAGACCAATCCAGACCCAAGTCTGTGGCCTCTCATTCCACACAAGCTGTGGGCTCTGGTTTGAGGCCCTTACTTGTGTGGACAGTAGGTCTGAACAGAGACAATCTCTCAAGCTTAAGAGGAGATCTATCATAACCAAGGAAGACTCACCCACAATGAGGGACAAAACTGCAACTTACCACACCTGCACCAGAACAGGCTAACAGCTCAGCACTGGGAGTGATAGTAGGCAAATCCAGAGCTTGAAATGAAACCCTAACAAGTAACATTTAGGCCCCTCTTCCTACACCACTCAACACTTATTCTGGACTTTCATCAGGTCTCACTGGCCCTCTAGGGGCAGCTCCCCAGACCCAGTCCTGGGCCCAGCTAATTGATGGTAGTATCACATCAAATTTTGGGGTAAAACAATCAAAGTGCTGTACTGAGGGAGTCCCCCTACCCCAACATAAAGCAGCAAGCTGCATAGATGACTTAGACAAGGATGTAAGGATGGGTGCTTGGCCAGAAGCCAGCCAAGTGAATGCTGGAGGAAATGGTGAGAAGTAATGAGCTAAAGGCTACTTTCCATTTAACAACAGCACGCTAGTCCTGCAGGCCCCAAGAAAGATACCATGCAAGTAAAGCCCGGCAGCATTCACCCTACCTGGATTCAAGGAGGGCTAGCTCTGAAAACAGACAGGCCTTAGTCATGTGCTTGCTACCTGCTCTATGCAAGCCTGACTACCTAAGTTTGATCCCCTAAAACCTATATAAAAATAGGAGAGAACCAATCCCACAAAGTTGTTCTCTGACCTCCACACAAGTATCTTGGTATGCCTGCCCCCTGCATACCCAGTAAGATTTTTTTAATTAAAAAGAAAATGTTGGGCATGGTAGTGCATGCCTTTAATCTCAACACTCAGGAGGCAGAGGCAGAAGGATGAGTTGGAAGGCCCATCTGGTCTACAGAGTGAGTTCTACGACTGTCAGGGCTACACAGAGAACCTTCTCTTGAAAGAAAGGGGGGAGGAGGGAGAGGGAGAGGGATGGGGTGGGGGGAGAGAGAGAGAGAGAGAGAGAGAGAGAGAGAGAGAGAGAGAGAGAGAGAGAGAAACTAGGCAGGCCAACCCATTACCATAGTAACTAGAGTTCACCTCCAAGGAAAGATGTGGCCACCCAAACCTGAGCCAGCTCAGGACTTAATGAAGAAGGTAAGGCACAATAAGCCATTCAAGAAACAAAACTCCAGCCCCAGCCAAAGGGACTGTGTCTGATATATACACAGTCCCTCAATGGCTTGTTTTGTTGTCGCTGTTCCAGCTCAGATTGGAATGGCTACATCTTTGTCCCTCAGGCAAGACTCAGCACATGTCTACCCAGAGAGTACAGTGACTGACCACACAGAAGGGAAAGGAGACAGTGTAGTACCATCACTATCTATAGCACTCTCTAACTTACCAACCACTGAAGCACTGAAGCACATGAAGGAAGCACTGAAGGCTGCCAGCCAGTTCAAAACCAGACTCTTTCCCTGATAGCCCAGCAGGCACTGGGAGGAGCTTGTAAGCGGATGGAAAGGCAGAAAACAAGACCTTCAAAGGTGTGTGTGATGCCACTAGTTACAGGTAGTTAGAAGGCTGAGGAGGATCAATTGAGCTTAGACAGTCAAGGCTAGCCAAAATACACCAACCAGCAGGAACAGAGAGGCTCAGTGGTTAGGAACACTTGCTGCTCTTCTAGTGTTCTGAGTTAGAGACCAGCACTCATGTCAGATGAGTCACAACTGCCTGTAACCCTCTTGTATCTGTGTGTGTGTGAGAGAGAGAGAGAGAGAGAGAGAGCGCGAGAGAGCGAGAGCACTTGTGAGAGAGCAAGTACACGCAAGCGAGCAGTTGGCATACTGGTCCACACCTTAATCGAAGCACAATGGAACAATGGATGCAGCATAGTCTATATAATGAGTTTCAGGACAACCAGAGCTACAGTGAGACCATGCCAATAAACAAACAAAATAAATAAATAAATAAATAAAATAAGGAAATACAAAAGCCAACAATGGAAACATGCTATGATCTTAGCAGGATTTTAAAAGATGTTACACAAGCCATAAGGATTTCACAAGGAAATGTTTCAAAAAAAGGGAGAATAGGCTATGGGGATAAATGGGGCTCCTCACCGGAGGGAGTACCAAAGTTGATTCCCAGGTGTCACATACAGGTGAGACCAGCTTTCTCATCTAAGAAGATTCTCAGCTGAAAACTTAAACTGACCTGTTAACTGCTGCTGCCAACACAAGACATTACACCTACCACACCCAAACTTAAGAACTTTAAAAACAATGAAAAACCCAGCTACACTAAAAAACACACCAAGGGAAGACTGGAAAGCTAAAATGAAAACTGGGTTCTTGCATCTTAAACAGTTTGGAACTCAGAGTTAAAGTAAGTGAAGGAAGGGGAGAGATGCCAGAGGCTCCAGGGACTCAAGTCCTGCTCCACCACAGCTCACATCACCTTACAGCTCCAACTCCAGGGGATCTGATGCCCTCTTCTGGCCTCCTCAGGCACTTGCACCAATGTGGCATACACCACTGACACATAAGAAATTTCTCTTAATATTTTTTTTTCAAGCAAAAGGGGAAAGCAGCATGAAGAGGGAAGTGAACAGAATTGCAAACTAAATACTTCAGATCTCTAAGATGGAGCCTTTGAAATAGAGCTCAGCTCTCAGAAGTACTGCAGTAGGAAAGTGGGTTGGGCAGCACTGAGCCCACTTGCTTTGGGGTCACCTAGCACTGGTTTAAGACCCACAGATTGCTTAGTCTTTCCTGGCCCCTTAGTTGAAGACATATGCCCACTTTCAGACTGAAAGAGCAAGCAAATGCTAATTGATGTGCATAGAAGCCAGTGTGCTCATCTAGTGGTACTGACCTGTTAACTGCTGCTGCCAACACAAGACATTACACCTACCTGAGCTCAAGAGAAATAATTTTTAAAAATGTATTTATTTTGAGACTATGTTTGAGTATAACCCTGGTTGGCCTGGAATTCACTATGTAGACAAAGATGGTTTGGAACTCAGAGGTTGGTCTATCCCTGCCTCTCAAGCACTGGGATTAAAGGCACACTCCACCAAGGTCCACCAGAACTTTGATGGCCCTGGGCTTCCCTGGGCTCACAGGCTCTAGTGGCTGGATCTAGGAAAATGCTGAAGCTCCTGCAACTCATAAGCTGGAACCACAGCTGCCTGGCAAGCCTGCATCCCCAGAGGGTACATCACCTCACCTGAAGTGACCCTTTCTTCAACAATCCATAGAGAACCAAGGAATATGGGCAGCTGACAACCCAAGACTTACAACCTAAGAAGAGTAGGGCTTTCTTCCAGGATTCCTGCCCTTCATCTATATCCACACAGTACCACACCATTTCAGATACAGTGCTCACCTATCAAGCCAGCTGTCTGGAAGGGTGAGGCAGGAGTTCCAGGCTAGCCCAGACAGAAAAGCAAGATGCCAACAACAACAACAACAAAAAAAAAAAAAAAAAAAAAAAAAAAAAGAAAAGAAAAGAAAGAAAGAAAGAAAATGCAATATTAACCTTAACCATATCCAAGCTCTCCAGGAGCTCTCTCCAAGAGCTTGAAATGTACAGAGCCCAATCTTGGAGTCCATGAGATAAACTGTTCAGTGACTGACCAACCCAACTATTCCTTTCAAGTCTGTTCCCCTCGCAGCAGAAACAAACAAGAGCTAACCACCTGCACTTTCTATAAAGCATTTAATTCTGAACTTCCAGATGACAGAGTATTCAAGTGAGCCATTTCATGCTCCAAGAATTCTATCTTGGACCAGATGATGGTAGCACACACACTTAATTTGAACACTCCAGAGGCAGAGGTGGGCAGATCACTGTGAGCTTCGAAGCCAGCCTGATCTACAGAGCAAGTGTTCAGGACTAAACAGAGACCCTGTCTCAAAAAAAATAATAAATAAAATAAATAAATAAAACAAGCCAGGCGTGGCGGCGCATATCTTTAATCCCAACACTCGAGAGGCAGAGGCAGGCGGATTTCTGAGTTCGAGGCCAGCCTGATCTACAAAGTGAGTTCCAGGACAGCCAGGGCTATACAGAGAAACCTGGTCTCAAAAAACAAAAACAAAACAAAAACCAGGCAGTGGGTGGCGCATGCCTTTAATTCCAGCACTTGGGAGGCAGAGGCAGGCAGATTTCTGAGTTCGAGGCCAGCTCAGTCTACAAAGTGAGTTCCAGGAGTGCCAGGGCTACACAGAGAAACCCTGTCTTGAAAACACCAAACCCAACAAAACAAAACAGAATGTCTTGGTCAGGGTTTCTATTCCTGCACAAACATAATGACCAAGAAGCAAGTTGGGGAGGAAAGGGTTTATTCGGCTTACACTTCCATGCTGCTGTTCATCACCAAAGGAAGTCAGGCCTGGAACTCAAGCAGGTCAGGGAGCAGGAGCTGATGCAGAGGCCATGGAGGGATGTTCTTTACTGGCTTGCTTTTCCTGGCTTGCTCAGCCTGCTCTCTTATAGAACCCAAGACTACCAGCCCAGAGATGGTCCCACCCACAAGGGCCCTTTCCCCCTTGATCACTAATTGAGAAAATGCCTTACAGTTGGATCTCATGGAGGCATTTCCTCAACTGAAGCTCCTTTCTCTGTGATAACTCCAGCTGTGTCAAATTGACACAAAACTAGCCAGTACAATTGACCCCTTGTCAACTTGACACACAAACACATCACTAGTAAGCCTCAACCCTTACATTCTTATTCATCCCCAAGATCTAAATAACTTTAAAAGTCCCACAGTCTTTACATATTCTTAAATTTTCAACCTCTTTAAAATATCCATCTCTTTTTTAAAATCCAAAGTCCTTTTACAATTAAGTCTCTTAACTGTGGGCTCCACTAAAATAGTTTCTTCCTTAAAGAGGGAACATATCAGGGCACAGTCACAATCAAAAGCAAAAATCGTTCTCCAACCATCCAATGTCTGGGATCCAACTCACAATCTTCTGGGCTCCTCCAAGAGCTTGGGTCACTTCTCCAGCCATGCCCTTTGTAGCACACGCGTCGTCCTCTAGGCTCCAGATGCCTGTACTCCACTGCTGCTGCTGCTCTTGGTGGTCATCTCATGGTACCGGCATCTCCAAAACACTGCATGACCCCTTCAGTCCTGGGCTGTCAATTGCAACTGAGGCTGACCTTCACCAATGGCCTTCCAACACCTCTTACAGTGCTCTGCATGACCCCTTCATGCCTTCAAAACCAGTACCACCTGGGTGACCCCCCCTTACACATTACCTAGTCCCGCTGCAGCAGGAGTACAACCTTGGCTATCTCTGGAACACAGCCTCTTTGTGCTTTCAGAAAACACTTCCCAGAAGATGTCACCTCAACGATGCTAGTCTCTTCTTAATCACTGCTAATTTCTTAGCTCCAGCTAACCAGCATCAATACCAGTAATGCAAAGTTTTTGCTTTAGTAGTTCTGGTATCTTGTTAAAAACAGCTGATTCTTCAGCTAACCAGAACTACAGAATCTTCACAATCAAAACAGCAATGGCCCTGAAAAGAGTCTTTAATTTTCCCTCTGAAATTTTAAAAGCCAGGCCTCCATTTTTCTGCACTGTTCTCAACATTATCTTCCAAGCTCCTACACAACATCTCAGAGCTCTTAACAGTGAGTGAATTGGTCTTCTGGCCCAAAGTTCCAAAGTCCTTCCACAGTCCTCCCCAAAATATGGTCAGGTTGTCACAGGAATACCCCACTATGCCGGTACCAATTTGTCTTGGTCAGGGTTTCTATTCCTGCACAAACATCATGACCAAGAAGCAAGTTGGAGAGGAAAGGTTTTATTCAGCTTACATTTCCACATTGCTGTTCATCACTGAAAGAAGTCAGGACTGGAACTCAAGCAGGTCAGGGAGCAAGAGCTGATGCAGAGGCCATGGAGGGATGTTCTTTACTGGCTTGCTTTTCCTGGCTTGCTCAGCCTGCTCTCTTATAGAACCCAAGACTAACAGCCCAGAAATGGTCCCACCCACAAGGGCCCTTTCCCCCTTGATCACTAATTGAGAAAATGCCTTACAGTTGGATCTCATGGAGGCATTTCCTCAACTGAAGCTCCTTTCTCTGTGATAACTCCAGCTGTGTCAAGTTGACACAAAACTAGCCAGTACACAGAACAAAACAGAATTCAAATTTGGACTAGAGAGATGGCTCCAAGGTTAAGAGCTCTCGTGGTCCTTACACAGGACCTAAGTTCAGTTCCTAGCACCCACATGGTGGGCCACAACCCTCTATAAGCACATGTATGATGCACATACACATACACAGGCAAAATACTCATCCATATAAAGTCGTCTTTTAAAAAATATTTTTTAATAAAAGAAAAGGTCTAGCCAGGTGATTAGTGGTGCACTCCTTTAATCTCAGCACTCAGAAGGCAGAGACAGATCTGGAACTCTGTGAGTTCTAGAATAGCCAGGGCTACATAGAGAAGAAACTGTCTCCAAAAAAAAAAAAAAAAATGGGGATTTGGGAGTGGGGCTGCTAGAGAGATGTGGCTGGGGAGATGGCTCAGCAGATAAGAGAGCTTATAGCTCTCAAAGAGGACCCAAATTTGATCCTCAGTACCAGCATCAGGATACCATTCTAAGATACCTGTTGCCCTGTTCTGGCTCCCCAGGCACTTGCACACATGTGGCAAACACACAGACACACACACACACACACACACACGACTTTAAAAAAAAATTCTTTTTTTTTAAAAGAATTCTTTGTTTGGAAAGATGGCACAGTGAGTAGAGCACTGTGATACAATCCTAGCAATCAGAATTTGATCCTCTGGAACCACATAAACATTAAGGGAGAAAACGAACTCCACAAAATTGTCCTCTGATCTTCACAGTTATGCCATCACTTGCAATTTTCTATCATCAGGCACATAAGCATGTACAAACATACACACACTTTTAAAAGAATCCTCCTTTCAAAGGCAAAGTGTCCTATTTGGGCTCAAGAGTTGCAGCCGAAAGGCCAGACTACACCTCTGACATCCACACACAACACACCATTCTGGCCTCCTTGGCGGCCACACATCCTCAAAGGCAGTGCACAAGTCTGCCTCCCACCCCAAGTACTATCAGCACTACAGAGAAATGGCTAGTCAACTACTCAGCCACCTCTCAGTTTTACCACAACTCATGAAGATGCAACTGCATGGGCTCCCAGACCTGAGACTGGAAGAAGCTTAGACAGCACAGGTTCACTTCATTCAGGAAATGAGCCCCACTTCATAAGACCCTACACTAGGGAATACTTATGCCCTGAGAATGAAAGGAGTGCAGACTTAGCAAGGCCACCAGAGAACACACTGCCTGCTTGCTGCTTAATGAACCTCAAACTCAGCTGCCCATTCTCACAACCAACTACAGAGCCAGGCTCAGGACAGCACACTCCCAGGAAATGAAAAGGAGCAGCCCCCAGAAGCAGCTTCAGAAGGAGTCTGTCATGAGAAGCAGAAAGCCTCCCAGCAAACTCAGGCTGGGGTCAGTTTGGGTTCAAGTACTTCTGAGGATTGCAGGAGTAGGATGCCCCTTCATCCAGCTCTGATCCTGGCACCTTGAGATGTCTGTTTGCCACAACCAGAAACATCATTAATCAAGGGATAATACATGCTCCACCATGCTCGACCAGTAACAGGGTCTCTATATAGCCTTGGCTTGGAACTCAAGCAATCCACCTGCTTCTGCCTCCTGAGTGCTGGGATAAAGGCTACTTACTACAAGCCTCTTTCAGATTTATGTCCAGGACAAAAGTCCCCTCCTCCAGACTAGTGTTGGGACAGTTCTCCAGGTCTCAAGAACAAACCCCCAGCTTTGAGGACCATCTAAAAACTCACCGAAGAAAAAGTCTACCTTCCTCAGGGAGACAAAACATCAAACAAAACCTGACTCCCAAGTTGGAACTGCCACTCTGCTCTTCTGAACTGTGGTCACAGCAGAGAACAACAGGGACATCACTGTACAGGACCCAGCAGTGCTAAAACATGTATCCTCTTTCTGACAGGATCACTGGCATTTTAAGTTAGTGTTAAAAGAGCTGTTACCTTTCAGCAGAAAGCAAAGCTGGAACACAAGACACAGGCAAAGTTCCACACCCATTGTCACAGAGACAGAGCCCCTGCAATGCTAACAGGTAACTCTCACCCAGTTCTGATCACATAGGACTAGCAGGCCAAGCCTTCCCTACTCAGGTAAGTGTGTATCAGCTCATGACACCCTTCCACAAGGCTCAAACCACTAGCGTTATGTCCTAGCCTAGCCACAGTAGACATCACTAGCATTATGCTGTCTGCATAAAGGGGACTGGCTTCATCCCACCTTCCTTTATGGGGCTACTGGGAAGAACAGAACACACTGTCAGGGTACCTCGAAAATTAATTAGGGTTGTACATCTCTCCTTAATAAATTAACCAGGGGTGTAGATAGCTGAAAAAGTTCACACAATCCACCCTGCATGAATTCCTGAAGCAAGTAAATAGAAGAACCCCTTTCAGAACAGTTCGTGTAGGCCACTGCAGCACTTCCAGATCTGAATCTGGGTCTGGAAGGTATGCTTCCAGGACGGGCCACCACTTCCTTTGCTGCAAGGAACTTGCAAGCCAGCAGAGGCAAGTGATTCCAAGTAGGAAATGATGGCCATGGTGCCTGCTTCTGGAAGAGTGAGAGGAAGACAGCAGCTCCTGAGATCTGCTCCAGAGTCCAGCAGTGGTTGAGTCCTCCTTCACCAAGCCTTCTTCCGTCCTCCCACTGCTTTGCCACCAGGGCTACAAAGCTGCCTTTGGCAAACTCCATCTTGGACCACCACTTCACTATTTAGCTTTTCATGAGACTGTACTGTCTTTCCACTTTTTTGAAAAATGAAATCTGTTAACCATAAGGTTACATTCACATTCCCCACAGACACATCTCAAGCCACCTGTGATTTTCTCAGTCACCAATGCTCCCATTAGGCCATTCCACAGCTGGCCTTCAGGACTGGAGCACAGGGCTTCTTGAGAAAATGGGGGCATGGAGGCAACTCCTGAATCACAGGCCCAAGAGTTGAGACAAAATGCAAAAAGGGAGGACTCTTCTCTAGGAAAGAGGGCAAGACATGGAACATGTATGAGAAGCTGATCTCTCAGGAAAACATGGTCCAGACTTTCTTCAAACAGCAAGGGCACCACAGGACTAAGAACTCTATCACTGGCTAAAGGGGAGCTCAGTATGATTTCTGTGCAAGTGTAAGTCATACCCTTCACCTTTATTCATACGACTACAAGCAGATGTACAGTATACTTCAGAGACTGTCAACACCCTAAGCAAACACACATTGAGGTGAGTGAAGCTTCCACAGTTCTGGAAGTCTGTTAGCTGCCTTTTGGAAGGGAGATGGGGACTTTCTGAAGTACAGGCCTGGCAGGTCAGTGCTTGCTGCTGCTGAGGCTAGAACAGGGATGGCTATCTTACTGAGACCTCCTTGTCAAGGAGCTGGTCAGTCAGAGGCTGTGGAGTTTAGGTCAGCTACCTGGCACTGATTTTTTTAAGCCAACAGCTAAATTTGTTAGCCATAATTGCACACTCATAAAGGTAAGCATTACATGACACCATTCTCTGTCACTTCTCTCTGAAGAGGGTTAATTTTAGTGTTCACTCTTCAACTCTGTCCTCGTTTTGTATTTTTTCCGTGGACATCCTAAATATGTGTCAATTAGCAAGTGGTGGAGCTTATAACTGGGCAGAGCAAAGCACAGATCCCTGCACAAACATACAGCTCTTACCTGGGCCCTGAGCAATCACAGAAACAGTGCAAATGTCCAGGGACCCTTCAATACCCCAGCAAGAAATGGAGGACAGTGCTCTAGGCTGATTCTACAAAGAGATTCTGCAAAGTCAGCCCCTGGCACATATACCTAGTTGTTTTTGTGGATGGTCACTGACAGTGCATTTAGGGAAACACTTCCCTCCTCACTCAGAGACAAGTTCTCAACTCCAGCCACCACAATAAGGTCTCCCTTTGAGATATACACTCCAAGCAACTTACCCACAGGCCAAAGAGCATAGTAATACTTAGGACCAAGGGAAAATTCAAGAAACCAATGTTTGGGGGCCAGGCATGGTGGCATAAACCTTTAATTCCAGCATTTGGGAGGTAGAAGCTACACTGGTTACATACATAGTGACTTCCAGTGACTGTCTCAGAAAAAAAAAAAAAAAAAAAAAAACAAACAAACTAAAATTTGGGCTGTCTACCTTTCTTCTTTTACCCACAAAGGGTCTTCTAGTCAGACCTTACCTAACACTTGGATCCCACCTGATCTATAGCATCATGATTTCCTGTCAAAGCACTTGCTGGTCCCAACACTCTCACATACAAGCAGTCAGGATTTCTGATAAGATCTCAAGCAAAGGAGTTACACAGGAGTTAAAATTTCCACTGTGGAAGAGATGAGCAGTGGTGGTGCAATCATTTAATCTGGAAGAAGAGGCAGGAGAATCTCTGAGGCCAACCTGGTCTAAAGAGCAAGTTCTAGGATAGTTAAAGCTACATAGAAGAGGAATCCTTCTTGAAAAACAACATCAAAAAATTATACTGTGTACACTATGGCTTCAGTTCCTATCACTTGTTTTTATCTTTTAATATCCTAATATATCAATCATGTGATTACAGTCAGTAATACCAATCACTGGCAAACAAAACAACAACAAAAAACCCAACAAAACCTTAAACCAAAAAAAAGAAAAAAATTAAAAAAGGCTTCCTAGAAGATTTTTATCTAGCCTGTCCCTATTCTACCTCGAGAAAATGTCTACAGTATTTACTAAATTACTATCAAGGTGATCTTAAAGACCAAGAAGAAAATAATTTTGGATCCGGCAAGCAGATCTCATAGAAACTAGAGCACCTCTATTTCTACCAAGACCAAACAAACAATGTGAATTATTCTGAACACACCACAATACAGTGTACATTGCTAAGAGTAACTGGTCAAGCATAGGCAAGGGAACTCAAAAGACTCAAACCTCAGTTACCTGTCCAAGCCCAAGATGATTTTTCTTCCATCCCGAGCATATTAAAAAGTGATCTCAAAGGCCACTTCCTGGTCTTCCAGCAAACACCTTATATCTGAATGGCTGTGCATCTTCCCATGGCCCTGCTCCTAACAGCAACAAGGATACCCGCCCCCTACACTGCCAACAAACCTTTGGGAAAAATACAAGAACAGGTGAAATTAGTCTATGCTCACACAGGAAGAAAAAGATGTCCCTCTGCTCACAGGACTCTTAGCAGAGGAAAGTGTGACACAAAGTAACCCCTTACAATTAAATCTTGACAGGCTAGGGCCCAAAGCACCTCAGGAGGGGCAAGAGAGATGGAAAGAGGACCGGAAGGTAGGGATAAGAGAACAATCAACTACGACGGGCAGTAACTCACTACCAAAATCCCAGGCTTTAGCTTCTGATCAGATGCGCAATGGAGCATTTAGGCCAAGAAAGGTGACAGGAAAGATCCCACTCTGCAGGGTCGTCTTTTCTTGAAAGACCCCAGGAAAGGTTTGTCCACTATCAGAAAAAAGAGGAGGCTCTCCAGGCATCACAGGTAGACAGACTGGGGGCAGAACGGGCCTAGGGTTCCCTCCTAACCAAGAAGGAGATTCAGCCAGGACACCGAAGGGGAGTAAAGGCCAAGACTCCGGAGACGCGGGCTACTCTAGTCATCACGGAGACACTAGTTGCTTTCCACCTTGCCCCCGGCAGGGAGACCTTCCCGGGGGTTCTCAGTTCCCAGGGTTGAGGTGAGGCAAGGAGGCACGGTGGGGACCACCACGGGCGGTCGGGCTGGGACAACCGAGAAGAACTAGCTCTGATCAAAGCTCCGAACGCTTCCTCAGTCCAGGCCGCGTGAAGCCTCGGCCTCAGGTACCCTCAGCTGCCGGGCAATCCGCCTTGCCTGCGGTCCCCGGACCCAGGAGAACGAGAGACCGAGATGGCAGTGGCTGTGTCGGGGAGATCACCGCCTGGAGAGAGCCCCTAGCCGGGGGCGCGTCGGAGGGGGAGGGTCTCGACACATGCGGCCTCGGTCCCCGATCGCGAGGCAGTCACTTACGTTGCTCTGGGAGTCGATGGCCTGTAGCAGCCGGTCCCTCATCTGCTGCGGAGACGCCGGAGCCGCTGTCATTGCCTGGGCGAAGCGGGGGGGAGCGGCCGGGCCGGCGGGCGGGCAGGCTGAGGAGGGGGAACGCGGGTCAGTCACTCGCCGGCCTCCGGGAACGGAGCCGCATGTTCCCCGCGGCGCCGGAGGAGGTCAAGGCGCTCGGGGAGATGGCGAGGACGGAGGGAAGCGGAGGGGACCGGAGCTCAGGCCCCGGACCACCGCCGCCACCGCCGAGCGAGGAGGAGGAGCCGACGGAGGAGCCTCCGCCACCACCGCCGCCGCCGCTTCGAGAACCAAACTCCAGTGAGCTGCCCCCCGCGCTGAGCACTCTGGGTAACCCGCGCCGCCGCACGCAGCGTCGGCGCCACGCTGAGGAGGTTGGGAGATGGGGCGGGTGGAGACGCCGGGTTTGGGAGGGGCCGGCTCGTGAGCCCCTCCTATTGATTTTGCGCACGCGCGCGCAGGCGCAATTAGCAGGTCCTGCCGCCTGGTTCCGAGGTCCGACACAGAGGGCCGTTGGGAGGCAGTTGGGCGTGGTAACGGACGCTAGCTGAAGGCCACGCCCACTCGGGGCTGGAGGGCTGGGCTTCCTAACGGAAGCGCACCCTTCAAGTCCTGGAACACGGACTCTACCTTCTGGCTGCTTCGGGGTTGCGGAATGGAAAGACCCTCCCACGGATGAGGGCCTCCTGCGTTTAGAAACCTGAGGATTGGAGCGGCCATAGGTACTCTGAGGAAGGCAGCGGTTCCCTACGTTGAGACTCGTGCCGCGAGGAGCTCGGAGGAGCTCCGCACAGCCGCCGCCGCTGCAGAGGCCCCAGGCGCCGGTCTGCAGGGCAGTGCGTGTCCCCATGTGACCCGCATGCTGCGGGGACCTAAGGACACGTCTGGGAGCTGCCACCTCTGCAGAGGACGCGAGTCTGCAAGGCCTGCGCGACGCTGACACCTCGGGTCTGCATCCGTGCGGGGCTGGAACTCAAGAGGAAGCACCGCTTTTGTCGCCTTCCTAGAGGCGGGGTGGGGGGGATGGGGTGGGAGGGCTGGAGGTGGCCAGCCTGTGTCTGCACAGCAGGATGCGGAACCGTCGCCCAGCATCTTCCCCTCGGCGTTCCGAGGGGACGGAGCGACCCCGGCTTTGCATCTCAGGTGCTGGAAAACAGGAACGCCTCGCGGAGGAGGAAGGGAAGCACCAAGGTCACCGGGAGTTTTAGGTCAAACCAAGAAACGAAGGAAGTCAAGTATAAAGGCTGCGGTCCTCTGTCCTTCAGTGACCCCTACAGATGGACAGATGGAGGGTGGGCGCCGAGTTTAACGCACTATACGAAAGTGGCCTCGGGAGAAATAACTTCGTTTAGTGTTGTAACCTTAAAAATCCAGACATGAAACGGAAGGGAAACAGGTAATGAAAACCACATGTATTTCTGAGAGCTGCTCAACACCTGTTAATTTTAAATTTGTCATACTTCTGGGGGGGTACTGGGGGAGGTGGGGAACCAGGCTTTTAATTCCAACGCTTGGGAAGCAGGAGGGTCTCTGGAGTTCCATGCCAGCTTGGTCTGCCACAGTGAGTTCCAGATTAGCAAGGACTATGTAAGTAAGACCCTGCCCTTCTCTCCCACCCACCCAGAAAATAAGTTTATCATGGCTGGTTTCTTGATTCTGCACATGGCAGAAGGCTTTGCATTACACCTGTAGAATGAACACGAACAAATACTTCTCAAATACACTCTCTCCCTGGCACGTGTTTGGAGCTCAGGTTCCAAGTTGGAAAGCAGCCCATTTTGAAGATACACTTAATCTCACCAGATAAGCAAAATAAACAAGGTCCTCCATCAACATTGGCTCTTAGTTTGGTGGTTTTTGGCAGAGTTTATGAAGTCTGAGCTGGTCTCAAACATTCCTGCCAGTGTCTCCCTAGTGCAGGATTACATTTATGCCAATCTACTGTCTTTTATTATTATCTAATAGTTGATTTTTATTTTTTATTTTTCTCCCCTTATACAGGCTCTCACTACGAAGCCCTGGCTGGCCTGGATCTCACTATGCAATTCTGGCTAGATTGAAACTCACTGTGGAGACCAGGCTAGCCTCAAACTCGCAGAGATCTGCCTGAGTCTGCTGCCCAAGAGCTGGAATTAAGTGCATCATCCTGTCCTGCAGACCTGTTATCTTGTTTATTCAGTGGTATAGTATGCTTTTTTTTTTTTTCAAAACAAGTATAGATTAAGCAGGCAATTAGTGTTGCTTGGATCAAGTCATGAAAACATCTTGGACAGCATTCAATGTACCTGCTGACCTTGCTATTTTAGGTTCCTCCCCAGGTTTTGAGACCACATGTAGCCTAGGCTGGCCTTGAACCTTTTTCTTTTCTTTATTTTTTATTTTATTTGCCTGGCATGGTGGTACTCAAGGGGAGACAGGAGGATCTCTGTGAATCCAGTCTAGTTTACATAGTGAGTTCCAGGATAGACAGCGTCATGTAGAGACCCTGTCTGTAAACTTGATATTACTGTTTGCCTGTAGTATATATGCACCTGTGTGTGCCTGGTGTCTACAGAGGTAGTGGTCAGATCCCCAGAACTAGAATTACATGGAGCTGTGAGCGCACACTGCGAACTGAATCCTGGTCCTTCTGTGAGAACAGTGCTCTTAACTGCTGCATCGTCTCTTCATGCTGCCTCCACCTCCTCAAGCACTAGAATTATAGGGCATGCACCACCCACCACCATACCTGGTGCTTCTGATTGCATTTTCTATGCCTAGCCTTTAATCTCAGCACTCAAGAGGTAGAAACAGGAGGATCTCTTGAGTTCAAGGCCATCATGTAGGTATGGGGAATTGAACTCTGGACGAGCAGCAAGCATTCATAATGGCTGAGCCATCTCTCCGACCCATTTTCTTGTTTTATTTGTTTTTTTCAAGAAAGGGTTTCTTGGGCTGGTGAGATTGCTCAGTGTGTAAGAGCACCCGACTGCTCTTCCAAAGGTCTGGAGTTCAAATCCCAGCAACCACACGGTGGTTCACAACCATCCATAACGAGATCTGACTCCCTCTTCTGGAGTGTCTGAAGACAGCTACAGTGTACTTACATATAATAAATTAATTAATTAAAAAAAAGAAAGAAAGAAAGGAAGAAAAGAAAGGGTTTCTTTGTGTAATTCTGGCTGGCTGACCTAAAACTCATTTTATAGACCAGGCTGCCATCAAACTCATAGAGATCCACCTTCCTCTGCCTTCAGAGTGCATGACTACAGTATTGTGGAGTCCTATGCACACAACTTTATTCTACTTGTTCATTTCCCTAAGTTTGATTGTTTGTGTATATCTATAACTGTGTTTGTGTGTTACACATGTACAGAGGACCACTGCCAAGAGTTAGTTCTCTTCTTCTATGGATCATCTTAGGCTTGGCTGGATTAGTGGCTGTACCTACTAAGTAATCTGGCCACTCTGGTTTTTCCTTTTTTGAGACAGGGTCTCCCTCTGTATTCCAGGCTAGGCTTGAACTTCTAATCTTCCTGCATGAGACCCAAGTGTAGTCCTATTTAAAAGTGACACCAGGGGCTGGAAAGATGTCTCAGTAGTTAAGAGCACTGACTGCTCTTCCATAGCTCCTGAGTTCAATTTCCAGCAACCACATGTTGGCTCACAACCATCTGTAATGGGATCTGTTGCCCTCTTCTGGTGTGTCTGAAGACAGCAACAGTGTACTCATATACACAAAATAAATAAATCTTTAAAAAAAAAAAGTGACACCAGCTGAAGTAACTCACTCCTATGATTCCAACAGTCAGAAAATGGAGGCAAGAGCACTCCCAGCACTTGGGAGGCAAAGGCAGGCGGGTTTCTGAGTTTGAGGCCAGCATGGTCTACAAAGTGAGTTCCAGGACAGCCAGGGCTACACAGAGAAACCCTGTCTCGAAAAACCAAAAAAAAAAAAAAAAAAAAGAGAGAGAGAGAAGAAAAAGAAAAAGAAAATGGAGGAAAAAGGACCAAGAGTTCAGATGCAATATTGGCTCTATGTTGAAATTGAGGCCAGCCTGGGCTATGACTATATGAAACTGTCTCTGAAAGTAAAGTAGAAGGTGGGGGCTAAAGAGGTGGCTCAGATGTTAAGAGCACTGACTGGAGCTGGAGAGATGGCTCACCAGTTAAGATCACTGACTGTTCTTCCAAAGGTCCTGAGTTCAAATCCCAGCAACCACATGGTGGCTCTCAACCACCTGTAATGAGATCTGATGCTCTCTTCTAGGGTGTCTGAAGACAGCTACAGTGTACTTACATTTAATAAATCTATTTGGTTTTTTTGTTTGTTTTTTTTGTATTTTTTTAAAGCACTGGCTGCTCTTCGAGAAGACCCAGATTCTATTTCCTGCACCCCCCATGATGGCTCATAACAATGGAATTCTAGTTCCAAGAGGTCTGAAGCCACCTTCTGGGCATGAGGGCACTAGACATGCATGTGGTAAACAGACATACATGCAGGTAAAAACACTCATACACATAAAAGGAATGTTTTTATAATTGAAGTAATTAAAGTTTTAATTAACTCTGAAGGGAATTCACAGACATGTAAGATATTCTAGTGCTTGTCCATATCCAGTTCAGAATGCACAAGCTTGCTCTTTGGTCTCTAGTTTTGAAGCTCAGCACTCAGCCAGGCTGGCTGGCCCTCAGGAAAGCAGGACTAGATATGGTGCACATTAAAGTGGAGGAGGACAGTGAGTTGGGAAGCCTGTGGGGCTACATGGTGAGACCCTGTCTCAACCAAGGATATCTTCAAGGGACGTAGACACAATTTCTGAAGCAGAGTGCAGCTGGAGCAGTAGCGAAGGGAAAGATGACTCTGTACCAGACTCTGTACCATGGCATGTCTGAAAGCCATTATAACTGAGACCTTTCATTATAGAAAAACTACAAAGAAAGCAACTGGAGGTGACTAATACGCAAACATAACATAGGAGACAGTCCTGGCAGCACTGTCAGAGCAGAAGTCAGAAGCAAGCCAGAAGAACATTAGAATGCAAAAATAAATAGGACATTCTAGGGATACAATACTAGTGAGAATTCTGCAGTTTTGTTTTTCGTTTAAAAAAACAACAACAGCGGGCTGGAGAGCTGGCTCAGTGGTTAAGAGCACTGACTGCTCTTCCAGAGGTCCTGAGTTCAATTCCCAGCAACCACATGGTGGCTCACAACCATCTGTAATGGGATCTGATGCCCTCTTCTTTTTTTTTTTTTTTCTTTTTTTGGTTTTTTCGAGACAGGGTTTCTCTGTATAGCTCTGGCTGTCCTGGAACTCACTTTGTAGACCAGGCTGGCCTCGAACTCAGAAATCCGCCTGCCTCTGCCTCCCGAGTGCTGGGATTAAAGGCGTGCGCCACCACGCCCGGCTCTGATGCCCTCTTCTGGTGTGTGAGAAGATAGCTACAGTGTACTCACATAAAATAAATAAATCTTAAAAAAAAAAAAAAAAAAAAAACTGGATGTGGTGATGCATGCCTTTAATCCCAGCACTCGAGAGGCAGAGGCAGGCAGATTTCTGAGTTCGAGGCCAGCTTGGTCTACAAAGTGAGTTCCAGGGCTCTAGGAGAAGCATGATTTTGCCAGCTACAGATGATTTCTGCATTTGTGTGGTATTTTGAATTCTGGGGGCTTTTCAGAGGGTGTATAAATGCTAGGACCCCAAGAAGGGTAGGTTGTTGGTTGGTAGGTTGGTGCTTTTTGGTTGCTGTTGGTTATGGTTTGTTAAGTAGTTGTATGTAAAGAAGAAATTAGATATCCTGACTGTGAAGATCAAACTTGCCCCTAATCAGCAGGAAGTGGTGACATATTCTTCCACAAAGACCGCCTCCTAAGCCTACCCAAACAGCATCAGGATCAGGGACCAATGCTCAAACATCTTTTAGGAAGCCATTGTCATTCAAATCGCCACATTCCACTTGACTACATAGACTCATAGCCTTATCAAACTGCAAAATATATTCAGATCAAAAGTTCCCCTAGTCTTTCACAGTCTCAACACTGCTTAAAAGCCCATAGATGCTTCTAAGACTCAAAACAATTTCTTAATTGTAATCTGCAAAATCAAAAGGCAAATTATACAATTGTTACATACAATGGCATAGAATACATATTACCTTTCCAAAAGGAGGATTGGGTGCTCAGTAAAAAATTACTAAAAGACCAAAAGCCACCAGGGCGAACTTTAAAGCCTGTATGTAGCTCTGTGTTTGATGTCAGAGGGCTGAGATGGCTCTGTGTGTCCAGTCTTGCTGCCTGCAACATATCTCTGTCAGGATGGTTCCACTTCCTGTGTGTACACTTCTTGGCAGACAATTCATGAATCTGGCATCTCCAATATCTTGGGGTTTTCAGTGCAACCCCAGACTTCACTTTCACAGCTTCACACAGTGGCTTCTTAAGGACTTCCAACTGGGATTCCCCTGCTATAGGCTACCTTTGCCTTGCAGAAAGAAAGCTTAGCTGGGTGGAGTCCTGCTCTGAGGGCATCATTCCCTTTATTCCCTTAGGCAGAGCAGGCCTGTCTTTACTGATGCTGATCTCAATTCCAGCCTTCAGTGTAATACTAAGCCTCCAGGGTATTTTCCCACAATTCAGTATATACATGTTATGTTTTGTTCTGCCCCATTGCCCCTTTTCCTTTTGTTTTGGTTTTTGGTTTTTTGAGACAGGGTTTCTCTTTATAGCTCTGGCTGTCCTGGAGCTCACTTTGTAGACCAGGCTGGCCTCGAACTCAGAAATCCGCCTGCCTCTGCCTCCCGAGTGCTGGGATTAAAGGTGTGCGTCACCACGCCCGGCTCCATTGCCCCTTTTCATTGAAGACCTGCATAAGCATTGGCAATAATAACCATGGACTCAACATATGTTTGGAATTCCTTCCACCAAAGAAATGAGACTACTGCTTTTAAATTTAATCTCAGGCAAGTTCTTCAGACAAGGCAGAAGGCTACCACATCCTCTGCCAAAACAGTTCAGGGACGGCTCCTGCCCAGTTGCTAATGCTGTTCCCTCTGAGACTTCTTGAGCTGGGCCTTTACAGTCCACATCACTTGCTCTCAGGATGACTGTCTTCCAGGCTCCTCCTGGGGCTAAGATGATCTGTATACTTTCTTACAGGGGTCAACTGCTATCTTTAGTCCAAAATTCCTAAGTCTTCCATGTCCTTCCAAAAAACATGGTCAAGTCTGTTAGAGCTACAGCCCACTCTATAATACCAACTTCTTTTTTGTGGTTGTTTTGTTTTTTTCAAGACAGGGTTTCTCTTTGTAGCCATGACTGACTATCCTGGAATTTGTTCTGTAGACCAGGCTGGCCTCAAACTCAGAGATCTCAGAGAGCTGCTTGCCTCTGCCTCCCTCCCAAGTACTTGGATTAAAAGCATGCACTGCCACCACCAACTTCCTAGTTACTTTTCTGTTGCTATGATAAAACAACATGACTAAGCCATGTGGTGTGTGGCACATGATGTTAATCACAACACTCAGTAGGCAAGCAAACTAATGAGTTCAAGGCCAACCTGGTCTACAGAGCAAGTTCCAAGACAGCTGGAACTGGGTTCTCTAGAGTCACAGGGCTTATGGAATGAATACATATGTAAAGGGGATTTATTGGAATGACTTAGAGTCTGCATTCTAGCTAATCCAACAGTAGCTAGCTGTGGATGGAAAGTAAGAATCGAGTTGTTACACAGTCCCACACAGCTGGATATTTCATCTGGTCTTCTGTATCTGCTGGAATCATGGAGAAGTAGGCTTCAATGTTAGTAAAGGAATTGATGCGCTAATAAGGCAAGAACAAGCAGGCAAAGAGCAAAAGCTTCCTTCTGTGTCCCTATATGAGCTTCCAGCAGAAGGTATAGCCCATGTTAAAGGTGTGTCTTCTCTCATCAAAGGTCCAGACTAGAAGTGGATTCATCCACTTTAAACCAAGCAGAGTATCTTTCATAGGTGTGCCCTCCATTTCTGGATGTCAGGTTGACAACCAAGAATAGCCATCACAACTAAGACTACACGGAGAAACCCTGTCTCAATAGACTAAACCAAACAACAACAAAACAAAAAAATCAAATTCCACCAAAACTAAAAGTGACTTCTGGAAGGAAGAGTTTTTTGTCTCTGATGCTACTTCCTCCAGTGAGGCCACACCCTCTAAACCTTCCCAAACATCTCCACCAACTAGGGACCAAGTGTTACATGCCTGAGTCTGTGGGGGCATTTCTCATTCAAGGCAGCACAGAGGCCCCAACTATAGTTGATCCAGTTCTCCAGTCTCAGAGTCTGGAACTCAAGGTGTATACCACCACATGCCTGGCCATTTACTCTGTGTGGGGCATTTTGTGAAGGATGCTCTCACTGCCTAGGCTGGCCTACAATGAGAAATAAATGTCATTAAGGAGAAGCCTGCTCCACCCTGGGAAAAAGGGAAGGGTTCCCTTAGAGCATAGGGGTTTTCTGGAGCTGGAGAGATGTTCAGCAGTTAAGAGCACTGACTGATCTTCCGAAGGTCCTGAGTTCAAATCCCAGAAACCACATGATGGCTTACAACCATACATAATGAGATCTGACACCCTCTTCTGGTGTGTTTTAAGACAGCTACAGTGTACTTACATATAATAGTAAATAAAAATTCATTGGAACGAGCTGGGCAGGAGCAAAGAGAGATCTTGAGTTCAATTCCCAGCAACCACATGAAGGCTCACAACCATCTATACAGCTACAGTGTACTCATATACATAAAATAATAAAATTTTAAAAAGGGTTTTCTGACACAAGGGCATCTTGGCAGTTGGGAGCCAATGAATACCACAAAGTCACACCACACAACAAACTTGACATGAGATTTAGTGGAGAGAGAGACAGAATGGTGGCTGTCTCTGAGTGAGAACAGCTACAGCAGAGGGCTGCGCAAAGGAAAGGGCTCTTACAGGTTTTAGGAACATGCACAGTGAGCATGGAAAGGTGAAAAAGAACAGAGCTGTCCTAAGCATTGTTCTGCTGTTAATGTTGAATCCTAAGGAAGGGGATTTCCTAGTCTCTGGAACCAGGGTCAAGCCAGTGGCAGGCTGTTCCTCCTTTGGCCCTTTTCCCTGCTTTCTTCCCTTTTATGTTTAGTATTGATAACTAATAGGACAACATTATCATTAAACTAGTTCCTGCTGTGTGAGGGTGTTGAAGTCCATAGGGCAAGCATGATCTTCACCATCAGGGCATGTTTAAGGACTGTAGGTCTCTGGTCCCTGTAGTTTGGTGGAGAAGCAGGGTTAGGGAGAGTAGTGTCCAACTCCATACAGGACCATCAGTGATCCATCAGCCAGAGAGGCATTGAACTGTTCTTTACGGTTTTTTGAACATCTATCTCGAGTTGTCAGTTCTTGTCTTTACTATAGCTAACTGGCTGACATAGAAACATCATTCCTCCCTGAGGAAGAGGCAAAGGTCACTCTTCTCCACTGTTGGTAGATCTAATCTCATCAGTTTTTCTCTAATGGTTTTTAAGTTGTTTGCATGGAAACAAGAATTTTTCTTAAAGCCAGACAATAGCTTATGTGTGTAGCTCCCGCAGCCTTGAGCAGGCTGACTCAGACCTGTTCTGCGACTTGAAGGAGACCGCCTAGGGTGGAGTCTTCCAACCTAGATGGGTCTACTGTTCTGTCACCTGCGCTCTTCTCCAAGATGCTACCTGCTGAGAGTCTGAACCTGCCTTCCTGAGAAATTCCTGAGGTAGCTGACAACCTGGCTACTGACAACTTACTGCCAACAAGTGCTGTCAGACTAATTGCTCTTGATGCTGACGACAAGGAATCAAGAGTGGCGTGGCAGGGGCTGGGCTTTCCCCCTTTCCCCCCTTTATAAGCACAGACTCTTAGTAAACACTGGGCCTTGATCAGAAAAATTTGTCTTGGTCTCTTTTCTTCTCTTCCCGTTATTTGTTTTTTTTTAAACAATTTTTAAAAAAGATTTATTTATTATTATATCCAAGTACACTGCAGCTGTCTTCAGATGCACCAGAAGAGGGCATCAGATCTCATTACAGATGGTTATGAGCCACCATGTGGTTGCTGGGATTTGAACTCAGGACCTTCAGAAGAGCAGTCAGTGCTCTTAACCACTGGGCATCTCTCCAGCCCCCCCCCCCCCCCCCCGTTACTTGGTTTTAACAGGCACCTTTTCTGTGGTGATTTGAATGTGCTTGGCCCAGGGAGTGGCAATATTAGGAGGTTTGGCCTTGTTGAAGAAAGTATGTCACTGTGGGTATGGGCATAGGAACCTTGTCTTATCTATCTAGAAGCAAGTCTTCTCTTAGCATCCTTCAGATGAAGACGTAGAACTTTCAGCTCCTCCTGCACAATGCCTGCCTGAATGCTGCCATGCTCCCACCATGATGATAATGGACTGAACCTCTGAACCCATAAGCCAGCCCCAGTTAAATGTCCTTATAAGAGTTTCCTTGGGGGCTGGAGAGATAGCGATTAAGAGCACTTACTGCTCTTCCAGAGGTCCTGAGTTCAATTCCCAGAAACCACATGGTGGCTCTCAACATCTGTAATGGAATCCGATGCCCTCTTCTGGTGTGTTTGAAGATAACTAGTGTACCCATATAGATAAAATAAATGCTTAAAAAAAAAAGTTGGGCTGGGAGTGGTGGCACACGCCTTTAATCCCAGCACTCGGGATTAAAGTTCCAGGACATCCAGGGTTATACAGAGAAACCCTGTCTCAACCCCCCACCCCCCAAAAAAAGTTTCCTTAGTCTTGGTGTGTGTTCATGGCAGTAACACCCTAAGACAGAAGTTGGTATTAGAAGTGGGATATTGGGGCTGCCGAGATGGCTCAGTGGTCAAGAGCGCCGACTGCTCTTCCGAAGGTCCTGAGTTCAAATCCCAGCAACCACATGGTGCCACACAACCACCCATAATGAGATCTGCCGCCCTCTTCTGGAGTGTCTGAAGTCAGCTACAGTGTACTTACATATGATAAATAAATTAAAAAAAAGAGAAGTGGGATGTTGTTGTGATAGGCATGCCTGTGTTTTTATTTGAAGGAATGTGGATTTGGGGACTTGGATTTGGAAAGCAGTGGAATGCTTTTTATTATTTATTTATTTTGCAGTGGAATGCTTTAAGTGAGGCTTAATGGGCCATCCTAGTAGGAATACGGAATACTTTGTTGCTGAGAGTGACTTGAACTGTGCAGACCAGGTTTCAGTGAAGAAGAATTTCAGTATGTGGCCTAGAAACTGTTTTTGTGGTGTTTTGGTGAAGAATGTGGCTGCTTCTTTGCCATTGTCTGAGGAGTCTATCTGAGGCTAAGGTAAAGAGATTTTTATTAAATGTATTGACAAAAGAAATTTCAATTTTTTTTTTTCGTTTTTCAAGACAGGGTTTCTTTGTGTAGCCCTGGCTGTCCTGGAACTCACTTTGTAGACTGTGTAGGCTGGCCTCAAACTCAGAGATTCACCTGCCTCTGCTTCCCAAGTGCTGAGATTGAAGGTATGTGCCTCCACACCTGGCTGTTTTCAGGCTTTCTCATCTCTCCCACGGTACACCTTGAAGGCTAGCACTAAGACTTCTGCCTGTGCAGTCAGGGGGCGGGGGAGGGTGCTTTCTCTGGGTTTTTAAGTTTGTCACTAATATCAGGGAAAATCTGGGAGAAGAAGTGGGTCATAAGGAGTTGTTTCCTATATGGGGTCTCAGGATCCACATTGTTAAGAGTTTCTAACACAGTCTAGGAATTGAGATGGGTTTTCATGTTTGTCCTGGATGGCCACTTTCCTTATAAAGACTGGCAAGGAGGCAAGTAATAAATTGATCTCTAGCTAAAATGCCCCCTGGAATATTGTCCTCCCAGGACCCCAATCAGGGACCATCTCAGTCCCAGCCAGGTGGGCAGCCTACTTTGGTGGACCTCATCTGCACATACCTCAGCCTGGTCTCAGACTCGCCTGTGCTCCTTCGGAGAAGGATGGTGGTGAGAATCCTGTAAACATCATGGAAAGTAAGTTTGTATGATTTGAGCTGGGTGTGGTGGTGCACACCTTTCTGATTTTGAGACCAGCCTGGTCTACAGAGTGAGTTCCAGGACAGCCAGGGATACACAGAGAAACCCTGTCTTGGAAAAAACCAAATCAAACAAAACAAACAAACAAACAAAACGTTTGTATGAGTTGATAATATATTGGAATTCTTTAATAGAAGTGGAGAGAGAGAGATTAGGGATATAGGACTCCAATCTTTTTTTTCCTTTCATCTTCATAGCCCTGGCTGTCCTGGAACAAGCTCTGTAGACGAGGCTGGCCTTAAACTCAGAGATTTATCTACCTCTGCCTCCAGAATGCTGGGATTATGGGTATGGTGACTCTGCCACCGCTGCCTGGCTCCCAGTCTTTTTTTCTATCAGAGAGAGTTCACTCAGTGAGAAGCCATCCACCCTGTCACTTCTTGCAGAGGTGGGCTGGGTAAGGGGAGGTAGAGAGGGGGCTCCATCACAGTGTGGGAATGACTAGCAGATCAAGGGCCACCAGTGGTCAGAAAGTGAGTGCCAGCAAGATTTGACAAGCCTGGCCTGTGGCTGGAGAGGGAGAAGGGAGACAGAAAGGACCAGAAAAGGAGCTGCGGGTTGAAGCCAAGTGAAAGCAGTAGAGGACTCACCTGGTTTGGGCTTCATGGGTAGGAGGAGCTGGGTAATGGGTCAGGAAGAACAGAAAGAGGGCTTGGAGCAGAGATAAGAGAAGGCTTTTGTTGGGAGCGACCCTGTTTAAATGTTAACTGCCTTGTCAGCCATAAGTGCTTAGTTACAAAGTTTTGGCCTTAGTGGAAAAGTACTAGCTTAGTTGAGATTTTTGTGGGAAAAGTTGAGGCCTCTGTAGGAAAGTACTACCTCCAGTTAAGAACAAATAGCTAGCCGGGCGTGGTGGCGCACGCCTTTAATCCCAGCACTCGGGAGGCAGAGGCAGGCGGATTTCTGAGTTCGAGGCCAGCCTGGTCTACAAAGTGAGTGCCAGGACAGCCAGGGCTACACAGAGAAACCCTGTCTCAAAAAAAAACCAAAAAAAAAAAAAAAAAAAAAAAAAAAAAAGAACAAATAGCTATAGATCTTGTGGACAGGTACCTAGCAACCCATTCTGTTCTGTTTCTCCTGCTGAACTTTTTACCTAGCCAATATCCTGCTTTTGGGAACAGGTGCATTCTCCCAGAAACAAAGCGACTCTGTGTCATCCCTCTCCCCATATCCTGCTTCTATGGGCATAAAACCTACCTGGGAAAAATAAAATTTGACAGTTTGATCAATCAGACTTGCTGTCCGTTCTTTGTGTTCCTCACTCCCCATTCTCTCCACAGGTGATTCCTCAGACCCTGTTTGACTGACCCGTGGGCCAGGACAGGCATGGACATAGGGAATCTCTTTCCATTTCCCTAATCATGCATAGTAATTGTAAAGGTTCCAAATAACATTGGAGTCTAGGTTGCCATTTGTGATGGTTTGTATATGTTTGGCCCAGGAATGGCACTATTTGGAGGTGTGGCCTTGTTAGAGCAGGTGTGGGCTTGTTGGAGTAGATGTGGCACTGTGGGCATGGGCTTTAAGACTCTACTTTTAACTGTCTGGAATTGAGTCTTCCACTAGCAGCCTTCAGAAGATGATGTTGAACTCTCAGCTCTACTTGCACCATGCCTGCCTGGATGCTGCCATGCCTTGATGATAATCGATTGAACCTCTGAATCTGTCAGCCAGCTCCATTGAAATGTTGTCCTTATAAGAGAGTTGCCTTGGTCATGGTATCTGTTCACAGGGGTAAAACCCTAAGACAGAGGTTGGTTCCAGGGACTGGGGTATTGTTGTGATAGGCCTGACCATGCTTTTGCTGGGAAGAATGTGGATTTTGGGACTTTGGGTTTGGAAAACGGTGAAATGCTTTAAATGGGGCTTAGTGGGCTGTACTAGTAGGAATGTGGAAAACTTTGTTGCTCAGAGTAACTCCAACTGTGCGGATCTGGCCCAAGAGGTTTCAGAGGAGAATTTCAGTGTGTGGCATAGAGGCTGTTTTTATGGCATTTTGGTGAAGAATGTGGCTGCTTTTTGCCCTTGTCTGAAGAGTCTACCTGAGGCTAAGATAAAGAGATTTATATTAATTGCATTGATAAAGGAAGTCTCAAAAAAGCCTAGCAGAACACGGTATGTACTTACTAATAAGTTCAGACTATCCAAGATTCAATTCACAGACCATATCAAGCCTGAGAAGGAAAACCAAAATGTGGATGCTTCAGTGCTTCTTAGAAGGGGGAACAAAATACTCACAGGAGGAAATATGAAGGCAAAGTGGAGCAGACACTGAAGTCTCTGGGTCATCCAGAGACTGCCCCACCTGGGGATCTATCCCATATACAGCCACCAAACCTGGACGATATTGTGGATGCCGGGAATTGCTTGCTGACGGCTGCTTCCTGAGAGGCTCTTGGACAGCCTGACTAATACAGAGAAGGATGCTTGAAGCCAACCATTGGACTGAGCATGGGTTCCCCAACGGAGGAGTTGGAGAAGGGACTGAAGGAGCTGAGAGGGGTTGCAGCCCCATGGAGGGAGCAACAGTATCAACTGGCCAGACCCCCTGGAGCTCCCAGGGACTGGACCACCAACCAAAGAATACACATGGAGGGACCCATGGCTCCGGTCGCATATGTGGTAGAAGTTGGCCTTGTTGGACATCAGTGGGAGGAGAGGCCCTTGAGTCTGAGGGTGTTCGATGCCCCAGTGTAGGGGGTTGCCAGGGAGGGAAGATGGGAGTGAGTGGGTGGGGGAGCACCCTAATAGAGGCAGAGGGAGGGGGGATAGGACAGGGAGTTTCTAAAGGGGAGACCTGGAAAGGGGAAAACATTTGAAATGTAAATAAGGAAAATATCCAATTAAAAAAAAAAAAAAACCTAGCAGAAACTTTATTCTCTGGTTAAGTCTTATGAAGAGCATTTTGAAAAAGTGTGGCAAGTTTAGAAGAGAAAAATATAAAATGTATGATTCGAGTATTAAAAAGGGCACCAGCAAATGAAATGGAGCTAATCCTCTGTTCAAGGATATTAAACTGAATTAAAGGAGTGGGACTTTGGGGCAAGATCTTACCTAGCAAAGTTTAGATCCAGGCATGGTGGTGCACAACTTTAATCCCAAGAGATAAAGCCTAGATCTCGGAATTCAAGATCAGCCTGAGACAGAGCAAGTTCTAGGTGAAGAAAAGATTAAATCCAACCCTGATGGACCACACCTTTAATCCCATTGCTCAGGAGAAACACATGCAAATTTCTGAGTTCAAGGTCAATCTACAGAACAAGATTCAGGAGGGCCAAGCTTAGGCAATGAAGGAGTTGGAAAACAAAGCTGGTGATAATGTAATAAAACTAGGGGGCCATGTTCCAGCTCCTGCAAGCAACAGAACTTGGCAGGTTCAGCCATGTGACTCTGGCTTTAGTCAAAAATAGAAGGGACTACTGGGAGCTGGAGCTAAGAAATTAGTGTTAAGAAGAGATCAGCAGTGGGGTGGAAAGAGCAGGGCTCAGATTGAGAACTGGAGAGATGGCTTAGCAGTTAAGAGTAATGACTGCTCTTCTGGAGGTCCTGAGTTCAAATCCCAGCAACCAGATGGTGGGTCACAACCATCTGCAATCTGATCAGATGCCTTCTGCCCTCTTCTGATGTGTCTGAAGACAGCTACAGTGTACTTACATATAATAAATAAATCTTTTAAAAGGAAAAGATCAGGCAGTGGTGGTGCATGCCCTTAATCCCAGCACTCGGGAGGCAGAGGCAGGCGGATTTCTGAGTTTGAGGCCAGCCTGGCCTACAGAGTGAGTTCCAGGACAGCCAGGGCTACACAGAGAAACCCTGTCTCGGGGAAAAAAAAAATCCAAAAAAAACCCAAAAAACAAAAAAAAAAAAAGGAAAAGGAGAAGAGGAGGAGGAGAAGGGGAGGAGACCAGCATCACTGAGGTGACATCTTCTGGGAAGTGTTTCCTGAGAGCACAAAGAAGCTCTGTTCCAGAGATAGCTAAAGTTGTAGCTCGTGCTACAGCTGTACTTGGTAATGTTTAAGAGTTACCCATGCTGGGTGTGGCACGCCTTTAGTCCCAGCACTTGGGAGGCAGAGGCAGGCGGATTTCTGAGTTCAAGGCCAGCCTGGTCTACATACAGAGAAGCCCTGACTCGAGGAAAAAAAAAAGTTGAACTTTCAGCTCTGCCTGTACCATGCCTGCCTGGATGCTACCATGCTCTTGCCTTGATGATAATGGACTGAACCTCTGAACCTGTCAGCCAGCCCCAATTAAATGCTGTCCTTATAAGAGTTGCCTTAGTCAGCCAGGCAGTGGTGGCGCACATCTTTAATCCCAGCACTTGGGAGGCAGAGGCAGGCGGATTTCTGAGTTTGAGGCCAGCCTGGTCTACAGAGTGAGTACTGTGCCTGTCCAGTCAGATGCTGCAGAATGGCTGCACCCTGGATGATTGGCCCTGGACCCTGCTCCTCACATACCATGGCTTCTTCCACATGGTCTTGCTGTTGGTTCTCTCTTGGCGACTCTTGTACCCTTTAAGATGGGCCTTGCTCAGCATGAGGCCTAGAGAACCTGAAGGCCCTTTGGAGTGAACACTGCTGCCAGCCCAGAGGCACTGCCCTTCTGAGCTGCTCAGTGACCTACAGGCAGCCATCATCTGAAGAGTCAGAGTGTCCTAGGTGATGAATTGAACTTTTCAGTTCTCTGTTGGCGGTATACTTTCATAAAGCTACCTGGGTAAGGATAGGAGTAGACTACATGTTTGTCATGGTAACTCTTTTGTTTTTTATTTGCACACAGCATATGCTTGTGGCTGTATGTGTGACGCTATAATCAGGTAGACCCAGTACAACACAGTCCTCCGCTCTGCAGCATCCCAGTGTGGTCACTTGTGGACAACTTGACCTGTGTGTTTGTCAGTGTTGTAAAGAAGGGATAAAAAGAGGGCTTATTTGTTCAGGCTGGGTAGTGGGAGGCAGAAGACAGCACTTCATATCTTGTAGCTCTAAGTGTGAGAGACAATTTAACTGAAACTCCATATCCCAGTGATAAGGTTGGGGTAACAGGTTTAACCTTCAGGAGCACAAAGTGGGGTTGTCACTTCAGGTTACATATATCTGGTTATAGCAAGGGAAAGAGCTATTGCTTAACAGCTTCTAGAACCTCTGACTTGAGAGTCTCAAATGGTTCTGACAGGGACCCCATCCCTGAGCCACACACCCCAGCCCCTCACTGGGAAATTCTAGGCAGGAACTCCACCCCTGAGCCCGACTCTCAGTCCTTTCCTGTAAAATTATACTATGTCACTCTACCTGAACTACATCTCTAGCCACGAGAAGTTTCTGAATAACATTTTAAACAGACACACATATAGAGCTGGTGATATATGGTTCAGTGGCATCAAAAGGCCCTAGCCCAGAACCAAAAATAAATAAATAATAATAAAAACCAAGAAGATTCATGGGTTTCAATTTTCCACACACACACACACACACAGTAGTCCAAAAACACTTTATCAGAACTCAACAATGAGATAATAGTTCTCTGGAGGTAAATCCTACAGCCAAGTGTAAACCCTATGACAGCATTCTTTTTCAGCACAATTCCTCTCCAGAATGAACGGAACCCTTTTTCCTGAAACTACAGTCCTAAGCTGAGAAAGGCAGAAAGCCATCCCAACTATCCAAGGCTGGGGATCAGCCAACAGAGTGGCATGTTACAATGCTAGGCAAGTGGGTAGGCTCAGGCATGCTGCGGATGTGAAGGACACAATCAACAATGTCTGCAGCAGCTGTGCAGCCTGAACTTAGACTTGACCCAGTTCCCACATTACCAGCGTTTTCCCATAGTTCCCAGGGAAGCCTGGGGTAAAATGCTATTATGACTAGGGCTGGTAGTACACACTTGGGATTCTAACACTAAAGAGGCTGAGGCAGGGGAATGGAAAGTTCTCAACCAGCACAGATTCCATCAAGATGGTCTCAAGACTAACCAACCAGCCAATAAAAAAACCTGGTATGGTTGTACTCAATTGGGATCTTGTCTCACTGAGAAGATAAGGAGTTCAAGGTCATCTGCCACAGTTTGGGGCTGTCTTAAAAATAAGCCAAAATGAGGGGCTCAGGACACAGGTCACTCTCAAAAGACCCAGCACTCACATGACAGTTCACAACTGGCTGTAATTCTAGCTGCAGATTAGAGGACTTCTGGCCTCTGCAAGCCCTGCATCCACATGTGTGCAGACACGCATGCAGGCAGAATACCATACATATAAAACAGAACAATCTTTAAAAAGAAAAGAAAGAAACCAATCCAAAAAGAGAGCCCCAAAGCAAGCCAGCTGCTACAGCTTTCAAATGCTGATTAAAGTCCCTCAGCACTGACGGACATGGCCACCTCTAGATGGAACACATCTCAGAGCTGATGGCGTAGTCGCCTCTGAACCTCACGCACCTCAAGCTCGAGCTCGCTCGCCTCCTTCAAAGAGAGACCCAGAAACCCAAACCTTCAGAGTACGCTGCCAACATCACAAGCAACAATAAAGGAGTGGCCCCAAAGTCACTTTATTAACAAGTGGCTTGAAAGCACAGAGAGGTGTCTGCTAACATCACCACTAGCACCTCTTCCACAGGCCTCTTCAGGAGAAGCTGAGTGTGTTATGGCTAACAGCTTAGTGTCTAAAGAAGAGGCTGGTGTCCCAAGGGAGGAGGACCTGCTCCTCCAAATGTTGGAGCAGTCTTTGGCTGCCCCAGGTAGACCCAGTTATGGGGAAGGAGGAAATGTTTGGAAGTAAGACCTCACTGGCCCCAGACTGTTGGGTCCACCAGCATAGACCTGGTAGTGCAAAAGAGGCTGCTAGACTGTCATAGCTGGCCTGGCAAGCAGGTGCCTGAGTCACATCAATTAAGGACAATCTGTGCAAGGCCAGGAGTGGTGGCATACACCTTTAATCCCAGCACTTGAGAGGCAGAGACAGGTGGATCTCTATGAGTTTGAGGCCCGTCAGGTGTGTGAGTTCCAGAATAGCCAGGGCTAACCAGAAAAATCCTGTCTCAATAAAAAAAAAAAAAAAAAAAACAGACAAAGACACCCAAATCAAACCAAAACAATCACCATCAATTCAACCAAGAAACAGCCCAGGTCAGGTTTCTGGAGAAGCTGGGCCAGGAGAAGATGGAATGCCAGCACAAGGGAAAGACCTAGGTCTTTCTCCTAACAAAGTCTGACTTTGTCACTGTGGCTGACGAGGGTCAGGGAGCTGGGAAATGGACATTCCCCACCCAAATGAGCTTGGGCCTTCTGGGAAGGTCCCTGGTTTTCCAGTGAGAAGATTCTTGAAGTCATCAGAAACAGAAATAGAGCCTTGATGTCCAGCAGGTGAGCTCTGGGTTCCACGCAGGACTCAAGAGCCGAACAGTCTGGAAAAGTCAGAGGTGAAATGACCATGAGGACAGGAAGGGGCTGTGGTAAAAACTCTGGCACACAGCTGGGCGTGGTGATACACGTCAGCTATCCCAGCACCGTGGAGGCCAAGCAGGAGGACTACACAGTTAAAACCAGCCTGGGCTACACAACAAACTACTATCTCGAACACACTGTTGCGGATTATTTTTCATGAAAGTGCTTCATGGTTCTGCACTTAAACATAACTATTGGCTAGGCAAGGTGACACAGTGAATAAAGGAGCTTGCTGCCAAACTTAATGGTCTCAGTTTGATCCACAGGATCAACAAGGTGGAAGGAGAGAACCAACTCCTGAAAATTGTTTCCTGCCTTCCACAAGCATACTTTATTACATGTGTGCACCCCTAGGTAAACATATAAAATAATACCACGAAAAACAAAAACCCTGTTGGCTGGACACTGAGGTACATGCCTGTAATCCCAAGAGGCCTGCTAACACTGATGCCTGACTGCCAGGGTATGAACTCAGATCCCTACTTCACACTATAAAAGCCATTTCAGTGGTCACACTTGTGTGTCTCATGACTCACAGACCTGGGGCAGAGGCATCAGAAGTCTGAGGGCAGCCTGGCCTACAATCAGACTCTGCCAAAAAAAAAAAAAACACACACACACACACACACAAAAAAAAAAACAACAAGAAGAAAAACAAAACAAAACAACAACAACAACAAAAAAAAAAAACCCAAAACAATCAAAGAGAATGGCTGTAAAAAACAGAAGCCAGTAGTAAATCCTACCTGCTGGTTTTTACTAAGGCTTTCAAGGCAGGAACAAGCAGTCTGTTGGACTTTGAAGCCATCCAGTACAGGTTAACACAACAGCAGGGGTGGGAGACACATGGCCAGATTGGACTTGGAGACCACCCTCCAACGTAACCAGAGTTCTTATTTTGGAAGCAGGGATAGCCCTTGAGCTTCAACTAGGGGCTGACAGGATGGCTCAATAGGTGCCCCATGCCAAGCCTGATAACCTGAGTTTGATTCCCCAGGACCCACACTGTAAACAGACAAACTGTGAAAGGGGCAGGAGCAGGTAAGGAATGTGAGCACCAAGCAAGGTAAACTTACACGATCATGCAGAGCATCATGAACACATTCCACAGTGCGATGAAGATCCGGAAATACCTCAGGCTTAGCAAAAACTCTCGGATGTTGTCTCCTGCAAAGCCAGAAAGTACGGTTCATGAGGCTATAACCCAACCCACTACCAAACATCTGCGGCAGCCCCTGATGCATCCTTGCAGAGCACCAATTCCCAATGCCTCTGAATGGTGCTAGAATGGGCACGTGACTCAAGTCTGTCCAATTAGAGTTCTTCCTGAGACGTGGGTCCTAGTTACCAGGCCCAGGTTGGCTAGACTGAGAATTTGCCATCTCCACACTTTGTGGCTGAACTTAGAGCACTGCATCTGCCCCAGAACACATCACCTGCCATCGCTCTGGTTTACCTCCTTAGTTTTTTTTTTTTTGTTGTTTTTTGTTTTTTTTTTTTAATGTTGTGGGTTTTTTGTTTGTTTTAAAATAGAGCAGAATATGTTTAAGTCAGAGGACAAACTATCAATTCTCTCCTACAATGTAAAACCCGGGGAATTGAACCCACAGTCAGGCATGGTGGCAACTGCCTTTGCCTGTTGGGCCTCTTAGCAGCTTCTGTAAATTGGATTTTGAGGACCAGGTCTCACTCTGGGGCTGAGGCTGGCTCAGAACTCTCATCATGTCCACACTTGTCATGGAAAGGGCCTCTGCCATGTCACATCAACCCACGCTTGCAGCAGTAGCAGCACCTTCCTGACACCCACTTTCACTATCCCTCCAGAACACCCTCCTAATCGCCCGGGGCTGAGTCCCACACTCTGACAGAGCAGTCAACTAAGTGGCTGGCAATATGGTAAGCACTCAATAAAGCCGATGAACAGAGCATGGTGGAGTACTCTTGTCATTTAAACACCTAGGAGGCAGAGGCAGAGGCAGGGGGATCAGGCATTCAAGGTTAGTCATGGCCCTATAATACCACATCTCAACAATAAAAAGGAAGAAGAGAGAAAAGCGCAGGTTGGTGAGAGAGAACAGGTACCCTGGAATCGACTTAAAGTGTTGAAGGTAGAAAGACATGCTTACCTGTGCTGGGTTCCTTCGATTCTTCCCCAAAGCCTTGTGTGTCCTTCTTTTTCCTATAAAGAACAGCAGATAACTCCAGCTTTCCGTGAAACATAAACACCATCGGATTTCCTGACCCTGACACCCAGCTAGGAAGGGCATGAACTTCAGCTCTGCCCCCGACTTGCTGTGTGACCTGGGGCAGTGATACAACCCTCTGTGAGACACTCTCAACCAGCCTAGTCCATCACAGCTGGGTGTGCAGCCACAGACAGGATAGAGTAGGTCCAAGAGCCAGAAAGACATTCTTGAGGGATAAGCCTGAGCATGAGGCTCTTTGGAGATGCAAGCAACCCCGGGGTGCAGATTTTTTTGTTTGTTTAATATTAATCTGCAAGTAAGAGGAATGAGTGTGCCATCCCGCAGCAGTTGTGTGGAGGTCAAAAGGATAACCAATAGGCGTTCTACCATGGGGGCTCCGGGAATCGGGCTCAAGTAGTCAGGCTTGGCAGCAAGCGCCTCTGCCCGCTGAGCCATTCCCTGGTCTAGAGAGTACAGATTTAAAGACCCTGGAGTGATACAGAACTGTCAGAGCCCGGTGAAGCAGCGCGGAGGCGTGGCTAGAGGTAGGATTAGTGGGGCGTGGAGCATGCACAGGGCGGGCCTGGCAGTAACCAAGGGTGTGGGCGGGGACTAGCTGTGGGCGGGTCTGGCTGTCTGGGACACTGCCTGCCGCGGCCTACTCACAGTTTGAAGTTAAGCACAGCTCCGGCGTTCATCAGTAGCGTCCTGCGGAAGGACAGTAACGGTCAGTAAGAGTCACCCCCACCCCTCTGACTGCCACTCTCCGACCTCTAATACCCCTCATTCATATTACCCGAACAGCAGTATGTCTCCGATCATCCTTACACCCGAGGCGTCCGTCAAACCGGAAACGGAAGCTGTGATGAGGGGCGGAAAGTGGAACGAGAACTGACCAATTCTGAATCAGCATTGGTGGGGTTCGACTGAGGATGTAGCATGATGTCACCTACAGGGCGGAGCTTGGAGTGCGCGCGCGCATGCTCAGTGTCACGTGCCACAGCTGGTCCCTGCTGTTGATTCCGCTCTGGTGTTGGCTGGGCTATGGGTTCCCGGGCTACAGAAATTGCGCCTTTGACCCTTGAGCCGCCCGTGAATGGCTTGGATATGGATATGGGCGCGGCAGATGCCTGAACTCCAAAAGGACTCCTCTTGGGTCCCCACGGAGAACTGCGATCCCGGCTCAGAGTGCATAGAGTCAGGATGACCTCCTGCCTGGGTTGTACCTCCCACGGACCTCCCAGTTCTGACTGGAGTAACCCCACGGAGAATGAGGGTCCTGACCGGACAGACTTTTACAGAACATGAGGCCTGGATTAAGGTCTACAGAGGATGGATCCTAACTGTGGGGCCTCCTGAAGCGGGAGGGTCCTAACTTAGTGGACCCTAACACCATGGTCTGGGCTAGGGTCCACAAAGAGGAGGGTTCTGACTTGTGGAGCCTTTTGGAGAGACAACCAAACAGAACATGAGGGTTCGGTTGAGGTCCCCTTGTGGGAGGCGGGGTTCTGACTTAGGATCCTCAGGAATAAAACATGATATTCTTGGCTGAGATCTTTCGAGGGCGCGGGTTTTGAGGGAAATAGGGGTCCTGAATTGGTTAGTCCCACGGAAAAGGGACAGGATCCTAACTAAGCAGATGTTTAAGGACAAGATTCCCTCTTGTGTGTGCTGGATGCAGGGGACATCGCCTTTTCGGCTCCGTTGAACGAGTTCTGACGTCCCTGCGGCCCCGCATCTTGGGCTCCAGGCTGCTAGGAGTCCCCCACCACCCCTCCTCTCTCGAGGGGTGGGGGCAGGCAGGGGGCGGTGCCTGGCAGTGGGGCGGGCTCAGTGGCGAGGGAGCATTCGTCGGGCAGCGGGGCGCGGGACGTACGGGGCCGGGGAGGCGCCCTCCATCGCCATGGACCTGATGTCAGCGCTGAGCCTGGGCGAGCTAGCGCTCAGCTTCTCGCGGGTGCCGCTCTTCCCTGTTTTCGACCTCAGTTACTTCATCGTCTCCATCATCTACCTGAAGTATGAGCCAGGTGAGTCGAGGATTGTAGGAGTTACCAGGAGGGAGGTTGCCCCTAGCTTGATGATGGAGACGAGAGGAGGAGACAGGCTAGATCCTGGGGCTGGATGGGGGAGGAGGCAGAGGCTGAGATCGTGGAGTGCTCCCACGCCCGCGCAGGTGGAGGAGGGAACCCCGGGGACAGAGGCGCTGTGGAAAGGAGGCTGCAAATGAGGTGGGAGGGAAGAAAAGGAGCGCAGTTGTTTACGGTTAGGAGGACAGGTGCTGCGGGGTTGGGGTTGAGGGCGGGGGCAACGAAAAGGCCAGAGTCAGGTTAGAGCAAGGATTCCTGAACTTAATCTTGGGCAAGGGGGATTGATGGTGGCGAAGGTTCCAAACCAAGGATCGGACCTGCCTGGGCGAGGGTCAGATGTTCTGGACGTCAGCTGCCATGACCTCCCTTAACGCCCTTGGATTGACTGCCGGGTGACTATATAAGGACTGGCCATGCTGGGGGCTGCGATCAGGTTCGGGGGAAAGTGACACCCATGTCCCCTCTGTACTGCATCTTTTGGCATCTTCTTCCCTCCCTTCTCGCATGCCAGCTGGGCCAGCTCGGGCCTGGGATCCTTCCCACTTATGGAGTCTAAACCGTTCCAGGATAGGACAACTTTGGGTCAGCTTCCTTTCAAGAGTCAGAGGAGGATAGACCCTACTTCTTTGATTAAAAAGAAAAAAAAAAGTTAATTACTTTTACTTATCTCTGTGTTGTGGGTATGTGCGGAGGTCAGAGGACAGTTTATAGGGGTCCCTGGTCAAACTCTGGTTGTCAAATTCGTAGACAAGCTCCTTTACCAGCAGAGTCACCTTGCTGCTACCGCACCCCTCCTCCAAATCTGCTTTAATGAGGACAAATGTAGCTCACCTCTAACCCCAGAACGTAGGACGTAGAGAAAGGAGGAAAGCAAGTTAATTCCAGGACAGCCAGGGCTATTGATGAGTTCTTATCCAGTTTGATTACAGACTATCTCAAAAACAAAGATATAAATAAGTAAATATATAAATGAATAAATAAATGCCTCCCTGGAGCGTTCTTTTTTTATTACAAGTTCAGCGTAAGCAAATGTGTCGTGTTTGTCTTCTGTAGTTTTAGTTATTCTACTGAACCTTCAAATTTGATGGGCAGGATAATTTCCTTCCAGGAAAGTTAAGACCCTTCTGTGGGTGAGTATGTAAATTAATTACTTTTGAGGTGACAAAACCAGACTCCTATGTTTGCTTAGGGATGGGGTGGGGCTTCAAGATGGCCCACAGGTGGAAGGAAAGAAAAATCAAGTTTAAAAACAGTGTTCTGATAACCCCAAAAGGGCCCATTTCCAGAGCTTTCTCAGATGAAATTGTACACGTGTCCTTACAAGCATAAATACATGCTCTTATGCAAACGGGATTAGCGAGACTGTCAGGCATGCGTGTTGGGTCTCTTTCCCTGTGCACAAGCAACAAGGCTTTGCAAGGTGAAGTTCTTGTTTGTGCTATTGTTTGGAGAAACTGGGTTTCCAGTCTAAGGAAGAGTTCCTGGTGGCTTCTGTGGAACCCAGCACACCCCAAGATCCACTGTGAGGAGGTGGAAACCCCCTGGAATGGACTTAGTATGGAAGTGTGCTGAAAATGGGGTGTTCTTTTTATTTTTAACTCTTTTCATTATTTATTTTGTGTGTGTGTGTGTGTGTGTGTTGTGTGCGCGAGTGCGCATGTGGGAGGATTGTGAGTGTGCCCGGACATGCATGTGGGCGGCACAGGACAACTTGACAGAGTTGTTCTCCCTCCCCTGTGGGGAACTTGGGGATTGAACTCAAGTAAAACTCACTGCTCCCTTTATTTTATTTGTGTTAAAAAAACATTTTTCAGTTATTATCATTGTCATTATTAGTATATGTGTGTACATACATGCCCCAGAGTGCATGTAGAGATGAAGGACAACTCTGTCCTTCCATCTTTACATGGACTCTAGGGATCAAACTCAGGTCACCAGACATCACTGGGCAGCAAGTACTCTTATCTCTGAATCATCTTACTAAACTCCTATTTAAAAAAAAAAAAAAAGCCAGGATCCCACTAGTTCCTCGGGCTAGCCTCAAACTCTTTCCTCTTTCCTCAGCCTCCCTGGTGCTTGAATTCTAGATGCTCCATGCTCATTCTTGTCTGAATACCTCTGCAGGAATATTACAGTAAACCATCTAAGCTGCAAGTGTAGGAGACAGAATTTTCCAGAAGGTTCTGGTTTTATGCTTTAGAACTTCATCAGTTCTTTAACCCTAGCTGCACATCAGATTTTCTGGGATCTTTTAAAAGTCTTTTTCCAGGAGTATTGGTGTATGCTTCTAATACCAGCACCTGAGAGGCAAAGGCAGAGGCAGTTGGTTCTCTTTGAGTTCCAGGCCAGACACTAAAAAACTCTACCTGAACCTGGTGCAGTAGTTCCTGCTTGTTGTTCCACCCACTCAAGAAGTAGAGGCAGAAGGATTACAAATTCAAGACCAGCACAAGCAACTTAGCCAGATCCTGTCTCAAAATAAATTTGTATTAAAATTTTTTATTACTACACTTTATTTGTTTATTTATTGTGTGTGTTAGGTGCTACTATAGCACGTGGGTGAGAGACAGAAGACAATACAGGTTTCAGGTTGCTCCTTCCATATCGTGGGCCCCAGGGGTTGAATTCAGCCCTTTAGGCCTGGTGGCAAGTATTGTTACCTGCTAAACCACATTACTGGCCTCAAAAATTTTTATAGGGATAGTGATGTGGTTAGAGCCCCTGCCTAGACCCTGCTAGTGTGGCCTGGAGGCATGGCTCAGTCTTAGAGTGATAGCCTAAAATTCCCCAGTGAGGGGCTTGTCCATAGAATGTTTGCTAAGCATACAGGAGGCCTTGGATTCCATCCCCACTCCCCAAAACCGACCAACCAAATTAACCCAGATGAATTTAATCAGAATATCTCCATGCTTGCATTTCAAGCCCATTTTTCCCAGTGTTTGCTGCAAGACATCTACCTGAGGCTATTCCTTCAAAATTTGGGGAAGAGGAAGTAGAAGGCTGAAGTAAATAAATATTTGCTGAGCTTGCAAGTCCTATGGGTTCTGGGACAGCCAGAATGACAGATTAGGCTGCAAGAACTACTCATTTCCCTTAGGAAATCAAGGTGGCTAGGCAATGCATATCTGTAATTTTAGCAAACAAAAACTGAGTGCATTCTGGGCTACATATCAAGCCTCTTTCTCAGTTAAAGATGGTGGAGCACAGCTGGGCATGGTGGGGCATGCCTTTAATCCCAGCACTCGGGAGGCAGAGGCAGGCGGATATCTGAGCTTGAAGCCAGCCTAGTCTACAAAGTGAGTTCCAGGACAGCCAGAGCTACACAGAGAAACTCTGTCTCAAAAACCTAAAAAAAAAAAAAAAAAAAAAAAGATTTATTTATTTTATGTATGTGAGTATACTGTAGCTGTACAGATGGTTGTGAGCCTTCATGTGGTTGTTGGGAATTAAATTTTTTTTAGGACCTCTGCTTGCTTCGGTCAACTCTGCTTGCTCAGTCCCTGCTCGCTTTGGCCCAAAGATTTATTTATTAATATAAATAAGTGCACTGTAGCTGTCTTCAGACACGCTAGAAGAGGGTGTCAGATCTCATTATAGGTGGTTGTGAGCCACTATGTGGTTGCTGGGATTTGAACTCAGTCAGTGCTCTTACCCGCTGAGCCATATCGCCAAGCCCCCCTTACCTTTTCTTGATGCATGCTCTTGTGTAGCACAGGCTAGCCTTATCTTATAGTCTAGGATGACCTTGAACTTCTGATTCGCTTGCCTCTACCCCAACTCCTATGCTGGGATGACATGTGTCCCCCACCACACTCATGTGCTTGGCATGGAACCAAGGCTATGTGCATGTTAGGAAAGCATTTTACCCTTAGAACCAGCCTTCATTTGTTTGAACTAAACTGGCCTTATGTAGTGCAAGTGGGACTAAACTGGCTATGTAGCTAAAGAGAACCCTGACTTTCTGAGTCTTCTGCCTCATCTCCCAAGTGCTGGGACTACAGACATGCCCAACAATAACCTTTTTTGGATTTTGGTTTTGGTTTTTCAAGACAGGGTTTCTCTGTGTAGCCCTGACTGCTCTAGAACTCACTCTGTAGACCAGGCTGGCTCAAACTTACAGAGATCTGCCTGCCTCTCCTTCCCAAATTCTGGTATTAAAGGCATGTGCCACCACTGCCCAAGTAGACTCCATTTTTTTTAGGCTCTCACTAGTGGTCCAGGCTGGCCTCAAACTCATGGTCCTCCTGAGTCTTGACTGCTGTGATTCCAGGCCTATGCCACTGCATAGGTTTCTGCCTGGTTTCTGTTGTGCTGGGGATGGAGTCCAGGGCTTCAGGTATGTTCCCTGAGCTACAGCACCAATTAATAGACAAGCTCTTTTTCAGGCCAGTTTTAGGTTCACAACAAAATTAAATTGAAAAGTGCAAAGCTTTGTAATTTTGGTTGTAGCTCCTGAGGTATGCTGTGTTCTGCATTGTAGCACTAAAAAAAGGAAAAGAGGACAAGTTCTTTTTTTTTTTTTCCCCTTTGGTTTTTCGAGACAAGGTTTCTCTGTATAGCCCTGGCTGTCCTGGAACTCACTTTGTAGACCAGGCTGGCCTCGAACTCAGAAATCCACCTACCTCTGCCTCCCGAGTGCTGGGATTAAAGCTATGTGCCACCACACCCACCTAAGAGGACAAGTTCTATTCCCACCCACCCCGATTAGTCTGATACCAGAAGACACTGGGGGATTCTGGGCAGTGGCTCCACCCATGAGCCATGCCTCCAGCCCCTCGTTGGGAGTTTCTGGGCAGGATGCTAAACTGGATTACTCTTCCAGTCCACAGTGGGTGGATTTAAGATTTATGTGTGAAATTTCACCCCTAGATATTTCAATCTCATTCTAGGCCCCAGAATATCTCTGGTATAATTGCTAAGGGCTAAGCAATTTCTTTTTGTCCTGGGTAGGCAACCTTTGATGGAGCAGTAGAGACAGGGAGAGTGAGATTCAGTGACTGGAGCCTGTCCTCTCTGCAGTGGAAAGGTTGAGGCAGGAGGATGGTAAATCAAAAGCCAGTCTGGATTAGAGTGAGGCACTGTGCCAAAATAAATAAATACATACACAGGGATGGAGCAGTGGCTTGGCAGTTAGGAGTACCAGCTGCTTTTGCAAAGGATCCAGGGTCCCTCACAACCATCTGTAACCCCAGCTCTTGGGAATTTGACACCCTCTTTAGGCCTTGGCAGATGCTGCTCTCACACAATGCACAGGCACCATATATGCAAACACTCATACACAAAGTAAACCTTTTAAAACTAAAGATAATGAGTTGAGCCATTATACCTCAAGATCCATAAACCCATCCCTCTGCCTTTTGACATCCAAAGAAACTGAGGCTCACTGGAGACTCATGACAGACACTTGGGCTCAGACAGAGCCAAAAGGGGACATAATGCTTTATATAGGAGGTGCTTGTGAAACAAAGCCTAGAGCCTGTTTGTCATGGGTCATGCACTGAAATCTCAGCCCCCTGCCCCATTCAGTTCTGTCTTAAGATGGCCCCAAAGGGCACAAAGACCCTGGAATAAGACTGTTCCTGGCAGCTATTTTTAGAAGCACATGCAAGTGTCATTTTCTGTGGAGCTGGAGGAATGCTTGACAGCCTTGGCTCAGTGGACTCACCGGCTGTTCCTGGGGGTCACTTCTCAGGGGAAGTATGCTTTAAATAGATACAGGGTGGCTTGGGGTGTGAGGGTTCTGTCCCCTCCCATCCTTTTACCTCCCCTTCTCTCTCCTTTCTCCCTCCCCTCCCCCTCTTCTCCCTTCCTCACCTAAGGTACATTCCAGGGCACCTGACAAGGCTGCTTTTGCTTTTGTGTATTCTTTTGTTCATATAATTTAAGTTTTAAATACATTTATGTGTGTATGTAGGGGGATGACCTGTATGAATGTTTGTATGAGAGTGTCAGCTTGGAGATACAGATAGTTGTGAGCTGCTATGGGGTCCTCTTCCTCTTAACCACTGAGCCATCTCTTCAGCCCCAGCTTTGAATTTCTGATTCACTTGCTTCACCTCTTGTGTGCTAGGATGCCAGGCCTGCATCAACCACACCAAGTTTATGTGGTGCTATGGATGGGAGTTAAGGCTTCCAACATTCTAGGCAAGTTCTCAACCCTTAGCTAAATTCTTTCTACCAACTCAGCACAGCCCATATTCTCCCAGGTCCTCCCTCCAGCAGGCTAGTCTTGGCATCCCCACCTAATTACTGAGCAGTACACCCAACTCTTAAGGTTCCCCGACCTGTAACTCTGACACCTTGGGGACCAGTTTCCTGTGAACCTTGGGACCAGACCATATCCAGATAACAAGGGCCCTTAGGTGGTTCGAACATGGACCTATGTGGCTGACAGCTTGGTCCTAAAATTGTTCTCTGCTAAATGAAGCGAGTCAGAAAGGGAGGGGCTCTGTATGATAAGCAGATGCACCAGGAGACACCCAGCTGTGGCTTTATGAGGTGAGGACAATAGTGACATAAAGATAGAACCTAACCATTAACAAAGACTGTGGAAATTTACAAATATTATCTTAAATTTACTTATTCATTTGTTTACTTGAGATGGGATTTCTCTGTGACCCTGGCTGTCCTACAACTTGCTCTGTAGACCAGGCTGGCCTTGAACTCACAGACCTGCCTGCCTCTGCTGGGAGTAAAGGCATGCTAGGCTACTTTTATTGCTTTTGTGAGTGCAAAACATTCACACACAGCAGGTATGAAAGTGCTTGTCAGGAGGCAACCTGCGGGAATCAGATCTCTGCTTCCATCAGTCACGTGGGTCCAGGGATGGAACTCAGCTTGGTGGCAAATGCCTTTACCAGCTCAGTGGCTCCCGTCTGGGACCTGAGATGGCTTTCTCAATGGGCATGGGCAAGTCCGTGCTTGGTGGTAGAGAGCCGGCTCAATATGCAGCTTAACTGGTTTCCATTCCAGCATCCGATAAGAACTGTAGAAGCCCGAATTTAATCTCCAGCACCCGGGGGGCTAGAAGGGGTGCATGCAAGCAGGTGTGGCATGTTCCTGGGATGAATTCATGTGCCCTCGCAGGAGCTGTGGAACTGTCCCGGCGCCACCCTGTGGCGTCCTGGCTGTGCGCCATGTTGCACTGTTTTGGGAGTTACATCCTGGCCGACCTGCTTCTTGGGGAGCCCATCATTGACTACTTCAGCAACAGCTCCAGTATCCTGCTGGCCTCTGGAGTGTGGTGAGCACTGAGGCGGGGAAGGGAGGACCCCGGCACCAGGGAGGAGGGAGTTTGAAGGAACCAAGGACCCCCTAGTCACAGTCTGCCGCCATCCTGCCTGCCCTCTTCATCTGCCTCTGCGCAAAGCGCAGTGGCCAGTGGACACCCTTCCCCCTGACCCTGGGTCTTCTCTGCATCTGCTCTAAGCTCAACTACCAGTGTGCCCGCCTTTCCCTCTGATCATAGACCTTCTGTCCTCAAGGTACTTGATTTTCTTCTGTCCCTTGGACCTCTTCTACAAGTGTGTCTGCTTTCTGCCCATAAAACTCATCTTTGTGGCTATGAAGGAGGTGGTGAGGGTCCGAAAGATCGCTGTGGGCATCCATCATGCACACCACCACTACCACCATGGGTGGTTCATCATGATCGCCACCGGGTGGGTCAAAGGTAAACAGAATTATGACAGAAAGGACAGAAAAAAGTCGCCGCAGTGAGATGGCTCAGTGGGTAAAGGAGCTTGCAGCCAAAACTTGGTGGCCTAATTTGATTCCTGGGACCCACACAGTAGAGCATTCACTCCCACAAGGTATTCAGTGACCACCACATGAGCACCATGGTGCACGCCACCTACACACGCCATACAAAATAACAACAAAGTTAATAATAATCATGGCCAGCAAGATGGCTCAGTGGGGAAGGGCACTTGAGGCCAAGCCTGATGGCCTGAATTTGAAACTCGGAACCCACGCACTAGGAGAAACCAAGCTCTAACAAGTTGTCCTCTGGCCTCCATACATGTGTTCTGGTGTGTGTGCACATGGACACACTCCCTACCACCATACAAAGTATACACAAATTGCAACTTTTAAATTTTCCAGACAGAGTCTCTATGCAGCCCTGGCTGGCTTAGAGCTCATTATGTAGACCAGGCTGGCCTCCAACTCACAGAGATCCTCCTGCTGCTGCCTCCCACATGCTGGGATTAAAGGTGCACCATCATATCTTCCACTCTTGGGCCCCACGGGGTGGAGGGAAAGAACCCACTCCACAAATTGTCCTCTGACATCTGCATTCATGCTGTGGCATGCTAGCACCCCCACCCCACACACAGACTACAACTATAAAAAAGAATTATTAATTTTTTTAAATAAATAAAGTAAAAATCCCAGTAGTTGACTAGGTGTTGGGGTGGGCTCCTGTCCCAGCACTCAAGACAATGAGGATTAGGAGTCCTGGGCCAGCCTGGGCAACACAGTGAGACTTAAGACAGCCCCTTGTAGGGAGGGATATATCTGATTGCTTCCTGCTGGTTTTGCCCTGACTGTACCTGTGAAACTGGGGGACAGAGTTGTTTTGAGCCTCAGTTTCCCATATGTAATGGATGGTCACCCTGAGGCTCAGAGTCTCCTCAACAGAAAGTCCTGTGTTTCCTTGGGAATTGAGGCTAGAAGAAAGGAGGGTGTGAGGGTGGCCAGTTGCCTCAGTGGTGCCCTGCCCTGCAGGCTCTGGTGTTGCCCTCCTGTCCAACGTGGAGCAGTTGCTTCGAGGAGTCTGGAAGCCAGAAACTAATGAGATCCTGCACATGTCCTTGTGAGTACCCCTCCTGCTGACCTCTGTTCCACCTTGCCTGGCCCCACATTATTCATCTTCTAGATGCCACTAAGGTGGGGATAGGAAGAGCTTCTGCAAAGAGGTGATATTTGATTGGGGTTTTGAAGAGTGAATAGGAGTTTCCTGGCTACAAAAGACCCTCTACCCAGAGGCTAGAATCATGGCCAGTTGTCAGGTTTGAAACCTGCAGGACCGAGGTGAGGATGTGGTTAGGGAGCAAGGAAATGGAGCAGGAGTGAGGGTCACAGGCAAGGCAGGTCCTGTGGCATGGAAGGTCATGGGGGATAGTGGGCAGGGCCACACAAGAAACATTCACGACCCATATAGGACCACTGCTGATATTTCTTTTTATCGATTTCATTTTTTTGTTTGTTTGTTTTTTTTCTCGATCTTCCTGTAGGTCTGTGTGGTATGCGCATGTGTGGGCACATGTGTACATGTGTGTGCTGGGGGTTATGCTTGGGACCGTCATATTTTTTGAGGCAGGGTCTCTCAGTGAAACCCTGAGTCCCTCACATGCCCAGGCTTGCTGCCCAGCTGGCTCTGAGCAAGCACTTTAACCATGGAACCATCACCCTAGCCCACGCTTCTCTAGTGTTGGGAAGGTTGGAGGGCAGCCTGCAGGAGTTTCCACCCCCACTGCACCAGTGGGGCTCGGTCTCACATGCCTCCTTAGCCCTCTGGATGGTGACCAGCATCTGCTGAACCCAAACCCATGCCCACCACATTATTGTATGAGGTGACCAGCAGCCACCCACACTCTCCACACCTAGTGTTTCAAGGGTTTTGTGGCTTTTCCAGTTGCTGTGGCACCATATGTGACTGACAGAAGCAATTCAGTGAAGAGAGACTTACACAGGCTCACAGTTTAGGGCTACAGACCGTCATAGTAGGAAAGGCATCCACGCCCGGAGGCAGCAGCGCACAGCTTGTACCCAGCAGACAGTAGTGTAGTTCAGATGGCTTCTCCTTCATGTTCAGTCCAGATGGTGCCCTGTGGCCATCCACAGTCAGCAGCAGTTGTTCTTCCTGGGTTCACCTAATCTAGATAATCCCTCCCACATATGCCCAGAGATTTGCCTGTGGGTTGATTTTTTAAAAAATAATTTATTTAACTTTATTTTATGTGTATTGGTATGAGGGTGTCAGGCCCCTTGGAACTGGAGTTACACATAGCTGTGAGCTGCCATGTGGGCTGGAGAACTGAACCTGGGTCCTTTGGAACAGCTGACAGTGCCATCTCTCCAGCCTCTGCGGGTTGACTTTTGGGCACTGTCACATTAACAAGATTCACCATTCAGGCAAAGTGGCACAAGTCTTTAATCCCCACATTGGGAGACAGAGGCAGGAGGATCTCTGTGATTTGCCTGCCAGCCTGAGCTACACGGTGACTGTTTTAGGGGTGGGGGCATTGATTCACCATTCAGGCTCCATCGCCCACACAACCTGCATCTCTTCATCTCAATCAAGAGATGGTGGGCATCTGGGGCTGGAGAGATGGCTCAGAGGTTAAGAACGCTAGCTGTTCTTCCAGAGGACCTGGGTTTGATTCCCTGAACCTACATGCTGGCTCATAACCATTTGCAACCCTATTCATGGGGGATCAGATGCTCTCTTTTGGCCTCTACAGGCATTGCTTACATGTGGTTTACAGAGACACATGCAGATAAAATACTCTTATACATAAAATTAAATCAATAAATAAAACATTAAAAGAGAAAGATGCTAGGCCCAAGAACCTGCAGTGATTGCTCTGGGAGCCACCTTTAGAAGGAAGCCAGGTGTGGCAGCACGCCTGTCCTGTCACTGGTCTCTTAGCTACTGTTGCCAGCATAAAACCACCATGACCAAGCATTTGGGCTTCCTGCCAGAGGGCTGAGTCTGTAATGGTGAGGAGACTCCACATCAAGCAGCAGGTGTTGTGGCCAAGGGCAGAGAGCTCAGGGCTCAGGGCTTGAGCCATAAGCAAAAAACAGGAAGAAGGCCTTTGGTTCTCAAAGTCCCTGCCCCCAGCAGCACACTTCCTCAACCTCCCCCAAACAGCACCACCAACTTGGGACCAGAACTGGGGACATTCTCATTCAAACCGCCACAACCAGGAAGGAAGAGACAGGATTCCCTGAGGTTCACTGGCTAGCCCACCCAGCAAAATGGTAGATTGGAGGTCAGGTAAGAGACTTTGTCTCAAAAATAAGGTGCAAGGCCTGGGAGACGGCTCAGTGGGTAAAGAGAGCTTGCTGCCAAGCCTGGCACCCGAGGCCCTACATGGTCAAAGGGAAGAACCAACTCCTCTACCTAGGCCCCCTGCACATATGTAGCACATGAGCAGCCTGGGCCCCAGCAACAGGAGCGGGGACTGTCCCTGAGTCTGTTGCCTGCCTGCCTGTGGATTCGTTCCCCTAACTGGGCTGCTTTGTCTGGCCTCAGTGGGAGAGGAAGTGCCTGGTCCTGCAGACTGGGTGTGCCAGGGGGAGGGGTCATATATGTGGGTGATACTTGGGGGGGGCTCCTCCTTCTCAAAGAAGAAGGGGAGGGAAGAATGAGGGTTCTGTGTGAGGGGGTACTAAGAAGAGAGGGGGAGCTGATATTGGGATAAGTGAATAAATAAAAAAAATAAATTTAAAAAAAAGTAATTTTTAGTTTTTTCAAACTTAACAGGAAAATAAAAAGAATCAACTCCCCCAAAATTGCCTACTTGAGTGCTAGAGACAGAGACTGAGACACATACTGGGTGGTAACAGAAGAAGTAGGTGTGGCTGAGGAGGGGCAGTAACTCAGCTCTCAGTAACAGTGCAGATCCTTCTGTCGGAACAGTGAGCAGCACCAGGGACTCCAGAAGTGAGAGAAACAATTCATTTCACAGCCTTGGGAAGCCAGAGGTCAGCCTAGAGTAAAGGGTAAAACTGGAGTCCTGAGTTGGTCACAGACTTTTTGCTTGTTTGTTTGTTTTCAAGACAGGGTTTCTCTGTATAGCCCTGGCTATCCTGGAACTCACTTTGTAGACCAGGCTGGCTTCAAACTCAGAGATCCGCCTGCCTCTGCCTCCCAAGTGCTGGGATTAAAGGCGTGCGCCACCACTGCTCACAGACTTTTAATTTCCATGACTGGATGTCACCACCCATTGAATTCCTCAGTGGCTGAGTTCCTTCCCCTAGCATAGTCTCCACCAGAGGTTCTCCACCTTCCACGGACTTGAGATTGCCCAGTTCTGCTCTCCAGTGTGAGCTCAGACTGAACTTCTCAACCTAGTGTCAGCTAACAAGCAGGCAGCTGCCAGCCAGGAAAGGCAGGTCTGGTGCCTTCTGGTCGGTCAGCTGTGGCTCTGGGGAGCTTTATATGAAGCTCTGACTGAGACTGGCCATGGTTATTTATATCTTACCCCAGCCCCACCAAGGCCAGTCTGTATGGAGCCATCCTGTTCACCTTGCAGCAGACTCGCTGGCTCCCAGTGTCCAAGGCCAGCCTCATCTTCGTCTTCACCATGTTTATGGTGTCATGTAAGGTAAGCTACCCCTGCCCTGTGACCTCTACTTCCCTGGGATGTGGTGGTGGTACTCAGAAACTACCGGGGGAAGACTTGGTCCACCTGAGATAGATGGAAGAAATTTATCAGGAAATTGAGGTACGAGGGCCAAGGAGGTAGGGATGGAGATGGCAAGAAGGAACTTCCAGGCACAGGCTGGGGGTGCTTGTATGGGAGAGTAGGGGGACAGGAATCCGATCAAACCAGAAAGGAGTCTTGGTCCTTCCCTGTCCTTCCACAGGGCTGAGGGTTGTCCCCAGCTCCCCCAAACACAGAAAGCTCCTGCCTACAGATGGTCCATTCTTAGGAGAAGACCACAGCCTTGGAGGCTAAGGCAGGAAGATCCATATGAGTTTGAGGCCAGCTTGGGCTACATAGCGAGTTCCAAGCCAGCCAGGGTTAAATAGTGACATTCTGTTTCAAAAACCCTGGGCCCTGTGGCAAGAAAGTGGGCCCAGGGTCAGGAGTTCAAGGTTATGTTCAGCTTCACAGCAAATTTGAAGCCAGCCTGGGCTACGTCTCAAAACAACAACACAAACGAAAAGCAAGCAAGAAAACAAGGAAGGAGAAAAAGGAGGGCATGAGAGGGAATGAATGTATTGTTTAGAGTTCTAGAATGTGAGGCCTAAGGTAGCAGGGGTGAGTATGGTGGAAGCAGGGGTGGGGTACAGTGAGGTACCTCTTCTAGCTTCAGATGATTGACACCTTCTATGGCCAGACTTGGCTACATAGTGAGTAGGAGGCTAGCCTGGGCTACATGGTACCCTGTCTCAACAACAACAAAATGTAATCCTGAAGTCCAGGTGTTGGGAGGTACTGTTGGCATGGGTGACCGACCACTGGTCACAGCATCCCTAGACTGCTCAGGTGTGGACACTGGAAGTCATGCCTCTTCAGAGTCCAGGATGGGGGCTTGTGCACTTGGGGGCATGGGAAGCTGGAGGGCTGGGGCTGGCTCAATCCCCTCACTACTCCTTTGCTCTCTCCTCTCCTACCATGTGTTTCCTGGACTCCCCTTAGGTGTTCCTGACAGCCACACACTCCCACAGTTCTCCATTTGATATCCTGGAGGGTTACATCTGCCCAGTGCTGTTTGGGGCAACTTGGGGAGGCGACCATCACCATGACAACCATGGAGCACCACATGGCATGGGACTAGGCACCCAGCACTCCGGCCTGCCTGCCAAGGCCAAGGAAGAGCTGGGCGAAGGATCCAGGAAGAAGAAGACCAAGAAAGCAGATTAGGGGTTGGCCCCAGGAATCCACTGGGTGCTCTGTAGAAGGATGTGGACTCAAAGAAACTCAGAACTTAGGGGCATTCAGGGCTCAGACCCTCCCCTCCCTCCGCCCTGCTCTCTGCCACCCTCAACTTCCTCATCTGCAGTTTGGAGCCATCAGCAATTCCAAGGGCTGATGTGGGCTAAATTAGTGTGGAGGAGTTCAGCAGATGTGGAAAACCCTGCCCTCTGCCAGACCCCTCAAAAGGTCACAGCCTTTGGGGGCACACAGTGTAGGCCCAAAGCCCTGGCTGGTAGGCTCTTGGTTTTCATTCTGTGTTCTGTCTAATTATATCTTGTAACCAAAAGAATTTAAAGCCACACGGAGACTCAATTATCTAGATCCTCTCGAGAGCCAGGTGCTGGGGTCCCCTGTCCTTCCGCACTCAGGACCTCCCTAGAATTTTGTGACTCCTGCTGGGCATCTTTAGGCAAATGGCCTTCCTTCTCTGAGCCTTCTGTTTCTGTTCTGTAGCATGGAGACCCCAGGTCCTCCTGTGTACAAAAGGGTCTTTATGATGTCAAGCAGTTTCTTAAGCAGCATGCTAGTGAGAAGGAGACTGGAGCAGCATGAAGGACAGTGGCAGGCTGCTTTGTATGTTAGGCCATTTGTGTTTGAGGCCAGAAGGTCTCACCAGATACTCAGCTGAGCAGGCACATTTAGGGCAGACTGCTAACAGGAGGGGGGCTTGAATTCCTAGGTGCCCACAGGCAAGAGGTGTGGGTGCAGAGCAGAGGGTCCAAGAGCCAACAGCCTTGGTTACTCACAATTGGGCTCTGGGTGTATCAGGTGTCCCTCATGCCTGATCAGCATAGTTCATTCAGTCATTCAACAAACACACAGATCCACACATGCTCGCTATACAGTGTCATGCTGCTCCTCTGAGGAGCGAGCCTTATACAGGGGAAGGGCCATCCATGGTCGCCAAAGTCTCCAGGGCACCTGAGAGAGGTGAGCATGGGGTCCTGCTGGTCTCAGGCTTATGTGAGGCTCAGATCTAGTTGAAGTACCCAGTGTAGCCCATTTGTTGAGAAAATGCTCCTCATAACTTTGCCTGGAGGTAGGGTAGGTCCTGAGGCTGGAAGCTCCCGGGGTTTCATCCCCTTGATGTCAATCAAAGCTCAGTGTGAGTGATCAGCCAATAAATCCCGTGCGAGTAAATCAAGCTCTTTTTCTTTATTCAGCCTCAAAATGTAGGGATCCAGCAGAGTCTTATTTTAGAGATGGCCCAGGCCTGCAGGGATAGGAGATGGGTCTGAAGCCTGGGAAGCAGGGTCAAGCATATCTGAGTTCTCCAAGATAAGTGGGAAGGTGCACACCTGTCCAGAAGCTGAGGCAGGAGGATCACTGTTTCCAAGCCTGCCTGAGTGAAACCAAAAAGGAAGGAAGGAAATGAGGAAGAGAGGAGAGAGAGAGAATGGGGAGGGGGAGGGGGAAAAGGAGGGAGGGAGGGGAGGGAGAGAATGGGGAAGGAGGGGGAGGTAGAGGAAAGGGCAGGGAAGGGAGAGGGGAGGGGAGGGGAGGGGAAAACTCCTGTTGCCATTCAGCACTTCCACTTGCAGGAATGTGCTGCAAAGGGGACCTAGTGATTATGGCTTTTCACAGTAGCTAAAATTTGGAGGCAGGAAGAAAGGCCATAAACCCTTGACAGCGATGGGTCTGGTGTCAGGACAGAAAATTGCCTATAAACCTCAGTGGGTTCTGGCCTGGAATTAGCCCCCAGAGCAGCTGCGATGATCCCAAAGAAGTAGCCTTTTGCCCTCCAACCCAAGGCGAGGGTATCACATATTCTGACTGGACAGACTGAATGGAAATAAAAAGCCTCCCAGCCTATTTTGGGAGGGAGTCGTGATAGCTGCTGGCTGGCCTGTGGTCAGGGACCATTGCCAGAACAGGCTGCCATGGTGTCCACAAACAGGTGCCAGAGAACTCTGACAGCCGGGTCTTAAGTTCGGGTTAATTTTAGCAGGATTCAAGTTTGGTAGCTTCTATTGTCTGATATTGAGAACGGGGTTCTTTATACTGTTTAAACAATTATATTTAGCATTTAAATCCAAGTCTCGGCACCATATGATGTGTTTATAAAAAGATAAAGAAAGAATGAATATGTTCTATAGGGGTATGGTGAGGTATGGGGGAAAGGAGTGCCTTGGCGGGCCCATGCCAAGATATCCCTTCCCCCGAGAGACCAGCCACATGATCGTATAGTATAGAATAGAGTTTATTCAGGGCATGGGAGGGGAGTTAAGAGTGTAGTAGATGTAAACGAGGAAAATACCTAATAAAAAAATAAATTAAAAAAAAAAGAGTGTAGTAGAGGCAGAGAAAGGCAGAGGGAGAAAGTAGAGAAGTAGAGGCCGGCCATGACCACATGGAGAGAAGGGTGGAGGAAGGGAATGGGAAGGAGAGAGCAAGAGGAGGAGAGAAGCAAGAGAACAAGAGTAAGAGAGGAAGGGGGCAAGCAGCCTTTTTTTTTTTAATTAATTTATTTATTATATATAAGTACACTGTAGCTGTTTTCAGACACTCCAGAAGAGGACGTCAGATCTTGTTACAGATGGTTGTGAGCCACCATGTGGTTGCTGGGATTTGAACTCTGGACCTTTGAAAGAGCAGTCGGGTGCTCTTACCCACTGAGCCATCTCACCAGCCCCACAAGCAGCCTTTTTATAGTGGGTCAGGCATACCTGGCTATTGCAGGTAACGGGATGAGCATACTTGGCTGTTGCCAGGTGTCTTAGTCAGGGTTTCTATTCCTGCACAAACATCATGACCAAGAAGCAAGTTGGGGAGGAAAGGGTTTATTCGGCTTACACTTCCATGCTGCTGTTCATCACCAAAGGAAGTCAGGACTGGAACTCAGACAGGTCAGGGAGCAGGAGCTGATACAGAGGCCATGGAGGGATGTTCTTTTCTGGCTTGCCTCCCCTGGCTTGCTCAGCCTACTCTCTTATAGAACCCAAGACTACCAGCCCAGGGATGGTCCCACCCACAAGGGGCCTTTCCCCCTTGATCACTAATTGAGAAAATGCCTTACAGTTGGATCTCATGGAGGCATTTCCTCAACTGAAGCTCCTTTCTCTGTGATAACTCCAGCTGTGTCAAGTTGACACAAAAATAGCCAGTACACCAGGTAACTGAGGGGTGGAGTTTAGACAGAGTGCTAACAGGGGAAATAATGGTAGAGCCCCTGCCTAGAATCCCTAGTGAGGGGCTGGGGTGTGGCTCAGGGGTCGATCACTTGTCTAACATGTGCAAGGCCCTGGGCTCCATCTATGCCACCATACACATATACATCCATACTGTGAAGCTCAGTGACAACCGATTTGATTGTTGTTGTTGTGTTTGTTTGTTTGTTTGTTTGTTTTGAGACAGTGTTTCACTGTGAAGCTCTAGCTGGACTGGAACTACGCAGACCAAGCTGGTTTTGAACTCACAAAACTAGGACTGCCTGTGCCTCCTGAGGACTGGGAGTAACGGCGTGCCGCACCACTGTTGAGCCTCACTGTGAAGCTCTGACTAACCTGGAACCCTGTAGATCTGCTGGCCACTCATTCACTCACTGATGCCAGCCCTCATTCAGTTCATTTCCAGAACTCTCTTCCTTTTAAAGAGTGCGATGGAACCCTGGTCCTTGGCATGCTCAGCTAGTGTTCTGCGGCAGAGCCCTGTCCTCAGCTCCTTCCATCAAGAGAAACAAAGTTGTCACTACCTCCCTCGCTCCATGCCTCTGCCCTTTCTACCTTATTCATTTGTCAGTTCCAGCGATGTTCCAGTTCATTTGTCAGCTCCAGCCATGTCCCAGGAGCTTATCGTATTTCCCCCACTGCCCTATTTCACTTGGCTGAATGCCCTCCAACTTCATCTGACTTGTTTTGTTTTGTTTTTTGCCCAGGTTGGCTCCCATTTGTAGAGGATCTACTTCTGCCTCCTAGAGCTGGGGCAGGTGTGCAGTCCGACTCTCTTTAAAGATGATGGAAGGACACGGGAGGACTTGGGTCAGCAACAGCCCCACACAGCTCCTCTCCCTGTTCCAGGCCCCCATCCAGCAACACTGCACACGTGGGCCGGAGCTGAGCCTACAGACAGATTTCACAGCTGACTTCTGCCTGGAGGCGGCTGGGAAAAGTCTTAGCTCAATTAGCAAAGGAAACTAACATCTGATTGAGCTGTGGAAACTAGAGGAGAGGTCAAAGGGAAGGTCAGACACTGGATGTTGGTGGGTCCCTGCTGGCAGCCTGGGTTTGCTCAGGACCACTAGTGAGCCGGGTGAACTCCTGGGCAAAAGAAAATACTGAAACGGGGAGACTCTATAAGCACATACCCAATCTGGCTCCCAAGTCTGGGGTGCTGCCTGCCAAGCATAGGAAGGCTGAGTTCTAAGGGCCACTGAGCACAGGTACCCCAATACATACTCAGTATGTATGGAGCCCAGCTCTGTCCTCAACAAATATGGCTTTGTACTTTTGTCTTTAAGTAAAGTATAAATGGCACACAGCCCCTGACTGCACCTCCCCTGTAGTTGCTCTTTGTTATCACAGCAGCAAGGTTCAAACATTTTAATTTCCTGAACAGTTGAAAGTATAGATTATCTATCTTGTCCTTTTTAGAAAGGAGTTGACAGCCAGGCAGTGGTGGCACACACCTTTAATCCCAGCACTTGGGAGGCAGAGGCAGTTGGATTTCTGAGTTTGAGGCCAGCCTGGTCTACAAAGTGAGTTCCAGGACAATCAGGGATCAGGGTTTCACTGAGAGGCTCTGTCTCAAAAAACCAAAAAAAAAAAAAAAAAAAAAACCAAAAAAAAAAAAAAAAAAAAAAAAGGAAAAGAAAAGAAAAAGAAAAAAGAGGAAAAAAAAAAAAGAAAGAAGGAGTTGACAACTCCTAGACTAGTTGGTTGGATGGTGTGTGTGTGTGTGTGTGTGTGTGTGTGTGTGTGTGTGTGTGTGTGTGTGAGAGAGAGAGAGAGAGAGAGAGAGAGAGAGAGAGAGAGAGAGAGAGAGAGAGAGAGAGAGAGAGAGAAAACACCATTTGTAACTCCAGATCTGCGGGATCCGGTGCCCTCTTCTGGCCTCTTCAGGTATTGCATATATATGAAGCACAGGCATATGCAGGCAAAATACACAAACAATAAAAATAAATCCAGATATCTTTTTTTTTTAAAGATTGTTTTTCTTTCTTAAAATAAAATTTAAAAATCATATGGGTGCTTTTGCCTGCATTTGTATCTGTGTGCCAGGAAAAGGCATCTGATGCCCTGGAATTGGAATTATAGACAGGTGAGAACTGCCATGCAAGTTCTGGGAATCAAACCCAGGTTCTTTGCAAGAGCAGCCAGTGTGTTCTTAATCACCAAGACACCCCTCAAGCCCCCCTTTTTCCCCTCCTTTTCTTGAATTTCTGGGACTAGAACCTAGGGACTCACACATGTTAAGCAGGTGCATCCCACACCTGCATCCCACACCTGCATCCCGCACCTGCATCCCGCACCTGCATCCCGAACCCTCTTCTTGCTTTTAGTTTGGATGCATGATCTTGCTAAGTAGCTCAGGCTAGCTTTGAATTCTTTAAAACATTTTTTCTTTTCTTTTTCATTTAAAATGTTATTTATTTAATGTATACTCATATGCTCTGCTGCATATATATATATATGCCTGCCTGAAGAGGTGGTTGTGAGCCACCATGTGGTTGCTGGGAATTGAATTCATGACCTCTGGAAGAGCAGCCAGTGCTCTTAGCTGCTAAGTCATCTCACCAAACCTAAAAAGTTTTTTTAATTAAAAAAAAAAAGTTATATGTGTGCTACACTAAGGTGTGTAGTCCATGTGTGCCTGTGTGTATCCAGAGGAAGATGCCAGTGTCCTCTATCTCTTTCTGCTTTACTCCCGTGATACAGTCTAACTGAACACGAAGCCGGTGTTTTGTCCTAGCATTGAGGCTGGTTACAACTGCAGCCTGGGTACTAAGAGATCTTAGAGGATCCTCATGTTTTTTCAGTGTGACAAGATTGCGATATTTTGAAGAATTTCCTATTATTTTATTTTATTTATTGATATAGATTTTTTTCCTCCGTCAATCAATATATCCTGATCATGGTTTACCCTCCCCCTGCTCCTCCCAGCTCCTTCCTCTCTCCCTCCCATCCAGATCCATTCCCTTTTCTCATTAAAAAACAAACAGGTGCAGGGCTGGAGAGATGGCTCAGCGATTAAGAGCACTGACTGTTCTTCTGAAGGTCCTGAGTTTAAATCTCAGCAACCACATGGTGGCTTACAACCATCTGTAATGATATCTGACGCCCTCTACTGGTGTGTCTGAAGACAGCTACAGTGTACTTACATATAAATAATAAATAAATCTTAAAAAAAAAAAAAAAAAAAAAAAAGAGTACTGTCTGCCCTTTCAGAAGTCCTGAGTTCAATCCCTAGCAACTACATGGTGGCTCACAGCCATCTGTGTTGGAATCTGATGCCCTCTCCTGGCATACAGATATAATTTCAGATGGAGCACTCATATACATAAAATAAAAAAATAAATCTTAAAGCAAACAGGTGTTTAAGGGATAATAATAAAATACAACAAGGTAAAAACTATTATCTCAGACTTCATCAAAACAAGCCAACAGAAGAAAAAGAGCCCAAGAGAAAGTGCAAGAATCAGAGACCCACACTTTATTTATACTTAGAAATCCCATAAAACCACTAAACTGGAAACCATAATAGAGAAGCACAGAGGACCTGTGCAGATGCATGCAGGCTCTGGGCACGCTGCTTCAGTCTCTGTGAGTTCCTGTGAGCCTTGCATATGTTGATTCAGAGGATCTTGTTCTTTGGTGTCCTCTACCACCCCCTCTTCCATCCTCCTCTTCCAGCTCAAGAGTTCCTGAGCTCTGAGGGGAGGGATTTGATGGAGGCATCCCATCTTTGGGATGTTTTGAGGCCTCTCACCCTCTGCATACTATCTAGCTGTGGTCTCTGTGTTGTTCCCATCTGCTGCGGGAGTAGCTTCTCTGATGATGGCTGAGCAAGGCACTGATCTGACTCTAGCACATATCATTTGGAGTCATTTTATTGCTATTTTTTTTTTTAAAGACAAGGGTAAAACCAAATACTTCTAGATATTATGCAGTGAGCATTCAACCTAAAATGGGATGTCCACAAACTCAGGTTCTTGGTCACACAAACAGTGTCAGTTATGGGTTCCATCTTGTGGATGGATTTAAGTCAAATGAGACATGGGTTGGTATCTCCTACAAGCTTTGTGTGGCCCTTGCAATAGCATGCCTTATAGGCAGGGCATGATTATAGATCAAAGATTGGTGTTCATGTTTCTCCTTTGGTAGCTGCAGACTACCTTCTGGTACCAAAGACTCTACCACACAGTGAGGAAGGCTCAATGTAGGCACCAGATCAGTGTCTCCACGTTCAGTGAGTTGTGTAGGTGTTGTCTTTGGCAGTGGGGCATTGCCAATGGTTTGTTTAGAGTAGCTTATTGTCTTAGCAACAGCTTGGGTTGTTCAGGGATTTTTATGAAAACCCTCTGGCTAATAATTCAGTTAGATGTAGAAAAATCAAGCACTGAAAGCTTCATTTGGTGACAATGTCCCATATATGAATATATTTGAGGAGGCTTCTATTGTATTAGGTTTCATAATACGCTTCAAAGGGTGTGTCCCTTCCAATGTTCCCACCATATTAGCTGTCTCACTCCCCACTTACTACTCAATCCTTCCATTCTAGCTCCTTCCCCACCATGACTTTCCATTCTAACTCCAGCCCCATCATGACGATACATTCTAGATGCACCCAACCATGACTATCCATTCTAGCTCCACCCGCACCATGACTATCCACTCTAGCTCCACCCGCACCATGACTATCCACTCTAGCTTCACCCGCACCATGACTATCCACTCTAGCTTCACCCGCACCATAACTATCAACTCTAGCTTCACCCGCACCATGACTATCCACTCTAGCTCCACCCGCACCATGACTATCCACTCTAGCTTCACCCGCACCATGACTATCCACTCTAGCTTCACCTCCACCATGACTATCCACTCTAGCTTCACCTCCACCATGACTATCCACTCTAGCTCCACCCGCACCATGACTATCCACTCTAGCTTCACCCCCACCATGACTATCCACTCTAGCTTCACCCCCACCATGACTATCCACTCTAGCTCCACCCCCACCATGACTATCCACTCTAGCTTCACCCCCACCATGACTATCCACTCTAGCTTCACCCCCACCATGACTATCCACTCTAGCTTCACCCGCACCATGACTATCCACTCTAGCTTCACCCCCACCCAAGACTAACCATTCTAGCTCCACCAAAACTATGACTATCAAGCCGGGCGTGGTGGCGCACGCCTTTAATCCCAGCACTCGGGAGGCAGAGGCAGGCGGATTTCTGAGTTCGAGGCCAGCCTGGTCTACAAAGTGAGTTCCAGGACAGCCAGAGCTATACAGAGAAACCCTGTCTCGAAAAACAACAAAACAAAACAAAACAAAACAAAACAAAAAAAAAACTATGACTATCCATTCTAGCTCCCCCCCCATGACTATCCATTCTAGCTTCACCTCCACCATGACGATCCATTCTAGCTCCAAGCCCACCATGACTATCCATTATAGTTCCAACCACAAGAATATATAATCTAGCTCCAGCCCCACCATGACTACCCATTCTAGATCCACCCCCACCATGACGATCCATTCTAGCTCCACCCCCAAAACAATGATCCATTCTAACTCCACCACCACCACGAGGATCCATTATAGCTCCAACCCCACCATGACTATCAATTCTAGCTCCACCCCCACCATGAGTATCCATTCTATCTTCACCCCCACCATGACAAACCATTCTAGCCCCACCCCCAAAATGACAATCCATTCAAGATCCACCTACACCATGACTATCCATTCTAGCTCTACCCCCACCATAGGGATCCATTCTAGCTCCACCCCCACCATGACAATCCATTCTAACTCTACCTACACCATGATGATCCATTCTAGCGCTACCCACACCATGACTACACATTCTGGCTCCATCCCCAATATGACGATCCATTCAAGCCCCACAGTCACCATGACTATCCATTCTACCTCCACCACAGTCACCATGACTATCCATTCTACCTCCACCTCCACCATTATGATCCATTGTAGCTCCACCCCCACTATGAGGATCCATTCTAGCTCCACCCCCACCATGACCAACCATTTCTAGCTCCAGCCCCACTTTGACTATCCATTGTAGCTCCACACCCACCATGATTAACCATTCTACCTCAACCCCCACCATGATTATCCATTTGAGCTCCACCACCACCATGACCATCCATTCAAGTTCCACCCCCACCGAGACGATCCACTCTAGCTCCAACCCCACCCTAACAATCCATTCTAGCTCCATGCCCACCAACTATCCATTCGAGAGACACCCCCTGCATGAGGACCATTCTAGCTCCACCCCAACCATGTCTATCAATTCTAATTCCACGCCCACCATGACTATCCATTCTAGCTCCACCCCCACCATGAAGATCCATCCTAGCTCCACCCCCCACCAAGACTACCCATTTTACCTCCACACCCACAATGAAGATCAATTCTAGCTCCACGCCCACCATGACTAACCATTCTAACTCAACCCTCACCATGACTATCCATTCTAGCTCCACCCCCACCATGACTATCCATTCTAGCTCCACCCCCACCATGACTATCCATTCTAGCTCTACCCCAACAATGAAGATCCATTCTAGCTCCACCCACACCCTGACAATCCATTCTAGCTCCACCCCCACCATGAAGATCCATTCTAGCTCCACCCCCACCATGACCATCCATTCTAACTCCACCCCCACAAAAACAATCAATTCAAGCTCCACCCCCATCATGACGATCAATTCTAGCTCCACCGCACCATAACAATTAATTCTATCTCCATCCCTACCATGCCTATCCATTCTAGCTCCACCCCCAGCATGATGATCCATTCTAGCTCCACCCCCACCATGCATATTCTAGCTCTACCCACACAATTATGATCCATTCTAGCTCCACCCCCAACATGACGATCCATACTAGCTCCACCCCCAGCATGATGATCCATTTTAGCTTCACACCCACCATGACATCCATTCTAGCTTCACCCCCACCATGACTATCGATTCTAATTCCACCCCCTCCATGATGATCCATTCTAACTCCATTGCCACCATGACCACCCATTCAAACTCCACCCCCACCGTGAGTTCCATTCTAGCTCCACACCCATCATGACTATCAATTCTAAATCCACCCCCTCCATGACGATCCATTTTAGCTCCACCACCACCATGACTATCCATTCTAGCCCCACCACCATGATGACGATCCATACTAACTCCACGATCAGCATGATGATCCATTCTAGCTTCACCCCTCCATGACCACCCATTCTAGCTCCACCCCAACCATGACCATCTATTCTAGCGCCACCACCACCATGATGGTCCATTCTAGTTCCACTCCCACCATGACGACCCATTCAAGCTCCATCCACACTGTGATGTTCCATTCTAGATCCACCCCCACCATAACAATCCATTCTAGCTCCACCCCAACCATGACGATCCATTCTAGTTCCACTACCACCATGACGACCCATTCAAGCTCCACCTACACTGTGACGTTCCATTCTAGATCCACCCCCACCATAACAATCCATTCTAGCTCCACCCAAACCATGACGAACCATTCTAGCTCCACCCTGACAATGACGTTCCATTCTAGCTCCAGTCCCACCATGACGAACCAAACTAGCTCCACCCCCAGAATGACTATGGATTTTAATTCCACCACCACTATGAAGATCCATTCTAGGTCCACCCCCATCATGACGATCCATTCTAGCTCCACCCCCATCATGACGATCCATTCTAGCTCCAACCCCAAAATGACAATCCACTCTAGCTCCACCTACACCATGACTATCCATTCTAGCTCTACCCCCACCATAACAATTCATTAGAGCTCCAACCCCACCATTGTTGCTGGCCGGCCAGCGGCTCTCGAGGAACAGGTACGACTGAGATGGCAGGCTCGAGCTGAAAGATAGGAACTAGATGGCTGAAGAAAGAACGGAGCTAAGTCAAATCAGATTCTGATCAAAGCTCAATTTTAATGTCAGCAAACACGCTTTATAAAGAAGAGGGGAGGTCCGTCCCTGGCCAAGCAAAGTTCCTTTGAAGTAGATAGGTCAGCCTTTTAGTGGGAACTCCCGAAGATCTCAGTTAGGTGTTAACTCTGGAAAATTCTTGGAAGAGAACCGGTTCAGCCTCAGACAGGTTGGGCCTCAGGCAGGTAGTGGCACATCAAAGGAGCATCACAGCAGATGGCTCCGCTTAAGGCAGATGGTCACAGCCAGCCTTCCTGGGCTGGAAGGAGGTAACACATCATGACTATCCATTCTAGTTCCACCCCCACAATGATGATCCTTTCCAGCACCACCCCCACAATGAAGACAGATTCTAGTCCATACCCACCATGACTATCCATTCTAGCTCCACCCCTACCATGATGATCCATTCTAGCTCCACCCCCACCAAGATGATCCATTCTAGAACCACCCCCACCATGAATATTCATTCTACCTACACCCCCACCATGACTATCCATTCTAGCTCCACCTGCACCATTATGATCCACTGTAGTTCAATGCCCACCACGACTAACCATTCTAACTCAACCCTCAACATGACAATCCATTCTAGCTCCACCCCTTCCTTGACTATCCATTGTAGCTCCACCCACACCATGACTATACATTCTAGCTCCACACCCACCATGAGTATCATTTCTAGCTCCTGGACCACCATGACGAACCATTCTAACTCAACCCCCACCATGAGGATCAATTCAAGCTCCACACCCATCATGACGATCCATTCTAGCTCCATCCCACAATAACAGTCCATTGTAGCTTCAACCCTACCCTTACTATCCATTCTAGCACCACCCCAACCATGACGATCCATTCTAGCACCACCCCCACAATGATGATCCATTCTAGCACCACCCATACCATGACTATCCATTCTACCTCCACCCCCAACATGACTAATCATTCTTGCTCCACCGCCACCATGACGATCCATTCTAGCTCCACCACCATTATGACTATCCATTCTAGATCCAAACCCCACCAAGATGATCCATTCTAGAACCACCCCCACCATGACTATCCATTGTAGCTTAACCCCCAACATGATTAACCATTCAAACTCTACCCCAACAATGACTATCCATTGTAGCTCCAGTCCCACCATGGCGATCCATTCTAGCTCCACCCACAAAATGATGACCCATCCTAGCACCACCTACACCATGAATATCCATTCTAGCTCCACCCCCACCATGACATTCATTCTAGCTCCACCCCCACCATGACTATCAATTCTAATTCCACCCCCTCCATGATGATCCATTCTAGCTCCACTGCCACCATGACCATCAATTCTAGCTCCACCACCACCATGGTGATCCATTCTAGCTCCACCCCCTCCATGACGAACCATTCTAGTTCCACACCCACAATGACTATGGATTCTAATTCCACCACAACTATGAAGATCCATTCTAGGTCCACCCCCAACATGACGATCCATTCTAGCAACACCCCCACCATGACCATCCATTCTATCTCCACCCATATAATGACTATCCATTCTAGCTCCACCCAATCCATGATGATCCATTTTAGCTCTACCCCCTCTGATCCATTATAGCTCTATCCCTACCGTGAGGATACATTCAAGCTCCACACCCAGAACGATGATCCATTCTAGCTGCACCACTCCATGACTCTACATTCTAGCTCCAACCCTAACACGATGATCCATTCTACCCTACCCACACCATGATGATCCATTCTAGCTCCAGCCCACCATGACAACCAATTAAAGCTCCACATCCTAGCTCCACCCCCACCATAACAATCCAATCTAGCTCCATCCCCACCATGATGACCCATTCAAGCTCCACCCTGACTGTGATGCTCCATTCTAGCTCTGCCCCACCATTGCAATCCAATGTACCTACTCCCCCACCATGACGATCCATTGTAGCTCCACCCCTTCCATGATGATCCATTCTAGCTCCATCCCCAACAGGACGATAAATTCTAGCTGCACCTCCACAATGACGAACCATTCTAGCTCCACCACCCCCATAATGATCCATTGTAGCTCCACCCCCACCATGACGATTCATTGTAGCTCCACCCCCACCGTGACTATACATTCTAGCGCCACCCCCACCATGACGACCCACTCAAGCTCCACATTCTAGCTCCATTCCCACTATAACAATCCAATCTAGCTCCACTCCCACCATAAAGATACATTCTATCTCCACCCCCTCCATGAAGATCCATTCTAGCTTCACCCTCTCCATTGAGGATCAATTCTAGTTCCACCCACACCATGACTATCCATTCTAGCTCCACACCCAGAATGATGATCCATTCTAGCCTCAACCACAGCATGATGATCCATCCATTCTAGCTCCACCCCCAGAATGATGAAGCATTCTAGCTCCACCCCCAAGAATGATGAAGCATTCTAGCTCCACCCCCACCGTGACGACACATTCTAGCTCCACCCCCACCATGATGATCCATTGTAGCTCCACTTTCACCATGACTATACAATCTAGCTCCACCCCCACAATGACTATCCATTCTAGCTCCACACCCACCGTGACTATGCAATCTAGCTCCACAACCACCATGACAATCCATTCTAGCTCCACCCCAACCATGCCGACCCATTCAAGTTCCACATTCTAGCTCCACCCCCCACTATAACAATCCAATCTAGCTCCACTCCTACCAGGACGATCCATTCTAGCTCCATCCCCTTCATGAAGATCCATTCTAGCTTCACCCCCTCCAGGATGATCCATTCTAGCTCCACCCCCACCAAGACGATCCATTCTAGCTCCACACCAAGAAAGATGATCCATTCTAGCCCCAAGCACAGCATGATGATCCATTCTAGCTCCACGCCCAGAATGACAATCCATTCTAGTACCATGCCCACCATGATGATACATTTTTGCTCAAGGTGCACCTTGATGATCCATTCTAGCTCCACCCCCATCATGAGGATCCATTCTAGCTTCACCCCCTCCATGATCATCCATTCCAACCCCAATGCCAGTATCATGATCCATTTTATATCCTCCCCCGAAATGATGATCCGTTCTAGCTCCAATCTCAGCATGAAAATCCATTCTAGCTCAACTCCCACTATTACATCCCTTTAAGCTCCACCCTCACTATGATTATCAATTCTAATTCCACCCACACCATGGCGATCTATTTTAGCTTCATCACCACTATGACAACCCATCGAAGCTCCACCCCCACCGTGATGTTCCATTCTAGTTCCACCCCCTCCATAAAAATCCATTCTAGCTCCACCCCCACCATAAAAATCCATTCTAGCTCCACCCCAACCATGACGATCCATTCTAGCTCCACCCCCTCCATGACGAACCATTCTAGTTCCACCCCCAGAATGATGATCCATTCTAGCTCCACGCCCACCATGGTATCTATTCCATCTCCACCCCCACAATGACTATGGATTCTAATTCCATCACAACTATGAAGATCCATTCTACATCCACCCTCAACATGATGATCCATTCTAGCTCCACCCCCAACATGACCATCCATTATACCCCCCACCCCCACCATGACGACCCATTCAAGCTCCACATTCTACCTCCACCCCCACCATAACAATACAATCTAGCTCCACCCCTACTATGAGGATCCATTCTAGCTCCACCCCCACCAAGGCAATCTATTCTAGCTCCACCCCCACTATGAGGATCCATTCTAGCTCCATCCCCACCATGATGATCAATTCTAGCTTCAACCCCACCATGACCACTCGTTCAAGCTCCACCCCCACAGTGACGCTCCATTCTAGCTCCTCCTCCACCATAACAATCCATTCTAGCTGCACACCCACTATGACGATCCATTCTATAACCACCCCCTCTATAACAATCCATTCTAGCTCTATCCCCACCATTACTATCCTTTCTAGCTCCACACCCAGCATGACGATCTCCATTCAAGCTCCATCCCTACCATGACAATCCATTCTAGCTCCACCCCCACAATTATGATCCATTCTAGCTCCACCCCCAACATAAATATCCATTCTAGCTCAACCAGCAACATGACAAACCATTCAAACTCTACCCCCACAATGACTATCCATTCTAGTTTCAGTCCACCATGATGATCCGTTCTAGCTCCACCCCCAAAATGACAATACATTCTAGGACCACCTACACCATGACTATCCATCATAGCTCCACCCGCACCATGACTATCGCTTTTAATTCCACCACGACCATGACGATCATTTCTAGCTCCACCCTCAACATGACGATCCATACTAGCTCCATCCCCAACATGACGATCCATTCTAGCTCCACCCCCAGCATGAAGATCCATTCTAGCTTCACATCCACCATGACATCCATTCTAGCTTCACCACTACCATGATGATGCATTCTAGCTCCACTCCCACCATGATGACCCATTCAAGCTCCCCCCCTCCATGACTATCCATTCTAGCACCACTGACACCATAAGCATCCATTCTAGCTCCACCAACCATGATGATGAATTCTAGCTCCACTCCCACCATGATGACCCATTCAAGCTCATCCCTCTGCATAGCTATCCATTCTAGCTCCACCACTACCATGATGATCCATACTAGCTCCACCCCCATCATAATGATCCATTCTAGCATCACCCCACCATGACATCCATTCCACCTCCACCCCCACAATGACTATTGATTCTAATTCCACCCCCTCCATGACCATCCATTCTAGCTCCACCACCACCATGACGATCCATTCTAGTTCCACTCCCACCATGATGACCCATTCAGCTCACCCACACTGTGACTTTCCATTCTAGCTCCACACCCACCATGACTATCCTTTTTTTTTTTTTTTTTTTTTTTGGTTTTTCGAGACAGGATTTCTCTGTAGCCCTGGCTGTCCTGGAACTCACTTTGTAGACCAGGCTGGCCTCGAACTCAGAAATCTGCCTGCCTCTACCTCCCAAGTGCTGGGATTAATGGTGTGTGCCACCACACCCAGCTCATGACTATCCATTTAAGCTCTACCCACACAATGACTATCCAGTGTAGTTCCAGTCACACAAAGAGGTTCCATTCTAGCTCCACCCCCAAAATGATGATCCATTCTAGCTCCAACTACACCATGACTATTCATGCTAGCTCTACCTACACCATGAAGATCCATTCTAGCTCCACCTACACCATGACGATCCATACTAGCTCCACCCACACCATGACTACACATTTTGCCTCCACCCCCAATATGATAATCCGTTCAAGCCCCACTGTCACCATGACTATCCATTCTACATCAACTCCCACCATGATGATCCATTGTAGCTCCACCTCCACCATGACTAACCATTCTAGCTCCACCCCCACCATGATCATCTATTCTATCTCCACCCCCACCATGAGGATCCATTCTAGCTCCACCCCCACTATGACCAACCATTCTAGCTCCACCCCACCTTGACTATCGATTGTAGCTTCACCCCCACCATGACTATCCATTTGAGCTCCACCACCAACATGACCATCCATTCAAGTTCCACCCCTATCGAGACAATCCACTCTAGCTCCAACACCACCATAACAATCCATTGTAGCACCATGCCCACCAATTATCCATTCTAGAGACATCCCCTGCATGATGACCCATTCTAGCTCCACCCCAACCATGACTATCAATTCGAATTCCATGCCCAAAATGACTATCCGTTCTAGCTCCACCTACAACATGATGATATATATATTCTAGCTCAACCCCCACCATGATGATCCATTCTAGCTCTACCCCCTCTATGACGATCCATTATAGGTCTATCCCTACTGTGAGGATACATTCTACTCCACGCCCACCATGATGATATTCTAGCTCCACCCTCAGAATGATGATCCATTCTAGCTGCACCCCCACCATGACTCTACATTCTAGCTCCACCCCTAGCATGATGATCCATTCTACCCCACCCACACCATGATGATCCATTCTAGCTCCAGACCCACCGTGACAACCCATTAAAGCTCCACATCCTAGCTACACCCCCACCATAACAATCCAATCTAGCTCCACCCCCATCGTGACGATACATTCTAGCTCCACACCCACCATGATGATCAATTCTAGCTCCACCCCCACCATGACAACCCATTCAAGCTCCACCCGGACTGTGATGCTCCATTCTAGCTCACCCACCATTGCAATCCTGCCTCTTTTTTTTTTTTTTTAAAGATTTATTTATTATATGTAAGTACACTGTAGCTGTCTTCAGACACTCCAGAAGAGGGCACCAGATCTCGTTGCAGATGGTTGTGAGCCACCATGTGGTTGCTGGGATTTGAACTCTGGACCTTCGGAAGAGCAGTCGGGTGCTCTTACCCACTGAGCCATCTCACCAGCCCTCCACCATTGCAATCCAATCTACCTCCACTCTCACCATGACGATCCATTCTAGCTCCAATCCCTCCATGACGATCCATTCTAGCACCATTCCCAACATGATGAACATTCTACCTGCACCCCCACCGTGATGATCCATTGTAGCTCCACCCCCACCATGAGAACCCATTCAAGGTCCACATTCTTGCTCCACCCACATAATAACAATCCAATCTAGCTCCACCCCCACCATGATTATCAATTCTAATTCCACCTCCACCATGACGATTCATTCTAGCTCCACGCACACCATGGCAATCCATTTTAGCCTCACTACCACCATGATGACCTATCGAAGCTCCAGCCCCACCGTGATGTTCCATTCTAGTTCCACCCCCTCCATAAAAATCCATTCTAGCTCCACCCCACAATGACGATGCATTCTAGCTCCACCCCCACCATGACGATATTCTAGCTCCACCACCAGAATGATGATCCATTCTAGATCCACCACCACCATGATGATATTCTAGCTCCACCCCTGGAATGATGATCCATTCTAGGTCCACTTCCACCATGACGATCTATTCTAGCTTCACCCCCACAATGACGACCCATTCTAGCTCCACCCACTCCATGACCACCCACTCAAGATTCACATTCTAGCTCCATCCCCACCATGACGACCCATTCAAACTCCACATTCTAGCTCCACCCCCACTATAACAATCCCATCTAGCTCCACTCCCACCATGACGATCCATTGACTCCCTCAATGAAGATCCATTCTAGCTTTACCCCCTCCATTGAGGATCGATTCTAGCTCCACCCCACCATGACGATCCATTCTAGCTCCACCCCCACAATGTCGATCCATTCTAGCTCAACCCCCACCATTATGATCCATTCTAGCTAAACCCCAACCATGATGACCCATTCAAGCCCCACTCCTACTGTGATGCTCCATTCTAGCTCCACCCCCACCATAACAATACATTTTAGCTCCATCCCCTCCATGAAGATCCATTCTAGCTCCACCCCCACCATGATGATCCATTCTAGCTCCACACCAAGAATGATGATCCATTCTAGTCCCAATGACAGCATGATGATCCATTCTAGCTCCTCCCCCAGAATGACTATCCGTTCTAGTACCACTCCCACCAAGATGATACATTCTAGCTCAACTTTCACCTTGATGACCCATTCTAGCTCCACCCTCACCATGACGATCCATTATAGCTCCACCCCCTTCATGATGATCCATTCCAACCCCAACGCCATTATTATGATCCATTTTAGATCCACCCCCGAAATCATGATCCATTCTAGCTCCAACCTCAGCATGATAATCCATTCTAGCTCAACCCCCACTATTACATCCCTTCTAGCTCCACCCCCACCATGATTACCAATTCTAATTCCACCCACACCATGATGATCCATTCTAGCTCCATCCACACCTCGGCAATCCATTTTAGCTTCGCCACCACCATGACAACCCAACAAAGCTCCACCCTACGGTGATGTTCCATTCTAGTTCCACCCCCTCCATAAAAATCCATTTTAGCTTCACCCCACCATGACGATGCATTCTAGCTCCACCCCCACCATGACGATCCATTCTAGCTCCACCCCCTCCATGACGAACCATTCTAGTTCCACCCCCAGAATGATGATCCATTCCAGCTCCACCCCCACTATGACAATCTATTCTAGCTCCACCACACCATGGTGACGCATTGAAGCTCCACCCCCACCATGACTTTCCATTCTAGGTCCACCACCGCCATAGTGATCCAATCTAGTTCCACTTCCACCATGATGATTTATTGTAGCTCCACCCACTCCATGACGATCCATTCTATCTCCACCTCCACTGACGATCCATTCTTGCTCCACCTATTCCATGACGATACATTTTATCTCCACCCCCACAATGATGATTCATTCTAGCTCTATCCCTACCATGAGGATCCATTCGAGCTCCACACCCACCATCACGATATTCTAGCTCCACCCTCAGAATGAAGATCCATTCTAGCTGCACCCCACCATGACTCTACATTCTAGCTCCACCCGTAACATGATGATCCATTCTACCCCACCCACACCATGACGATCCATTCTAGTCCACCCACACCGTGACAACCTATTAAAGCTCCAGACCACCACTATTACAATCCAATCAAGCTCCACCCCCACCATGAGGATACATTCTAGCTCCACACCCACCATGATGATCAATTCTAGCTCCACCCCCACCATGACGACACATTCAAGCTCCACCCGGACTGTGATGCTCCATTCTAGCTTCACCCCACCATTGTAATCCAATCTATCTCCACCCCCACTATGATGATCCATTCTAGCTCCATCCCCAATATGACCATCCATTCTAGCACCACCACCCCCATATTGATCCATTGTAGCTCCACCCCCACCATGACTAGCTCCACATCCCCTATGATGATCCATTCTAGCTCCACATTCTTGGTCCACCCCCACTATAATAATCTAATCTAGCTCCACTCCCATCATGACGATACATTCTATCTTCACCCCCTCCATGAACATCCATTCTACTTCACCCCCTCCATTGAGGATCGATTCTAGCTCCACCCCCACCATGACTATCTATTCTAGCTCCATACCCAGAATGATGATCCATTCTAGCCCTATCCACAGCATGAAGATCCATTCTAGCTCCACCCCCACCATGATGGCACATTCTAGCCCCACCCCCACCATGAAGATCCATTGTAGCTCCACTCACACCATGACTATACAATTTAGCTCCACCCCCACCATGATGATCCATCCTAGCTCCACCCCCACCATTATGGTCCATTCTAGCTAAACCCCATTCATCACGACCCATTCAAGCTCCACCCCCACCAAGACAACCCATTCTAGCTCCATCCCCAACATGGGGATACATTCTAGCTCCACCCCACCATGATGATTCATTCTAGCTCCACCACATCCATGAAGATCCATTCTAGCTAGACTCCCACCATGTCGATGCATTCTAGCTCTTCCCCCACCATGACGATCCATTCTAGCTAAACCCCATTCATCAAGACCCATTCAAGCTCCACCCCCACCAAGACGACCTATTCTAGCTTCATTCTCAACATGAGGATACATTCTAGTTCCACCCCCAGAATGACGACCCATTCTACCTCCACACCCACCATGATATCCATTCTAGCTTCACCCCCACAATGACTATGGATTCTAATTCCACCACAACTATGAAGATCCATTCTAGGTCCACCCCCACCATGACGATCCATTCTAGCTCCACCACCAGCATGACCATCCATTCTAGCTGCACCCCCACCATGACAACTCATTCAAGCTCCACCCCCACCATGACGATCCATTCTAGCTCCACCCCCACCATGACGATCCATTCTAGCTCCACCACCACAATGACGATCCATTCTAGTTCCACCCCAAACTTGATGATCAACTCTAGCTCCACCCCAACCATGACGACCCATTGAAGCTCCACCCCCAATGTGATGCTCCAATTTAGCACCATCCCCACCATAAAAATCCATTGTAGCTCCACACTGACCATGACGATCCATTCTAGAAACACCCCCTCCATGACAATCCATTCTAGCTCCACTCCCACCATGATAATCCATTCTGGCTCCATCCCCACCATGACGATCCATTTTAGCTCCACACTCACTATGATGATCCATTCTAGCTCCATCCCCACCATAACACTCCATTCTATCTCCATACCCACTATAAGGATCCATTCTAGAACCACACCCTCTATGAGGATCCATTCTAGCTTTATCCCCACCGTGATGATCCAATCTATCTCCACCCCCACAATGACGATCCTTTCTAGCTCCACCCCCTCAATGATGATACATTCTAGCAACAACTCTTCCATTACAATCCATTCGACCTCCACCCCCACCATGAAAACCCATTCAAGCTCCACATACTAGCTCCACCCCCACCATAACAATCCAATCTATCTCCAACCCCAAAATGACGATCCATTCTAGCTCCACCCCCACCATGACGATCCATTCTAGCTCCATCCCCACCAGGACAACCCATTAAAGTTCCATATTCTAGCTCCACACCCACCATGACAATCCATTCTAGCTCCACCCCCACCATGATGATCAATTCTAGCTTCAACCCCACGATGACCACCCATTCAAGCTCCACCCTCACAGTGACGCTCCATTCTAGCTCCTCCCCCACCAGAACAATCCATTCTAGCTGCACACCCACTATGACAATCCATTCTACATCCAGCCCCTCTATGACAATACATTCTAACTCAATCCCCACCATGACGATCCATGCCCTCTATAATGATACATTCTAGCTCCACCCACACCATGAAAACCCATTCAAGCTCCACCCCGTCCATGACGATCCATTCTAAAACCACACCGTCTATGAGGATCCATTCTTGCTTTATCCCCATCATGACTCTGCATTCTAGCTCCACCCCCACCATCACAATCCATTCTAGCTCCACCCCCACCATGATATCCATTCTAGCTGAAACCCCTCTATGATGATCAATTCTAGCTCTATGGCCACCATGATGATCCATTCTAGCTCCACCCCCACCATGACGATCCATTTTAGCTCCACCTCCACCATGACGACCCATTGAAGCTTTACCCCCACCGTGAAGTTCCATTCTAGCACCACCCCCACCATAAAAATCCATTCTAGCTCCACCCCTACCATTGATGATCCACTGTAGCTCCACCTCCTCAATGACAATACCTTGTAGCTTTCTCCCTACAATGACTATCCATTCTAGCTCCACCCCCACCATGACGATATTCTAGCCCCGCCACCAGAATTATGATCCATTCTAACTACACCCTCAACATGACTATTCATTGTAGCTCCACCACCAGCATGATGATCCATTCTAAGTCCACCCCCACAAGATGATCCATTCTAGCTCCACCTCCACAATGATGATCCATTCTAGCAACAACCTCTCCATGACAATCCATTGGACCTCCACCCCCACCATGAAAACCCATTCAAGCTCCACATACTAGCTCCACCCTCACCATAACAATCCAATCTATCTCCACCCCGAACATGATGATCCATTCTAGCTCCACCCCCTCCAAGACGGTCCATTCTAGTTCCACCTTACCATGTCAATCAATTAGCTCCACCCCCACCATGACGATCCATTCTAGCTCCACCCCCACCATAAAATACATTCTAGCTCCCCCCACCATGACGTTCCATTATAGCTCCACCCCCTCAATAAGTATACCTTGTAGCTCCATCCCTACTCTGAAGATCCATTCTAGCTCCACCCCCACAATGATAATCCTCCTAGCTCCACCCTCTCTATGACAATCCATTCTAGCTCCACCCCACCAGGACGACCCATTCAAGCTCCACATTCCTGCTTCACTCCCACCATAACAATCCATTCTATTTCCACCCCAACCATGACGATCCATTCTAGCCCCACCTCCACAATGACAGTCCATTTTAGCTCCACCCCCACCATGACGATCCATTCTAGCTCCACCCCCACCATGACTCCCCATTCAAGCTACACATTCTAACTCCACCCAAACCAAAACAATCCAATCTAGCTTCACCCACACAATGCTGATCCTTTCTAGCTCAACCTTCTTTATAACGATCCATTCTAGTTCCATCCCCTCCATGACAATCCATTCTAGCTCCACCACCACCATGATGACCCATTGAAGCTCCACATTGTAGCTCCATTCCCACCATAACAATCCAATCTATTTCCACCCCAACCAATATGATCCATTCTAGCTCCACCCCCACTATGACAATCCATTCTAGCTCCACCCCCACCATGACGATCAATTCTAGCTCCACCCCCACCATGACGAAAGATTGTGGCTCCACATTCTAGGTCCACCCCACCATCATAATCCAATCTAGCTCCACCCAACCATGACGATCCATTCTAGCTCCACCCCCACAATGATGATTAATTCTAGCTCCACAGCCACCATGAGGACCCATTCACGCTCCACCACCACCGTGATGCTCCATTCTAGATCCACCCCCACCAAGATGATCTATTCTAGAACCACCCCCACCATGACTATTAATTCTTCCTACACCCCCACATGACTATCCATTCTAGCTCCACCCCCACCATAAATATCCATTCTAGCTCCACCCCACCATGAAGATCCATTTTAGCTACACTGGCTCAATAAAGATACCTTGTAGCTCCATCCCTACAAGGATGATCGATTCTAGCTCCACCCACACCATGACTCTTCATTCTAGATCCACAACCATCATGAAACATTCTAGGTCGACCCCCACCATGACGATCCATTCTATCTCCACCTCAACAATGATGATCCATTCTAGCCCCACCCCCACCATGACAATCCATTCTAGCTCCACCCACACCATGATGAAAGATTGAGGCTCCACATTCTAGGTCCACCCCACCATAACAATCCAATCTAGCTCCATTCCACTGTGACACTCCATTCTAGTTCCACCCCAACATAACAATCAATTCTAGCTCAACATTCTAGCTGCACCCCCACCTTTACAATCCAATGTAGCTCCATACCCTCCATGACGATCCATTCTAGCTCCACCACACCATGACGATCAATTCTATCTCCACCGTCACCATCACAATACATTCTACTTCCACCCACACCATGACGATCCATTCTAGTTCCACTCCCACAATGAAGATCTTTTCTAGCTCCACTCCCACCATGATGATCCATTCTACCTCCACCCCCACCATGACTCTTTATTCTAGCTCCACCACCATCATGACACATTCTAGGTGGACACCCACCATGACGATCCATTCTAGCTCCACTCACACAATGATGAAAGATTGAGGCTCCACATTCTAGTTCCACCCCGCCATAACAATCCAATCTTCCTGAACCCAAACCATGAAGATCCATTCTAACTCCACCCTCTCCATGACGATCCATTCTAGCTCAACCCCCACCATGATGATCCATTCTACCTCCACCCCCACCATGATGACTCATTCAAGCTACACATTCTAACTCCACCCCCACCATAACAATCCAATGTAGCTCCACCCCCACCATGAGGATCCATTCTAGCTCCACCCCCACCATGATGATCAATTCTAGCTCAACCCCCACCATGATGATCCATTCTACCTCCACCCCCACCATGATGACTCATTCAAGCTACACATTCTAACTCCACCCCCACCATAACAATCCAATGTAGCTCCACCCCCACCATGAGGATCCATTCTAGCTCCACCCCCACCATGATGCTCCATTCTAGCTCCACCCCCACCATGACGATCCATTCTACATCCACTCCACCATTACAACCCATCTAATTTCCACATTCTAGCTCCACCCACACCATAACAATCCAATCTAAATCCACCCCCACCATGACGATCCATTCTATCTCCACCCCCACCATGAGGACCTATTCCAGCTCAACGCCCACCATGATGACCCATTCCAGCACCACCCCCACTATGAGGACTATTCTAGATCCACCCCCTGTATGATCATCCATTCTAGCTCCACCCCCTCCATGACGATCCATCTTGCTCCACCTACACCATAACAATCAATTCTAGCTCCACCCCTACCCTGACTATACATTCTAGCTCCAATCCCACCATGACGATCCATTCTAGCTCCATCCCCACCCTGACGACCCATTCAGTCTACACCCCCACCGTGAAGTTACATTCTATCTCCACCCCCACCATGACAATCTAATCTACCTCCACACCCACCATGACGAGCCATTTCACCTTAACCCCCTCAATGATGATCCATTCTTGCTCCACCTCCACCATAATAATCCAATCTAGCTCCACCCCCACCATGATGATCCATTCTAGTCCACCCCCTCCATGATGATCCATTCCAACCCCAACCCCAGTATTATGATCCATTCAAGCTACACCCTCGAAATGATGATCCATTCTAGCTCCACCTTCAGCATGATGACCGATTCTAGTTGCACCCCCACCATTACAATCCAATGTAGCTCCACCCCCTCCTTGACGATCAATTCTAGCTCCACCCCCTCCATGACAATCCATTCTAGTTCCACCCCCACAATGGGGACCCATTCAAGCTCCACCAAAACCATGATACTCCAATCTAGCTACACCCCACCATAAAAATACAGTCTAGCTCCACACCCACCATGACAATACATTCTACCTCCACCCCCTCTATGACGATCCAGACTAGCTCCACCCCCACCATGATGACCCATTCAAGCTCCACCCCCACTGTGATGACCATTCTAGCTCCACCCTGCCATTGTAATCCAACTACATCCACCCCCACCATGACGATCCAGTCTAGCTCCACCACCACCATGACGACCCATTCAAGCTCCATCCCCACTGGGACGTTCCATTCTAGGTCCACCCCCACTATGATAATATTCTAGCTCCACCCCCAGAATGATGATCCATTTTAGCTGCATCCCCACCATTACAATTCAATGTAGCTCCACCCCCTCCATGATGATCAATTCTGACTCCACCCCCTCCATAACGATCCATTTTATCTCCACCCTCACCATGACAATACTTTCTACATCCACACCAACCATGACAATCCATTCTAGCTCCACCCTCACCATGAGGACCCATTCAAGCTCCACCCCCAACGTGACTTTCTATTCTAGCTACAACACCAACATGACGATATTCTAGCTCCAATCCCAGAATTATGATCCATTCTAGCTGCATCCCCATCATGACTCTACATTCTAGTTCCACCCTTAGCATGACGATCCATTCTAGCTTCACCCCCCCCCACCATGACAACCCATTAAAGCTCCACATTATTGCTCCACCTCCACCATAACAATCCAATCTAGCTCCACCCTAACATGACTATACATTATAGCTCCACCCCCACCGTGATGATACATTCTAGCTTCACTCCCACCATGACGATCCATTGTAGCTACACCCCTACCAGAATAATCCTATATAGCTCCACCCCCACCATGACGCTCCATTCTAGCTCTACCCCCACCAAGACGATCCATTCTAGCTCCACCCCCTCCATGAAGATCCATTCTAGCTTCACCCCCTCCATGAGGGTCCATTCTAGCTTCACCCCCACCAAGAAGATTCATTCTAGCTCCACACCCAGAATGATGATCCATTCTAGACCCAACCACAGCATGATGATCCATTCTAGATCCACCCCAGAATGACGATCAATTCTAGCTCCACTCCACCATGAGGATACATTCTAGCTCAACGTGCTCCTTGATGATCGATTCTACCTCCACCCCCTCCATGATGATACATTCCAACCCCAACGCCAGTATTATGATCTATTTTAGATCCACCCTCAGCATGATAATCTATTCCAGCTCCACCTTCAGCATGATAATCCATTCTAGTTCAACCCCGACTATTACATCCCTTCTAGCTCCATCCCCACCATGATTATCAATTCTAATTGCACCCTGTACTGGCTAGTTTTGTGTCAACTTGACACAGCTGGAATTATCACAGAAAAAGGAGCTTCAGTTGAGGAAATGCCTCCATGAGATCCAACTGTAAGGCATTTTCTCATTTAGTGATCAAGGGGGAAAGACCCCTTGTGGGTGGGACCATCTCTGGGCTGGTAATCTTAGTTCTATAAGAGAGCAGGCTGAGCAAGGCAGGGGAAGCAAGCCAGTAAAGAACATCCCTCTATGGCCTCTGTATCAGCTCCTGCTTTCTAACCTGTTTGAGTTCCAGTCCTGACTTTCTTGGAGATAAACAGCAGTATGGAATTGTAAGCTGAATAAACCCTTTCCTCCCCAACTTGCTTCTTGGTGATGATATTTGTGCAGGAATAGAAACCCTGACTAAGACAAATTGGTACCAGGAGTGGGGTATTCCTGTGACAACCTGACCATGTTTTGGGGAAGACTGTGGAAGGACTTGGGGACTTTGGGCTTGAAGATCCATTCGATGTTAAGAGCTCTGTCAGATGTTGTGTAGGAGCTTGGAAGATAATGTTGAGAACAGTGCAGATGATAGAGGTCTGGTTTGTGAAATTTCAGAGGGAAAATTAAAGACTTTTCAGGGCCATTGCTGTTTTCATTGTGAAGATTCTGTAGTTCTGGTTAGCTGGGGCTGAAGAATCAGCTGTGATTAACAAGATACCAGAATTACTAAAGCAAAAACTTTGCATTACTGGGACTACTGGTTAGCTGGAACTAAGAAATTAGCAGTGATTAAGAAGAGACCAGCATCATTGAGGTGACATCTTCTGGAAAGTGTTTTCTGAAAGCACAAAGAGGCTGTGTTCCAGAGATAGCCAAGGTTGTACTCCTGCTGCAGAGGGACTTGGTAATATATAAGGGTCACCCAGGTGGTACTGGTTTTGAAGGTATGAAGGGGTCATGCAGAGAAGCTGAGGCTTGGCACTGTGAGAGGTCATGGAAGGCCATTGGTGAAGGTGCAGCCTCAGTTGCAATTGAAGGTCCAGGACTGGAGGGGTCATGCAGTGTTTTGGAGATGCCAGTACCATGAGATGACCACCAAGAACAGCAGCAGCAGTGGAGTACAGGCATCTGGAGCCTAGAGGACGACATGTGTGCTACAAAGGGCATGGCTGGAGAAGTGACCCAAGCCCTTGGAGGAGAACAGAAGATCACGAGTTGGATCCCAGACATTGGATGGTTAGAGATTGAGTTTTACTTTTGATTGTGACTGTGCTCTGATATTTTCTGTCTGGAAGGAAGAAAGTATTTTAGTGGAGCCCACAGTTAAGAGACTTTTAATTGTAAAAAGACTTTGGATTTTAAAAGATTTTGGACATTTTAAAGGGATTGACTTTTAACATGTAAAGACTGTGGGACTTTTAAAGTTGTTTAGATCTTGGGGATGAATAAGAAATTAAGGGTTGAGGCTTACTAGTGATGTGTTTGTGTGTCAAGTTGACAAGGGGTCAATTGTACTGGCTAGTTTTGTGTCAACTTGACACAGCTGGAATTATCACAGAAAAAGGAGCTTCAGTTGAGGAAATGCCTCCATGAGATCCAACTGTAAGGCATTTTCTCATTTAGTGATCAAGGGGGAAAGACCCCTTGTGGGTGGGACCATCTCTGGGCTGGTAATCTTGGTTCTATAAGAGAGCAGGCTGAGCAAGGCAGGGGAAGCAAGCCAGTAAAGAACATCCCTCCATGGCCTCTGCATCAGCTCCTGCTTCCTGACCTGTTTGAGTTCCAGTCCTGATTTCCTTGGTGATAAACAGCAGTATGGAATTGTAAGCTGAATAAACCCTTTTCTCCCCAGCTTGCTTCTTGGTGATGATGTTTGTGCAGGAATAGAAACCCTTACTAAGACACACCCCCACCATGACGATCCATTCTAGCTCGACCCCCACCATGATGACCCATTCAATCTCCACATTCTTGCTCCACTCCCACCATAACAATCCAATCTATTTTCACCCCAACCATGACGATCCATTCTAGCCAGACCCCACCATATCAATCCATTCTACTCAACCCCCACCATGACGATCCATTCTAGCTCCACCAACACCATAATGACAATTCAAGCTCCACCCACACCGTGATGCTCCATTCTAGCTCCAACCCCACCATAAAAATCCATTCTAGCTCCACCCCACCATGACATCCATTCTAGCTCCACCCCCTCTGTGATGATCCATTCTAGCTCTATCTCCACCATGACGATCCATTCTAGCTCCACCCCACCATGACGATATTCTTGCTCCACCAACAGAATGATGATCCATTCTAACTCCACTCCCACCATGACTCTTCATTCTAGCTCCACCACCATCATGATGACCCATTCTAGGTTGGACCCACCATGACGATCCAGTCAAGCACCACCCCCATAATGATGATCCGTTTTAGGTCCACTCCCTCCATGACAATCCATTCTAGATCCACCCCCATCATGACGACCCATTCAAGCTCCACATTCTAGCTCCACTCCCACCATAACAATCCAATCTATTTCTACCCCAACCATAACGATCCATTCTAGCCCCACCTCCACCATGACAATCCATTCTAGCTCCACCCAACCCTGAAGTTCCATTCTAGCTCCAACCCCACCATGAGGAAAGATTGAGGCTCCACATTCTAGGTCCACCCCACCATAACAATCCAATCTAGCTCCACCCCAACCAGGACGATCCATTCTAGCTCCACCCCCTCCATGATGATCCATTCTAGCTCCACACCCACCATGACGATCCATTCTAGCTCCACCCCCACCATGAGGATACATTCTACCTCCACCCCCACCAAGACGACCCATTAAAGCTCCAGATTCTAGTTCCACCCCCACCATAACAATCCAATCTAGCTCCACCCCCCACCATAATGATCCATTCTAGCTCCACCCCCTCCATGACAATCCATTCTAGTTCCACACCCACCATGACGATCCATTCTAGCTCCACACCCACCCTGAAGTTCCATTCTAGCTCCACCCCCACCATGACAACCCACTGAGGCTCCACATTCTAGCTCCACCCGACCATAACAATCCAATCTAGCTCCAACCCCACCGTGTTGCTCCATTCTAGCTCTACCCCACCATAACAATCCAATCTATTTCCACCCCAACCATGACGATCCATTCTAGCTCCACCCCCTCTATGACGATCCATTCTAGCTCCACATCCACCATGATGATCCATTCTAGCTCCAACCCTCAATGAGGATACATTATAGCTCTACCCCCACCATGACAATCCATTCCAGCTCCACCCCCACCATAATAATCCAACCTAGCACCACCAACACCATGATGATCCATTCTAGCTCCAACCCCCAATGAGGATACATTATAGCTCTACCCCCACCATGACAATCCATTCCAGCTCCACCCCCACCATAATAATCCAACCTAGCACCACCAACACCATGATGATCCATTCTAGCTCCACCCTCACCATGAGAATCCATTCTAGCTCCACCCCCTTATATGATGATACATTCTAGCTCCATCCCTACTATGGTGATCCATCTAGCTCCACCCCCTCCATGACGATCTATTCTAGCTCCACCCCCACAATGATGATCTATTCTAGCTCCATCCTCACGGTGATGCTCATTTCTAGCTCCACCCCCATTATAACAATCCATTCTAGCTCCACCTCCACCATGACATCCATTCTAGCTGAACGTCGTCGATGATGATCGATTCTAGCTCTATCCCCACGATGACTATCCTTTCTAGCTCCACCCCCACCATTAAAATATATTCCAGCTCCACACCCACCATAAAAATCCATTCTAAGAGACTGCCATATCCAGGGATCCATCCCATAATCAGCTTCCAAACGCTGACACCATTGCATACACTAGCAAGATTTTGCTGAAAGGACCCAGATATAGCTGTCTCTTGTGAGACTATGCCGGGGCCTAGCAAACACAGAAGTGGATACTCACAGTCAGCTATTGGATGGATCACAGGGCTCCCAATGGAGAAGCTAGAGAAAGTACCCAAGGAGTTAAAGGGATCTGCAACCCTATAGGGGGAACAACATGATGAACTAACCAGTACCCCGGAGCTCTTGTCTCTAGCTGCATATGTATTGAAAGATGGCCTAGTCGGCCATCACTGGAAAGAGAGGCCCATTGGACTTGCAAACTTTATATGCCCAATACAGGGGAATGCCAGGGCCAAAAGAATGGGAATGGGTGGGTAGGGAAGTGGGGGGGGGTATGGGGGACTTTTGGGATAGCATTGGAATGTAATTGAGGAAAATACGTAATAAATATTAAAAATTAAAAAAAATGAAAAACAAAACAAAACAAAACAAAAAATCCATTCTAGCTCCACACCCACCATGAAGATCCATTCCAGCTCCACCCTAGCAATGTCTATCCATTCTAGCCCCACGTACTCCATGATGATCCATTATATCTCCACCCCCAACATGACCATACATTCTAGCTCCACCCCCATCTTGACGACCCTTTCAAGCTCCACCCCCACCGAGACGCTCTATTCTAGCTCCACACCCACCATAACAGTCCATTCTAGCACCACACCCTCTATGAAGATCCATTCTAGCTGTATCTCCACCATGACATCCATTCTAGCTCCACCCCTACCATGACAATCCATTTTAGTTTCACTCCCACCATGACGAGCATTAGAAGCTCCACCCCTACCGTGACGTTCCATTCTAACTCCACCCCCACTATAAAAATCCATTCTAGCTCCACCACCATCATGATGATCCATTCTAGGTTGACCCCCACCATGACGATCCATTCTAGCTCCATCTCCACAATGACGATTCATTCTAGGTCCATTCCCTCCATGACAATCCATTCTAGCTCCACCCCCTCTATGATGATCCATTCTAGCTCCATCCCTACCATGAAGATACATTCCATCTCCAACCCCACAATGACGATCCATTCTAGCTCCACCCCCCCACCATGACGAGCCCTTCAAGATGCACCCCAACCGTGAAGTTCCATTCTAGTTTTACCCCCCACCATGAAGACCCATTCAAGCTCCACATTCTAGCTCATCACCCACCATAACAATCCAATCTAGGTCCACCCACACCATGGCAATCCTTTCAAGCACCACCTACATCATGACGATACTTTCTAGCTCCTCCCCCACCATGACTCTCCATTCTAGCTCAACCCCCAGCATGACTATCTATTCTTATTCCACCCTCACCATGATGATCCATTCTAGCTCCACCCCCACCATGACGATCCTTTCAAGCTCCACCCCCACCGTGACGCTCCATTCTAGCTCCACCCCCACCATAACAATCTATTCTAGCTCCAAAGCCACCATGACAATCCATTCTAGCTCCAGACCACCATGACGATCCATTCTACCTCCACCCCAACCATGACGATACATTCTAGCACCACCCCCACCATTATGATCCATTCTAGCTCCACCCCCTGCCTGAGGACCCATTCAATCTCCACCCCCACCGTGACACTCCATTCTAGCTTCACCCCACCATAACAATCCATTCTAGCTCCTCCCCAACCAAGACGATACATTCTGACTCCACCCCCTCCATAATGCTCAATTCTGGCTCCACCCCCACCATGACAATCCTTCCTGGCTTCACCCCCACCATGATGATACATTCTAGCTCCCCTCACACCATGAGGATCCATTCTAGCTCCACCCTTTCCATGATGATCTGTTCTAGCTCCACCCCCATCATGATGATCCATTCTAGCTCCACCCCCACCATAACAATCCATTCTAGCTCCACAACCACCATGACTCTACATTCTAGTTCAACCCCTAGCATGATGATCCATTCTAGCTCCACCCCACCATGACAATCCACTCTAGCCCCACCCCCACCATGTCCATCCATTCAAGCTCCACCCCCACCATAACAATCCATTCTAGCTACACCCCCATCATGACTATTGATTCTAATTCTACCCACACTATGACAATCCATTTGAGCTCCACCCCCACCATGACGATACATTCTAGCTCCACCCCCAGAATGATGATCCATTCTAGCTCCACCCACACCATGACTATCCATTCTAGCTCCACCCCAACCATGATGATCCATTCTAGCTCCAATCCCAACATGATGATCTATTCTAGGTTCACCCTCACCATGACATCTATTCTAGCTCCAGCCCCACATGATCATTCATTCTAGCTCCACCCCAACCATGAAGATCCATTCTAGCTCCACCCCACCACAACGATATATTCTAGCTGCACCCCCTCCATGACTATGTATGTATTCTAGCTCCAACACATCCGAGATGATCCATTATAGCTCCACCCCCACCATGACTACCCATTCTAGCTCCACCACCAGTATGAGAATCCATTCAAGCTCTTTGGTCACTATGACTATCCATTCTAGCTCCACACCCACCATGATGATCCATTGTAGGTCCACCCCCTCAATGACGATTCCCTCTAGCTCCACCCCCTCCATGACGATATATTCTAGCTCCACCCCCATTGAGGATACATTATAGCTTCATTGGAGCTCCACCCGCACCATGATGATCCATTCTAGCTCCAACCCCCAATGAGGATACATTATAGCTCCACCTCCACCATGATAATCCATTCCAGCTCCACCCCCACCATAATAATCCTATCTAGCACCACCAACACCATGATGATCCATTCTATCTCCACCCCCACCATGACGATCCATTCTAGCTCCACCCCCTTATATGATGATACATTCTAGCTCCATCCCTACTATGACGATCCATCTAGCTCCACCCCCACCATGAAGATCCATTCTAGCTCCATCCCCACAATGACGATCCACTCTAGCTCCACCCCCTCCATGATGATATATTCTAACTGCACCCCCTCCATGACTATGCATTCTAGCTCCAGCACATCCGTGACAATCCATTCTAGCTCCACCCCCACCATCACTACCCATTCTAGCTCCACCACCAGTATGAGGATCCATTCAAGCTCCTTGGTCTCCATGACTATCCATTCTAGCTCCACACCCATCATGATGATCCAGTGTAGCTCCATCCCCACCATGACTTACCATTCTAACTCATCCCCCACCATGACGACCCATTCTAGTTCTACCCCCACCATGACTATCCATTCAAGCTCCACCCCCACCATGATGATCCATTCTAGCTCCACCCCCACTCTGATGATACATTCTAGCTCCACCCCCACCATGAAGATCCATTCTAGCTGCACCCCACCATGACAATCCACTCTAGCTCCACCCGATCCATGACGATTCATTCTAGCTCCATCCCCACCATGACTATCCATTCTAGCTCCACCCCGACCTTGACTATCAATCTAGCTCCACCCCCACTATGACTATCCATTCCAGCTCCACCCCCACCTTGACCTACCATTTTAGCTCAACCCCTACCCCCTCTTCTTCTCTGTCCATGAATATCCATTCTATTTGTCCTTCCCCTCCAAGTCTCTTACTCTATACCTCATCTTTCTGGTTCTTTGGATTGTAGCTTGGTTAAAGCAAATGTATGCTTGTATTTGTCTTTCTGGACGTGGGACACCTCACTCAGCATGAGTTTTTTTTCTAGTTCTTTCCTTTTTTAAAATTTTTTTTAACTGCTGTTGTTGTTTTGTGACATGGTTTCTCTTTGTACTCCTGGGTGCTGTCCCTGGAACTAGATTTGTTTACCAGACTGGTCTCAAACTCTCAGAAATCTTCCTGCCTCTGCTTTTTTTTTGTTTGTTTGTTTGTTTTGTTTTGTTTTCTTGAGACAGGCTTTCTCTGAGTAGCCCTGCCTGTTGTCCTGGAACTTACTCTGTAGACCAGGCTGGCGTTGAACTCAGAAATCCGCCTGCCTCTGCCTCTAAGTGCTGGGATTATAGGTGTGAGTCACCACACCCGTCTTCTGCCTTTTCTTTTTTAGTGCTGGGATTGTACCTGGCTTTTCTTTTTCCAATGATGCCATTCTTTAAACTACCAAGTAACTCTATTGTGTAAACAGACTACATTATCTTTATCCATTCTTTTATTGAGATATATTAAAGTTGTTTCCGATTTCTGGCTATTATGAATAGAGCAGCAATGAACATGGCTGACAAGTGCCGTTGTGGTAGGATGGAGCAGCCGTTGGGTATATGCACAAGGGTGGTATAGCTAGGTATTGAGGTAGATGGATTATGCATTTTCTGAGAACCCACTATATTGATTTCCATAGAGGCTATATTAGTTTGCACTCCAGTAATGAAGGAGTGTTCTCCTTGTTCCCCATCCTTGTCAGTATGAGCTGTCACTGGTGTTGTCAATCTTAGCCATTTGGACAGGTGTAAGATGGAATCTCAGAGTCGTTTTGTTGCATTTCCCTGACTAAAGATGTTGAACATTTCTTTAAGTGTTTCTCAGCTGTTTGAGATTCCTCTGTCAAGAATTCTCTGTTTAGATTTTTACCCCATTTTTAAAATTGGTTATTTGTTTTCTTGATATCTAGATTTTTTGATCTTCATATATTTTGAATATTGGCCCTCTCTGATTCCCCTTCTGTGGCTGCCAGTTTGGCCAGGTGAGTTTGTTCTCTGCTGTGTGGATGCTTCTCAGTTCAGAAGGTCACACTTATTACTCGTGCCTGTGCTATGACCCCAGCTAATTTTTTTAATTTATTTTTTGAGACAGGGTCTCACCATGTACACCAAGCTGACCTGGAACTCCCTATGTAGAGCAGGCTGTCTTTGAACTCACAGAGATTAGTCTGCTTCTGCCCAAGATTAAGTGATGGGATTAAAGGCATGCGACACCATACTCTGCTTCGGGACTTCAGGGGTAGCAGAAAACTGTCATCCCCTCAAATGTGCAAGCTTGATGGTGTGCCTCTTCCTTCCTGAACCTCAGTGGGATCTGGAACAAGGAGCTGTACCTGTTTGTGCATAGTTCCCAAAGTCAACTCCAGAGGGCGTCACTGCCATGCTAGTGTGGAGCACAGCACACTGGCTTCCCTGCTCAGCAGCCAACTGTGCCTTGATGTCACTCAGCCTTGATGCCTTTCCCACAAGGTGGGGATGGTGTTAGGCTTGCAGGAGATGACTGAAGGCACACAGAAATGCCCTGGAGCCTAGTAAACTATAAACCACTGTAAGAACCAAAGACCTAATTGTTCCCCAAATGCTGCTCATCTGCCATCTAGCAGCAAAGCAGAGAGGCGGGAGGATGAATTCAAGGCCAGTCCAGCTACATGAACCTGTCTCAAGCATATGTAAGCAAAATGTGTTCACATGCTTTTAATCCTAACACTTGGGAGGCAGAGGCAGGTGGATATCTGAGTTCGAGGTCAACCTGGTATGCAGAGCACGTTCCAGGACAGTCAGAGCTACACAGAGAAACCATCTCTGGGGCTGGAGGGGGTGTGTGGCTTTTAAAAAAACATTTATTTATTTTATGTATATGAGTACACTGTAGCTGTCTTCAGACACATCAGAAGAGGGCATCAGATCCCATTACAGATGGTTGAGAGCCACCATGTGGTTGCTGGGAATTGAACTCAGGACCTCTGGACGAGCAGTCAGTGCTTTTAATCGCTGAGCCATCTCTCCAGCTGTGGTTAGTATTGTTACATACATATGTGTGTGACCAGATCACATATCTGACTACAACGTGCTGAGCCTGTTTCTGTTGTTTGTGTGTGGATGGTTTCAGAGCTGATCACACTGCATTGGAAAAGCAGTGATGGTCCTTATCCCTGGGAGAGGCTAGCTTTCTCTCTTGCAGCTGTCTTTAGTTGCCTGTAGTTCTTTGTCTAGGAGAGGGGCTCCATAAAGTTTTCTCACTTCCAGATGAACATGTCTATTGACCTTGACCTTGTTCTTGTCTTGTTTATGGAGCCATTTCTAGGGAGACCGTTTCACAGCAGACTTTCTGCTATTCTGGCTCTTCTGTTCTAATCTTCCTGTTGCCTCTTTGCAGATGTTCCCCAAGCCACAGATGCAAGAGCTGTGACTGGATGTATCTACTGGGGCTGGTTCCCACCATCTCCTGATCTCTGAATTGTCCAGCCAGTGGTGGCTTGCTGTGATGGGCTCTATTTTCTGTAAAGAGGCTTAGTGATGAGGGGTGGGAGCTGCACTTATCCGTGGGTCTAAGGTAGAACGAAGTCAGAGACTATGCTAATTTAGCAAAGTGGTGGTAGTAGATTCTTTTCTAAGATCCCTGACCTTACTAACTCTGAGAACCTGGCTAGGTTTCCAGTACCAGTTTAATCTCCTTCCTGTTGAGTGGGTCTTAAGTCAAATTAGACAGCTGTATTTTTGTATTTTCTTAGTGATTGATGTGGGAGGTCCCAGCTCACTATGGGTGGTGCCCCTGGGCAGGTGATCCTTGGATGTCTAAGGAAGCAGGCTGAGCAAGACCTGGGGAGCAAACCAGTATGCAGCACCCTCTATGGCCTCTGCTTCAGTTCCTGCCTTGAGTTCCCTCACTGATGGATTGGAGGTACAAGTGGTTGTGAGTCACATCCAATGTAGCTCAGTACAGAACACAGGTAGTCAGGAAGAGCAACAATCGCTTTTAACCTCTGACCTGAATCCAGTGCTGAAGCACATTTCCTATGACCATGGGATGGCATGACAGCCAGCAGCAGATGTGGACCAGACTGCATCATGCACCACCCCCACTGACAGCTTGGCTGCTGTGAACTGTCAAGCCTGGCACACAACAGTTAACCTCCGGGTCTGGCCGGGTGCCCAGCCTGGGCTGCAACACAGCCAGTTCCTTTCTTTTATCCCACTTGCTGGGAGAACTCAGCTGGGTGAATAGAAAGTACCTAAGACAAAAGTTACCAAGAGAGGCAGAGCCTTGTTTCCGCTGTGGCTCTGGGCCCAGGAACTTCCTTCTTTCACCCGCTTCTCCTAGAGACTTCCAAATGACGCCCTCCATGGCAGCAAGAGGGAAGCGGGCTTCTTGGACGTGCGGAAGATGCCTCATTCTTGCTGAGGTGTTTGCAGTTAACATACAGGAGCCAAAATGATGGGAAGCTGCCCAAGCACTCACTGAGTTCAAGATTTGTCAGTGAGCCCCTACTGTGTGCTGGGCATGCTGACGCATTGTTTTCAGGATTTATGCACCTGTGGGTCCCACACTTCCCAGGGAGCAGACACTGAACATGGAGAGCCTTGGGAGCTGAGGGTGAGTATGGCACAGAATACGGGGTGGGCCCCATGGGGAGTTGGTTGAAAGGACACATCGAATCAAGGACCCTCAGAAGAGGTAGCATTTAAACTGAAATGAGAATAGGAAAGATTTAGTTTAGCATGTGCAAAGGACCGAGATAAAGTACAGACAGCCCCCCCCCTCCACCTTCCCTTCTTCTGCCTCTTCCTCCTCTTCCTCCTTTTTCTTCTCCTCCCTCTCCTCACATCTTCTGCCTTTTTTGAGGCAGGATCTCCTATAGTCCAGGCTGGTCTCCATTTGCTCTGCTGACCCAGGCTGGTGTGGAACAATAGCTTCTCTGGCATACATAGCCTGAGTGCTGCCCATTCCCTACCCACTTGGTGTCTATGGGGTTGTCTCATGAAATCCATACTGGCCTTGAACTCACCACGTATATAAATAAGGATGACTTGGAACTCCTGATCCTCTTGCCTTCATCTTCTGATTCCCATGCTAGGCAAGCACCCCATGTGCTTACAGGTGTGTGCCACCATGTCCAGTTTAGGCCAGGGGACCTTTACCAAGGGGATCCTGCCCCCAGGGAGACACTGACATCTGAAGAGATTTTTGATTGTGGACTTTGGTGGCAATGGGAGGTGGTGATTTCTATCTTTAGTGGTTACAGCTAGGGGCCAATAGGTCAGGTTACACTCTCCCCCACACCCCTTCTCACAAAGTGGTTCAGTGTCATGAAGAAATTGAGTAAGCCAAGGTCAGAGGGCATAACAACCCGGGATCTTGGGGTAAAGATCAAGACCAAAATGTTTTGAGCCTCCTCTAAATATTTGGAAGTGATTGTCAAGGGTGCCTGTCCACATGATGAATATGATGCAGTCTTGCGTGTATGAGTGTGACACAGCCTGTGTGTGGATGGCACCATATTGGTCCAGGGACCAGCTCAACTCATGAGGCTTGGCTGCAAGCTCCTTTGCCTTTTGATCCATCTTGCTAGCCCTGTAGTTTTGTTTTGTTCTGTTCTGCTTTTTAACCTTTGACTTTATTTTTAGTTTTTTTTTTGAGACAGGGTCTCTCTGTGCAACCTTAGCTGTTCTGAAACTCACTTTATAGACCAGGCTGGTCTCAGACTCATAGAGATTCACCTTTCTCTGCCTCCTCAGGCATCCACCATCACCTCTGGTCTGTGTATCATGTGTGTGCAGTGCCCTCACCAGCCAGAAGAAGGTGCTAGATCCCTAAAATTGGAGTTATAGGTGGTTCCATGTAAGGTACCATGTGAGTGCTGGGAACTCAACCTGGGTCCTCTGGAAGAGCATCCAGTTCTCTCCAGACCCCTCAGAGTGTTGCTAGAACCTGGGCTGATGTGTGACTCACGACCTTTCTGCCTCACCCTCCAGAGTGCTGGGGTCACAGGGATGTACGACCAAACCATTCCTTTAACATATTAATATTTCATGTAAAAGACAACATAATACAGTGCATCTATCTATTTATCTCTATATATCTGCATCTCTCTCACTGCCCAGCAAGCACTCACTCCCTGTGCAGGGCCTTGACAGTCTGTGTGTCTTCAGTGCCTAGCTCATATTCCTGCCATGTGCTACCCACATTCATTCTCCTGTTGATCCATGATGCTGCCTGACAGATTTCTTGTGGGGTAGGGGTCCTGAGGGGTTTTTGCTCTCAATTCACAGAAGACAGAGCTGAGGCCTGAACCAGGAGGCTTGAGGCTTCCACACTCCAAGAAGACAATGCAGGAGTCAGCGCTTATGCTGCATGAGACGACACACAGGCTCATTCTATGTCTGTCACTGGAGTCGATAAGACTGCGAAGTGGGGGGCGTCAGACACAGCCAGGGAGGTTTCCTCCCTCTTTTTTCTTCTCCATTCTCCTTCCCAATTCTCCATATCTGCATTGAGAGTTAATCTAGGCCAGCTATTCTCAACCTTAAGTCTGTAATCCTTTTTTTTTCAGCTGTAGCTCAGATGTTATTTTTTTTATTCTTTTTTATTGGATCTGTTCTCTATTTGCATTTCAAATGTTATCCCCTTTCCCTGTTTTTCCCCTCCGGGAAACTCCCATCCCATCTCACTGCTTCTATGAGGGTGTTCCTCCACCCACCCACCCACTCTCACCTCCCACCCTCGATTCCCCTACACTGAGGCATCTATCGAGCCTTCAAAGGACCAAGAGCCTCTCCTCCCATTGATACATGACAAGTCCATCCTCTGCAATGTATGCAGCTGGAGCCATGTGTACTCCTTTGTTGATAGCTTAGTCCCTGGGAACTCTGGGGGCGTCTGGTTGGTTGATATTGTTCTTCCTCTGGGGTTGCAAATCCCTTCTACTCCTTCAGTCCTTTTTCCAGCTCCTCTGTTGGACTAAACTCCCAGTGTTTAGTCCAATGGTTGGCTCCGGCAGGGCCTCTCAGGAGACAGTAAGGCTGTAATCCTTTAATACAGTTCTTTATATTGTGGTGATTCCCAACCATAAAATTATCATCATTGTTACTTTATAACTATTTTTGCTACTGTCTTTTCTGATGATCTTAGACAATCCCTGTGAAGCTGTCGTTTGACTGTCAAGGGAGTGGAGGTCCACAGGTTAAAAACCACTGATCTAGGATTTTGTGCATGCCATCCATACCACTGGTCACTGGGGATTTTAGGGATGGGGTCCATCCCTGAGTCATACCCCCAGCACTTCACTGGGAGATTCTAGGTAGGGACTTCACCTCTAAGCCATTCCCCAAGCCCTCCACTCACTTGATGTTCTTGGCACCCCTATTCCCAATTCCTTATTTCTGATGTCTGCCAACATTGATGTGTTCTGGGTCACCATAATGCTCCAGGTGAGACAACTATCTTGTAAAACTTTCACTGTTTATGAGTGAAACGCTGGCTTATGAGAGGGGCAGAGAGGGTGGAATGGAGTGGAATCTCTTCCCAATGCCAGGTGTACTCATGGCTCCCAGCATCCCTTGGACTCCCTCTGCACACCTGGGCTCAGGCTCAATTTACATAGAGGCCCCAGGGGAGCCAGGTATTGGAAAGATTGTCTGGTCCCTAGGCTCCAGCACCCAGTGTTTCCAACCATGGTTGCTATGGCGACCACTGAAGGTTTTTTTAGAAGCTGGAAGACTACTCTGGTGCCTGAAGGAGGCAACAACATCCAGCAATACTGAGGAAAGCCTCTATCTCACAGCCTGTTAGCACTTGCTGGCAAGCATCAGGACATCTCTGCAGGAGAGCTAGGGGTAACCAAGGCAGCAAGTAACCAAGGGGCCACATCCCCTCTTACAGATGGCTGTACCTGGCCAGCCTCCTGGGAGGGCTCCTCAGCTGCTCCTGTGAGGTGCATGGGTCTCAGGACCTTTCCTGGGGAAGAATTATCCAGGTGGATGGGAAGCATGGATGTAGGGCCCCTCAGCCCTGGCACTCGCCAGCGGCTTCTCCAGGGTCAGGCAGGCTCTCTGCCAGCACCCTCTTCCAGCAGTGCTGTGGTCATCTTCATCAGCTCTACCATCTCAGGTAAGGATGGGGCGATGACTTGAGACAAATGGCCACTCTTGGTGGTAGGGATGCCTCAGGGTGTCCTCCAAAAGATGTGTGTGAGCAGACGGGCTGGTGACCCACATCAAAATCATTGTCAAGGCTCCTCCTGGACTCTCTGTTTCTTTGTCCACCACATAGACTAAATAAACTGTTGAACACAGTGAATGGCCTAGTACTGCAACCAGTGGTCATGAGAAATGCCCTGTGTGCTTCGCTCTTTATGTTTTGCCTTGTGTATGCTTGGAAGTTGCTGGAGACAGAACCCAGCATTTCACACATACTTGACAGGTACTGCGATGAGAACTTGTCTGCAGACAAGGGCCCTCATGTCTACCCCACAAATGCTCTCCCACTGAGCCAAACTGCTAACCTCCTTTCCAAGTATTTCCTTTAGAAAAGATTTCTTTTTTTCTTTCTTTCTTTCTTTCTTTCTTTCTTTCTTTCTTTCTTTCTTTCTTTCTTTCTTTTCTTTTCTTTTCTTTTCTTTTCTTTTTTTTTTTTTTTTTTTTGGTTTTCAAGACAGGGTTTCTCTGTATAGCCCTGGCTGTCCTGGAACTCACTTTGTGTTTATTTATTTATTTGATTTTTTTGTCCTAGAGATTGAATCCAGTTTATGTTAGGCAAGCACTCTACTACTGAGCCACATTCCTAGGTCCTTCCCTATTTTTATACATTTATTTAATCGTGTGTGTATGTAGGGGCACATGAGCTATGTACAGAAGGGATAACTTTCAGGAGTTGCTTCTCTTCTTCTACCAGGTGGGTCCAGGGAATTGAACTTGGATCTTGAGGCTTGAGAGCCATCTCAATAACTAACCCCTATGCTTTAAATTGTATGTTGGCCCTCTGACCTAGCTAAATACTTTGGGACAGTATTAGCTGCATATGGCTTTGTCCTTGGCAGTATTTACTCTGTTCTTTACATTAAATAAAGCTACACATGAAAATGCCTGATCTGCATTAGCTTCCAATTTCCAAGGTATAAATACTTTTACAGTCAGGTTCATACTGCAGGCTGAATTCACCGAACATGCAGCCCTGTCTGTCACTGAGCACACAGCACTATCACTGAGCACCCAGCACTGTCACTGAACATGCAGCACTATCACTGAGCACACAGCACTGTCACTGAACACGCAGCACCGTTGTTGAGGATGGAGCACAGTCAGTCACTGAGCACCCAGCACTGTTACTGAGCATGGAACACCATAGGACACCAGCGTCTTGGTTGATCTTTCAAATGCAAAACTTCCCTGCAGTTCTGCTTGAGTTGCAGGAGATGTAAACTCTGAGTGTGGTCAGGTTCTCCTTCCACTGTAGAGCATGTTCTACTGCCCAGTTTTTATTTTATTTATTCACTTAAACATTTTTTTTAAAGATTTATTTATTATTATAATCTAAGTACACTGTAGCTGTCTTCAGACACACCAGAAGAGGGTGTCAGATCTCATTACGGATGGTTGTGAGCCACCATGTGGTTGCTGGGATTTGAACTCAGGACCTTCGGAAGAGCAGTCAGTGATCGTAACCGCTGAGCCATCTCTCCAGCCCCCACATTTTTTTTTTTTTTTTTTTTTTTGAGACAGAGTTTCTCTGTGCAGCCCTGACTGTCCTGGAGCTCAGGCTGTAGACCAGGCTGGCTTTGAACTTACAGAGATCTGCCTGCCTCTGTGTTCTGAGTGTTAGGATTAAAGGTGTGCACCACCAATCACAGCCATGTTTAATTTTTCAGTAACGACTGTGTGACCTTTGGCTGACAGCACTGTTGAATTCATTATTGTTTGTCACATGGATTGCATGTGTTTTTTGATCTGTTGGCTTGTCAGTGCTGAGACTGAACTTGGGGTCCCCACACCCAAGCTCTGTATATGCCTGAAAAGTTCAGACACTGGAGCCATGTGCAGGTCTTTGGTTTCAGACTTTACTGTGTCTCTTGATGTGCCTTTCACCCTTACGTAGGCTCTGGCCTGAATTTACTATATGATATGTATTTTATGACCAGTTCAAACAGCCTATAAAGTTGATAAGACAGACTGGGAAAGGAACAGTGTTTAGGAGCTGGCTCCCAGACGCCATCCTGGACAGCTCCCACGTCACACTCTGGTCACACTCTGAATAGGTAGTTTGAGTCAGTTACTTTGGGATGTGGTGGAGCCCTGCCTAGAATCCCCCAGTGAGGGGCTGGGGTAGAGCCCTGCCTCATGTATGAGTTCTATGTCAGCACAGCAAACACAACATACCTGGTTCACTCTGCATTTCAGAGGAACTGGGAATAATCCTTTAATGTGTTACAAACAGAGCCTAGAATGGATCAGCGAGTATTTGCATGTGACTGTCCTTGTTTATCTGGCTTGTGATCAGCTGAGAGTCCTGGCTGTGTTTAGTGGATTCTCTTGTTTTGTTGAGGTACAAGGGGTACGAGGTTTAAAACCCAGGGCCTCCCCCGTTCTTGGCCCAAGAGTGTATGAGCCCACCCTGACTGAATTGAGTCTCCCTCGGATAAGGGGGACACAGTGAAAATTTACACCACTGCATGGGGTTGGAAAGCAATGGAAAGTCCTCCTGCATGCCGGGGCCAGAGGCTAAATCTCCCAGTGTTCCTTTGCCCCACATGCCATATTGGGTCATTCTCCTGGGCTGGGACTGAGGGGAGCTCCGGTTGTGCTTTGTGGAGCTCAAACAGGTGACTCCACTGATGTGGATCAATTGGTTTCCTTGGTTTGACTCCATGTCATTTTGAGATTTCATTAATTTTGTGTGTCTTAAGGTGGAGAGAGTTATGTGTGTAGCAGGACAGAATATGTATGTGGAGGTCACAAGGCAACTTTCAAGAAGTCTGTTCCTTCTGTCCTGTGGTGCAGGTGGGCAGGTTTGGCAGCAGGCTCCTGTACTGCTGAGCCTTCTTGCTGGCCCTGTCTTTCTTGTCCTTGTCCTTTTTCTCCTCCTCCTCTTCCTCCTCCTTTTATAACACTTAGGGGGACTCCAACATTGCAGGGTTCTGATGAAAGACAGAACACAGTAGTGGGCTAGGCAGACTTCTGGAATCTTTTCTCTGACACCCTCCTGACTGTGCCTTGCAGATATGGACACAGAGCGAGAAGCCCTGCAGTGCACAGCCTACCCTGAGGTTCAGAGCTTCTGCCAAAGGCACGGCTTGGCGTTTGAGGTAAGCATCTCTGCTCACCTGGAAAGCCACACCACCCCTTGCCTTCTGTTTGGTGCTTTAGCGATGGGTCTCAAAACTCAAAATGTTTGTTTGTTTGTTTGTTTTCTGAGACGAAGTGTCTTCTAGCCCAGGCTGGACTTGAACTCATTGTGTAGCTGAGAATGATGTTGAATTTGTGACCCTCCTATGTTGACCTCCCAAGTGATAGGATGACAGGTGTGTGCCTCCAAGCCCAGATTATGCAGTGATGTGGATGGATCCCTATGCTTCATGTATGTTTGTCAGACTGAGCTACATGTCCAAGAGCTCCACCTGCCTCTACCTCCTGAGTGCTGGGATTAAAGGTGTGTGTCACTGTGAGGGTCCCTATGAATGCTGTGGTCAGCAGAGAAACGATTTTCAAGAGGCAAGAAGGAAATCCAGTTCCGTGAGACTTGGCCAGGCTACATCAAACTTCTGGAGTCTCAGTTTATTTTGGATATGTTTAAGTACAATGTTACTTTGCAAAACATGTTTTTTCCTAGTAACTATTATCTCAATCCAATGTTCATATAATAAAGTGTGACCACATTGGAAATTTTTAGGCAAAGGATATGTGACCTCTACCATGAATATGGGTTCTATAGCTTAAGGTCTAGGATCTGTTGTGTTCTCTGACTGAGATAGCATAAGAGAGCGGGCTATAAAGTACAGATGGCATTTCCCCTACAGATGGGTTCTATTGACTGAGAAACCAAGTTGAAGATAAGGCCTAGGGAGGAAGAGTCTGGTATAAACAAAGCTTGCCAGGTTATTCACTGCATCTACTCCCAGCCGTTTGGGTGGAAAATAGGTATATACATCCTCCACTGAGGAGATAACTCTGTGTGAAAACATCCCTGGTTTTTCCAGAGTGTATCTGTGAGCACCCCTGCCCTCTGCATACCACCAAGCCAGTTGCTGTAGTCGATTTTTTTTTTTTTTTTTTTTTTTTTTGGAGACAAGGGTGTCAGATCTCATTACAAGTGGTTGTGAGCCACCACGTGGTTGTTGGGATTTGAACTTAGGACCTTAGAAGAGCAGTCAGTGCTCTTACCTGTTGAGCCATCTCGTCAGCCTCGTAGTCGATTTATAAACAAGATTTAATATAATGTTATTTATACAATTGGGTGTTTGTCTGCATGCATGTGTGCAGTACCTCTGGAGGCCAGATGAGGGCGTCAAATTCTCTAGAACTGGAGTTATAGACAGACTGCCAAGTGAATGCTGGGAACAGAACCTGAGTCCTCTGCAAGAAGAGCATCGCTTGAGCCAAGAATTCAAGGCCAGCCTGGGAAACACAGGGAGACAATGTCTCCAAATAAACAAGTAAAATAAAGTAAACAGGACTTGAGAGTATAGCTCGGTGGTTGTGTAAGAGCATTTGCCTCACGTGTGTGAGGGCCCTGGAGTCCATCATCAGCACCACCAGAACAGAACAGCGACAGAAAGGGACTCTTTCACATGGAAGGCTCCAGAGTCTTGTGCTTGTTCTTTTAACACCCCTGTGGTGCCCCAGGCAGACAGCACCAGCGCCTGACTAGCCCAGCAGGGGTGGGGAAGGGGAGGGGCTGCCTCTGTAGGCTTCCCCCTCACTGCTTCTCCCCTGCCTAGCTCCTCTAAGCCTACAGCCTCTCATTGCTGTAGTTAGTTGTTCCTGATTAGCATTTCTTTCTCTCTGAGCTACAGAGTTTACAAAGGGAGTGAGCTCCCAGTACCCTTTGTCTCCCTGTGTTTCCAGCCTGCACAGGGTCAGTGCTGCAGGCTGCCATTCGGCCCAGATCCCTCCCACCCTCCATCTCTCCCCACCCCTCCCTCTCCACCCCCCACTTTCCTGCCAGTCTGTGTGCAGAGGTGGACCTCATGTGTGGTTGCTAAGGGGAATTTGCTGGGTCACTTCCTGCTGTTCTCAATATCGTCCCTCACAAAGCGTGTTCCTAGCAAGCTTGGGCATGCTCTCCTTTTAAAAGGAATGAAGCAGAAAACACCCAACTTCCTCTAACAGAGTTTCATGCAATCCAGGCTGACACTGACCTCTCTGTAGCTAAGGATGGCCTTTAGTTCTGGATCCTCCTGCCTCTACCTCCAAGTGCGTGACCCTATTGTCATCTCCACCCCCCACCCCCACCCCGCGCCCCCAAGTCTCCACACACTAGACACTGGGCATCAAACCCTCAGCTTTGTGTATGCTGGGCAAGCACTCTACCAAACAAGGCGGGCGTCTGGTTTCACATGTGTGCAGGTGTCTGTGGAATGGAAAAAAGTTTTGGATTCCCAGACCTAGGGTTCCAGGCTGTTGTGAGATTTGTGAGCTGCTTAGTGCAGCTCTGAGGACTGAACTCAGCTCTCTGAAGGAGCAGCAAATGCTTCTTCCTTGGTTAGGTTCCATTGCTGTGAGCAGACACCAGGACCAAGGCAACTCTTATAAGGACAGAGTTTAATTAGGGCTGACTTACAGGTTCAGAGGTTCAGTCCACTATCACCATGGTGGGAGGCATGGCAGCATTATGGTGCTGGAGGAGCTAAGTTTTGCATCTTGATTCAAAGGCAACCAGAAGAGACTCTCTTCCAGGCAGCTAGGAGAAGGGTCGCAGAGCCCATCTCCACAGTGACACACCTACTCCAACAAGGCCACACTTCCCAGGGCCAAGCATATTCAAACCACCACAGCTCCCCACCTCTAAGACAGCCCTTCCAACCCTCCAAACTTGGTTTTAAGTAACCCCTTCCCCCCCTCTCTCCCTCCCTTCCTCCCTCCTTCCCTCCCTCCCTCCCTCCCTCCCTCCCTCCCTCCCTCCTTCCCTCCCTTCCTCCCCCTCTTCTTCTCTTTCCTATTCCCTTGAGACAGATGGGCCTTGAACTCAAAATCCTCCTTCTTGTCTCAGCATCAGGACCCCAGGGAACTTTCCTTGCAGTTCATGACTGTGGCCTGAGACAGAGACCACTGGGGATCCTGGGAGATACCCAAAGAAGGCTCCTTAGTTTGGGTCCATCATTTTTCTTTTTTGAATTTTTTTTCCTTCAGTTTTTTGAGACAGGGTTTCTCTGTGTATCTCTGGCTGTCCTGGAGCTCACTTTGTAGACCAGGCTGGATCAAATTTATTTATTTATTTATTTTTGAGTCGGGGTCTCTCTGTGTAGCTCTGGCTATCCTGAACTTGCTCTGTAGACCAGGCTGGACTCAAACTCATGGAAATCAGCCTGCCTCTGCCTCTTTCCTGAGTGCTGGGATAAAGGGGAGAGCTACTTCTGTTCTTTTATTTTGGTACAAAATGGAATCTAAGGGTTGTGTGCATTATGCAAACCAGCTGCCACAGACCATACTCTCAGCCCCTTACTGGAGATGCTAGGCAAGCAATCTAACACTTACCCACATCCCTAGCTTCACATTTGTCTAATCTAGAATATCCTTAGAGGAGAAATGCTGCAAAACTGATCTGAAGATACTATTCTTCAGTCAAATGAAACTGAAAACCAAAAATCACTCATCAGAAAACTCATCCTTCTGATTCCCAGGTGGTTGATCTGAGGTGGGGTATTCCGAATACGCAGGCCACTGACTACCTGACCACGGAACTCTGCTTAGAAGAACTGGAGCGCTGTCAGAAAACATCCATAGGACCAGCTTTTGTGGTGAGTGTGTCAGGGTAGGTGGAGTCGTCCTTACTCTTTTTTCCATCACCAGAATGTGGTCCCCGACAGCAAACCAAACAAAAGAGCTAACATCCCAATCCTCAAAGACTAGTCATGACTGTAACAGTACTCCTATTTGGCTCAGAAGTAGCACCAGGCATTAGTAATCAAATGCAGCAGTAAGTGAACTGGAGAGCACAAGGCTGACTTGGGAGGGAATCTTTCAGGTCCATCTGAAGCCTCCTTCACTCTTCGAATCTGGTCCACTTTACATTTGTGAAATTTGGGGGGTTCCGGGAAACACTAGAGAAAGTAGAAACCGGTATTCTTGGGAGTTTGTTTTCTTTGTCTCCATGTTTCTGTTGGTCTGGAACAGGGAGTCCACTCGTACACACACCTGTAAGTCACTCTGTCACCAAAATAATCCCCGAACTGGTGAAAGACTAGGCCTGTGATTCCAGCACTCAGGAGGTAGATCAGGAGTTTAAGGTTTTCTTTGGCTACCTAGTTCCAGACCCTGTCTCAAAAAGTGAAAATTAAAACACACACACACACACACACACACACACACACACACATCAAGCTGGGCAGTACCAGCACTTGGGACTCTGTGAGTTTGAGGCCAGCCTAGTCTACAGTGTGAGTTCCAGACAGACAGGAATACATAGTGAGACCCTGCTTTGAAACAAAACAAAACAAACGAAAATACCCCAGACTCAGCAGCCTGTGCTGTTCTTGTAGAGGACCCCAGCTCATTTCCCAGTCTGGCTGCGTACAAGTGTCCATTAACTCCAGCTCCTGGGTATCTATGCCCTCTTCTGGCCTCTGTGGGCACTGCGTTCATGTGAGCGTGCCCACTCACAGACACGGACACCAAGAATTTAAAAACTCCACAGCAAAACCCTGTGCAGCTCTATTCATATTGTCTTGATCATGGTGAGTAATGATAGCATGGACTAGAATTCACCAAGATTTCTAGAATATTCTATAGGCTGCCTCAGAGAGTAAGTCTTCCTAAAAGAACTGGAAGAGTTGGAGAACTGGGGTCTGGAGAGATGGCTCAGAAGTTAAGAGCACTGACTGCTCTTCCAAAGGTCCTGAGTTCAAATCCCACCAACCACAGGGTGGCTCACAACCATTGGTTAGGAGATCTGATGCCCTCTTCTAGTATGTTTGAAAACACCTACAGTGTACTCACATATAATAAACAAATCTTTTTTTTTTTTTAAGAACAAAACAGAAAAAAACTAGGCTGTATGTCTGCTCCTCCATCCATACATCTGTCATCTCAACTACTTGGGAGGCTGAAACAGGAGGACTGTTTGAACCCACAAGCCTTTTTTAAAAGAACATTTTGGGGTGGGGGGGTTGAGACAGGATTTCTCTGTGTAGTCCTGGCTGTCTTGGAACTCACTCTGTAGACCAGGCTGGTCTCAAACTCAGAAATCCACCTGCCTCTGCCTCCAAGTGCTGGGATTAAAGGCGTGCGCCACCACCGCCCTGCAAAAGAACACTTTTTAAAAAATGACTTCTTTGACAGTTTCATACCATCACACTTTGTCTTGATCAAAGCCATCCCCAACTTGCTCTACCTTCTCCCTAGACCTCCCTGCACACCTTCATGTCTTTTTTTTTTAATCCATTGAGTCAAATTAATGCTGGTGGAATGCACATGGTATATAGCCATCCCAGAGCTGAGCAGCCTGTCTGTGGTCCCACCCTTGAGATAAAGTGACTCTCTGTCCCCTAGCATCCTTCAGCTGCCAATAGGTCCTCAGACTGGGGTGGGCCTCAGGACACCCCTTGTACTGGATTTCATTTGTCTTGGCCATGTGTAGGTAACCACAGCTGTTCTAGTTAATTTGTTCAACAGCCATGTCATGTCCAGAAGACAGCGTCCTTCCCACTCCTCCTCAGTGATGAGATGTCTCATTTAAGCCCATGAGTTGGAGGCCAGCCTGGGCAACATGATGAGACCTCATCTCAAGATGAATAATAAATAAATAAATAAATAAATAAATAAATAAATAAAACAAACCTGAGGCTTCATTCCTCTACCAATGTGTTCACAGGGTGTCTCTGTGTAGCCCTGGCTGTCCTAGAATTCACTCTTTAGACCAGGCTGGCCTCCACTTGCCTCTGCCTCCCAGGTGCTGGGACTAAAGGCATCCCCATCACAGCCCAGCATGTGCTATCTTTTAATGACAGCACATGTCATTTAATGTCCTAGCCTCCTCTTTGCACGTGGCTACCAGTACATTTTGGTGTTTTTTAAAGATTTATTTATTTATTTATTATATTTATATGAGTACACTGTAGCTGTTTTTAGACATATCAGAAGAGCGCATCAGATTCTATTACAGATGGTTGTGAGCCACCATGTGGTTGCTGGGAATTGAACTCAGGACCTTTGGAAGAGCAGTCAGTGCTCTTAACAGCTGAGCCATCTCTCCAGCCCCAGTATGATTTTTTTTAATTAATTATTTATTTATTTATATGAATGTTCAGTTTTCATGTATGAATGCAAATGACAGAAGAAGCCATCTGATCCCATTACAGATAGTTCTGCACCAACATGTGAGTGCTGGGAATTGAACTCAGGACCTCTAGGAGAGCAGCGAGTGCTCTCAGCTGCTGAGCCATCTCTCCAGCCCAGTATGTTTTAATTATTACTGCTTTAAATTATTTCCTCAGCCCAGTGTGTAATATGTCTGGTGTGAAAGTCTGAGGCCCTGAGTTCAGATCCCGAGCATCTAGAAGGCAAAGACAGATGGATCTCTGGAGCTCACTGACAGCCAAATTAGGCAATTGATGAGCTCTGGGTTCTTGGAGTGGTGCTGTCTCAAGAGATAAACTATGGGCTGGAGAGATGGTTCAGAAGTTAGGACCTCCTGCTGTAATCACAGAAGATCCAGCACCCACATCAGGTGGCTCATATATGCTAGTAACTCCAGCTCCTGGGGAATCTGACTCCCTCTCCTGGCCTTTGTGGGTACTGCACACACAATAGTCCATAATCACCATTTAAGTACTAGAGGGAGGACTAAAAGTCTCTCTCTCTCTCTCTCTCTCTCTCTCTCTCTCTCTCTCTCTCTCTCTCTTACACACACACACACACACACACACACACACACACACACACACACGGCCCTCGAGTTTGTAACCCCACTTCTCAGTTCTTTTTCTATGCTCCTAAGTTTATTTTCCCAAAGACCTAATAATCATGTTGAGTTTCAAAGGAGAACTGGGCTTTGTTTTCCCTTTTGAGAAGGGTTCTTAGGTAGTCCAGGATGGCTTCAAGCTTACCGTGTAGCTAAAGCTAGTCATTAACTCAGTCCTCCAATCCTCCTGCCCCCAACTTTGGAGTGCAGGGATGGTAGGCCTATTCCACTAGTCTGTCCAGTTCTGGGTATGTGTGTGTGTATGTATGTGTGTATATATGCATGCATGTATATATGTATGCATGCGTGTATGTATGCGCATGGAGCCCAGGCCTTGGCTTGAATGTGGAAGTCGGAGAACAACTTGCAAGAGTGGCTCTCTTCTTCCACCTTGTGGGTTCCAGGGATTAAACTCAGCTGTCTGGGTCTGTGGCAAATGCCTTTACTCACTGAGCCATCTCAAAAGCCCTGATAAACAACCCTCCTCAAGGGGAGCTAACTCTCAGCCAACACTGCTGGCTGGGGAAAGCTCCCTCCGCATGGGGGAGGGATTGTCCTCAGACCTCCTTCATGTCCATGCCACCAGTCTGGAAACTTCGAGCCCTGTGGCTGCACAGCTGAGCTCTACTGACTTCCCCTCCAGCATTGCCCTCTCTGCCCCCAGAGCCTGTCTGTCACTGCCACTATTGTTAACAGAACTTTCCATGAAAATCAGACCCACACTGGTGCCCTGGAGAGAAGGTTCTGTGGTAAATAACTCATTAGCAGGCCCCAGACTCCCCAGGCTCCTTTAGAGGCTGGGCCTCTCTGGGCTCCAGTATCAAGGACTCCTGGTGATGGCTCCCAACACCTCTCTAGCTCCCACCACACTAACCCAAATGAATGAGGGCTTTTGCCCCAAACTTCCCCTGTGAGGCTGGAAGGCCTTCCTTTGGCTATCTTGTTCCTGTGAGGCCAAAAGAGACCCAGGATTGGTGGCCTGGGCTTTTCTGCTCAGCTGCTCAGAAGGCTGAGGCAGGGGCTAGCGTGTACACGTGAACCCCTCCACAAGTGCACAGACACACGTGCATGCACAGGAGCATGTGCAGGCAATCACACACTGGCCTGTGTGAACTACTACTTTTGGGTGTTTCTCGCTCCTCTCCTCCCGTCCTATGTGTTCTTCCTCCTCCATCTTCTCTCTTTTCCTCCCTGTACTCCTGGTCACTACTCCCCTTCTCCCCTCCTCCATCTTTTTTGTTTGTTTGGTTTTTTGTTTTGTTTTTTTCGAGACACGGTTTCTCTATAAAGCCCTGGCTATCCTGGAACTCACTTTGTAAACCAGGTTGGCCTCGAACTCAGAAATCTGCCTGCCTCTGCCTCCTGAGTGCTGGGATTAAAGGCCTGCGCCACCATGCCCGTCCCTCCTCCATCTTGTAGCTGTTGCAGGCTCCCCTTTTGTCTGAGACAGCCTTCCTTTGCTGTCCACATTGGCCTAAATCTCCCACACTTCCCACCTCAGCCTCTACCCTGAGTGTGGGGATTGTCTCCACACCAGCTTCTTTGTGTAATAGTCACACCATCAGGTGACCATGAACACCAAGCTGTCGTCCCTTTAGTGTGCTTCCTTCACAGTCCCAGAGTTCAGTGTCGGGTGGGATTTGAACCCATGCCTGTCTCTGTCTCCCTCCCTCCCAGGCCCTCCTGGGTGACCAGTACGGCCCCTGCCCGGTTCCCCGGAGGATTGAGGAAAAGGAGTGGGAGGCACTAAGAGCTCAGCTGACCTCCAGGCCTCGAGATCTGGAGCTGGTGACCAGACATTTCCAGAGAGACGACAACACCATTCCTCCAACCTACGTCTTGCAGCCTTCAGGCTCACTGGTGGTCCCAGGGCCCGAGGAGGCCACCTTAACCTCTGTCCTGAGAGGTGGAGCCCAGGAGGCCTGGAGGCTAGGCCTCATCAGTCAGGAGCAATGGATGTGCTATCATCGATCAGGTGAGACCCAAGGAACCTCCAGAGGTCCATGGAACACAGGACACCCAGGCCAACACGTCCCCTGTGACCTCAAACGCAAGTGAAGTGTATCATCTCAGTGAATGGTAACCCTGCTTGGCTCTCAAGAGACTGCATAACCTTGGCCAATGTTAGTCTCTAGGACCCTCTTCTTGACCCCTGGCTCTGCCCTCCTGTCTCCCAGGGTGACCGCCATCTCAGTTTGCCTGCAACTGAAATTGTTCAGGAATGCAATACTTTCCTTTCCTTTCCTTTCCTTTCCTTTCCTTTCCTTTCCTTTCCTTTCCTTTCCTTTCCTTTCCTTTCCTTTCCTTTCCTTTCCTTCCCTTCCCTTCCCTTCCCTTCCCTTCCCTTCCCTTCCCTTCCCTTCCCTTCCCTTCCCTTCCCTTCCCTTCCCTTCCCTTCCCTTCCCTTCCCTTCCCTTCCCTTCCCTTCCCTTCCCTTCCCTTCCCTTCCCTTCCCTTCCCCTCCTCTCCTTTCCTTCTCCCTCCCTCCCTCCCTCCCTCCCTCCCTCCCTCCCTCCCTCCCTCCCTTCCTTCCTTCCTTCCTTCCTTCCTTCCTTCCTTCCTGTTGTTGTTGTTGTTGATGATGATATGATGTTGGTTTTGGGAAGGTGTCTTTTGTTTTGTTTTGTTTTTTTCTAGATAGGGTTTCTTTGTATAACTCCAATTTTCCTAGAATTTGTTCTGTAGACCAGGCTGGCCTCAAACTCAGAAATCCCCCTGCCTCTGCCTCCCAAGTGCTGGGAGTAAAGGCACATGCCACCATGCCTGGCTGCATTTATTTATTTTTTTATATAGGCATTTATTTATTGGCTGGGGAGTGTGTGCCAGCCATGGAGACATGTGGAGGTCAGAGGACAATTTGCAGGAATTTAGGTTGTCAAGCTTGATGGCAAGGGCCATCCCATGCTGATACTCACTGACCTTAGAAAGCAATGTGTGTGTATGTGTGTGCGCGCGCGCGCGTGCGTGTGCGCTCGAGAATGCATATGTGTGCACAGGTGCGTAAGAGTATGTATGCAAATGTGTAGCCAGAGATTGTCAGTTATCTTCTGATTGTACATTGAGGCAGGGTTTCTCACTGAACCCAGAGTTCACAGATTAAGCTAGACTAGGTGTCCCAGCTTTTTTTTTTTTAGCCGCCCAGGCTGGCCTTGAACCTGTGATCTTCCTGCCTCAGGAGACTAAGTATCTGAGGTAACAGGCCTTTGCTGCCAAGCCTGTCTTGGAAAGGTCCTCTGTTGACTCTTGTCCTTGACTGGAATGTAGGATCTCCAAGGGCCTTCCATCTTCGGAGAGCAGGGAGACTCCACTGAGCCCCAGAGAGGCTTCAAAAATATCTCCTTAGATCTGGCTGCTCCTTCAAAACAAGAGCCTCTTGAGACAAGTCAGTGGGAGCTCAGGCTGCATAAAAGCTAAGAGTCTGGAGGCACTGCTGGTTCAGCAGGAGAGCGCTGGCTGGTCTTCCAAAGGACCTGAGTTCAGTTCTGCTCCCCAGACTCCTTCCTCACACGCACACCCCCACACATATATTACACATAACTAAAAAGTAAGGACAAGACAAGCTTGGTGGTTCTTTAATCCCAGTAGAGGAGGCAGAAGCAGAATCTCTGAGTTTGAGGCTAGCCTAGTCTGTGTAACAAGGACAGGCAAAGCTGTGTAGAGATAAATCTTTAAAAGATAAAGGAGTCCCGGGACAGCTATGGCACAACTTGCAACAGGAATCAGCCAGCTGCAGGCTTACAGCTTGCCTCGTAAAAACAATTCCACCGACACACACTCGGGCAGACTCACTGAGTGTGGTTTGCTGCACTCTTGCTGCAGTGTCAGAATGTCCAAATGTACAGACTCTTTTTTTTTTTTTTTGCCCATCAAGCTTATTCCCAGACTGCTGGAGTCTCTTCCACCTGGCTAGTGAGTAAAGACTCCAAACTCTAAGAATCCTTTCCTCTTCCTCTGCCTTCACAGTCCTGTGGCCCCTGGCTTCGTGTCTGAGAGCATGGTTTCACTCCCTCGGTACCTAAGCTAACCTCAGTACCAAGCCCTCACGTGCACTGCAGCTGCTAAGCTAACTCACGCAGGAGTGGAGTGTTTGTTGATCGACTATGTGAAGAGGACACTGAGCTCACAGGGCTGAAATCCCCATCTGTAAAGCAAATAGTGGAGGGACATTTAATACTGCCACCTCAGTCGGACTAATTCCAGAACACTCTGTCACTTTAATAAGAGGCTGTCCCCATGAAGCAACCACTCCCATTCTCTTGGCTTAGCTTTGCTGTTGTACACTTCTTATCATCAACGGGATCACACACTATGTGTGGTTAAATTTTTTTTATTTCTTTTGAGGCAAGGCCTCCTGTGTAGTCCAAGCTAGCTTAGAATTGTGTATGCTCAGCCAGCCAGATGACTCAGGAACTAAAGGTATTTGCCACCAAGGCTGATGACTCCCGTGATAGGAGAGTCCTGCGTTCTACAAGTTGTCCTCTGACCTCCACACATGCTCGGTGGTACACACACCCACAAACCCACAAAAGCCACCCCCTCAATTGACTTACTAAATAAATAAGTGTCAAAAAAGAAGTGATTGTTTATTAGCCCAGGCTGGCCTCATTCCAGCAACCCTCACCTCAGCCTCCTGAGGACTGGGATTGTAGGTGGGCGCCACCCTGCTGTCCTAGCTGTGGGCTTTTCTTTTGTGTGTGTGGTGTACATGTGATTATGTGGGTGCTCCAAATGGAGGCCAGAGTAGGACATCAGTAATGTCCTTTGTCACTATCCACTTGAGTCCTTTGAGACAAAGTCTCTTCTTGAATCCAAAGTTCACAGTTTTGGGTAGGCTGGCTGGTCACTGAGCTCCTGGTGTGACAACCGGGAAGTCAGCCTCTGATCTTCACAGGTGTGATATGTAAATACTCCCCAGTCCCCCTCCCGCCTCCCCCCACATACACTCACTCGTGCATACACACACACACACACACACACACACACACATGCACATACACACACACACATACACACACACATACACACATACATATACAGACACATACACACACTACACACACACACACATGCACACACACACATACACACACAGACACACATACACACACATACACACACATACATATACACACACAGACACACATACACACACTACACATACACCACACACACACACACACACACACACACACACACACACATGCATGTGCTCACACATCCTAACCTGCCATGTGGGCTTTTGCAAGCCATCCCAAGTGACTGTCCCATTTGTTAAACTTCACAGTCTGTGTCCCTCTGAACATGTTTCTCAGCAGCACCTCTCAGGCCTCAGTGACTGTGATGGCTCCTTTTGTCCTCTGTTTTGTAGTCATTGAGTGGGAGATTGAGTTCGGCCTACTGAACTCAGCACGAGGGGACCAGGGAGCTACCGTCTTCCTGAGAGATGTACAGGACCTCAATAAACACATCTTGGATGATTGCTCTCTGAAGATGGTGGATCGGCTGGCAGATGGCTGCCTGGATACCAATGCCCAGAGTCTTCTCAGTGGTCTTAAAGGGCGCATACTAGATGCTCAGCCTGGAGCCCTAAAGTCCCACCACCTGTCCTGGAGCCGAGACCTGGTCAACCCCAAGAACAAGGCTCACGCTCGTTACCTAAAGCAGTTGAGCGAGCAGTTCGTGGCCAGGACCAACCATCAGGTCCTGGAGCAGCTTCGAGAGCTGGAGTTGGCCAGACAGGAGCTGGGTTGGCTCTACCAAGAGATCCGCCACCACCTCTGGCAGAGCACAGAGTCTACCAAGGTCTTCTGCGGCCACCAGGAGCTCCTGGCCCAGCTCAGGCAGCGGCTCAGACAGGATGAGAGCCGGACACATACTCCCTTGGTTCTCTTTGGACCACCAGGCATTGGGAAGACCTCTCTCATGTGCAAGCTAGCCCAACAGGTACCAGAGCTGCTTGGCCACAAGACAGTGGTTGTCCTGAGGCTGCTAGGGACATCAAAGCTGAGCCTGGATGCCCGCAGCCTCCTCAGGAGCCTGTCCTTCCAAGTGTGCTTGGCATATGGGCTGCCACTGCCCCCAGCCCAGGTCCTGGAGGCCCACAGCAGGGTGGGCCATTTCTTCCATACTCTCCTCCACACTGTGTCACAGAGGAACTTTGAGTCCCTGGTGTTGCTCCTGGACTCCGTGGATGACCTGGACTCCATATGCCATTCTCAGAGGGTCTCTTGGCTGCCCCTCAAGTGTCCTCCAAGGGTGCACCTCATCCTCTCTACATGCTCAGGCCAGCAGGTTTTACATAACCTGCAACAGACCCTCAAGGACCCCAGCACCTACTGGGAGGTGAAGGCCCTGTCTGGGAGTCAAGGCCAGGAGTTCATACAGCTGCTGCTGGCTGCAGAGAGGAGGATGCTGAGCCCGGGTCAGAGAGATGTCCTCTGGGCCAGCCTCCCAGAGTGTGGCCACCCAGGGAGGCTAAGGCTGGCCTTTGAGGAGGCCCGGAAGTGGGCCTCCTTCACTGTGCCAATGCCCTTGGCCACTACAGCAGAGGAAGCCACACACCAGCTCTGTATACGCCTGGAGGAGACACATGGGGCACTGCTGGTGGCTCATGTACTGGGCTATATTGTGTCTTCCAGGTAAGTTTGCCTCCCTCCTCCCTCCTTCTTTCCTCCTGCTCTTCCTCCCTCTGTCTTCTCCCTCCCTCCCTCCTTCCCTCCCTTCCTTCCTTTTATTCCTCCCTCCTCCCCTCCCTCTCTCCTCCCTTCCTTCCTCCCCCTCCCTCTTTCTTTTTTGTTGGTTGGTTGTGTGTGTGCAAATATGCACATTCTGAAGCCAGAGGACTTTGAGTGTCCAGCTCTCTCACTGTCTACATTACCCCTTTGAGTAATTCTCTTGCTGAACCTGGATTTAGGCTGACCCCAGTGAGCCCAGCACTCCTGTCTCCAGGCTTGGGTCACACCCACATAGCCACACCCTGCCTTTTACTGGACACTAAGTTCCTAAATCTCCCAGAGCAGGTTCTCCTTCCACAGAGCCACGTGCATGCTGCTTCCTTCCTTTTTTGTAGGGATTTGGACAGAACCTGGATTTTGTGGAGGTTAGTCATGTGCTGTGTGATTGAGCCTGGGCCCCAGACCTGCATATAGACTTTGTATCTTACTGCTTTGTTAAAAAGAGTTCATCAGCTCCAATACTGTCTTGGTGGGGTTTTAGATATAGAATTCTGTGCATCTTATTTTTTTTTTTATTGTCTGATTGCTCTGGCTAAGACTTCAAATTCTGAGAGAAGCCAGAGTGACACACGTGTCCCATTTTTGCTTTCAGTTGGCATGTGCACAATGTGTTGGTAGTCACTTTGTCTCCCATAGCTGTTATCACCTCAGGGTTGTGGTGGTCCACTTTGACTGCCTTGACACATGGAATCGACAGAGAGGAAAATCTTAGGGAGGTTTTGTCTGGCTCTGTTAGGCCTGTGGGCATGCCAGTAGGAACGTGCGCACACGTGCATTTGTGTTCATGTATGTGTGCATGTCGTCTGTGTATTTGTGTGATGTGTGTGTGTAAAGCACATCTCTGTGTGCGTGCGTGCTTATGCGGGTGCATGCATGTGTGCATGTGTATATATGTATCTGTGCGTATGTATGTGTGATGTGAGTGTGCTGTCTGTCTGTCTGTCTCTGTGTGTGGGGGTATGCCTTGATTGTTTTTTTGAAATAGGAGGACCCAGCCAGAACGTGGTAGCAGCCTGCTTGAGCTGGGTCCTGGACTGTGTAAGAGGGAGGAGCTAATGGAACATAAGTAGTGAGCAGGTGTCTAGGAGGTAGGGGTTGTGCACATGAATGCAGTGCCTGCAGAGGCCAGAAGGGGGTGTCAGACCCCTGGAGCTGGAGTCACAGGCAGCTGTGAAACCTGGTGTGAGCTGCTGAATGTGGGTGCTAAAAACAAATTGAGATCCTTTGCAAGAGTAACAAGCATCTTAACCACTGAACCCTCTCTCTAGTCCTTAATTCAGGGAGGGGTGGGGTGGGGCTGGAGGGTTGTATTAGTCAGGGTTTTACTGCTGTGAACAGATACCATGACCAAGGCAAGTCTTATAAAAAAAAAACAACAACAACTTTTAATTGGGGCTGGCTTACAGGTTCAGAGGTTCAGTCCATTATCATCAAGGTGGGAGCATGGCAGCATCCAGGCTGTCATGGCGCAAGCAGAGCTGAGAGTTCTATGTCTTCATCCAAAGGCTGCTAGTGGAAGACTGACTTCTAGACACCTAGGGTGAGAGTCTTAAGCCCACACCCACAGTGGCACACCTACTCCAACCAGGTCACACCTATTCCAACAAGGCCACACCTCCAAATAGTGCCACTCCCTGGTCCAAGAATATGCAAACCATCACAAGGAGTGAGGGGTAAGGGGTGAGGTCCTGTGATCATATATTGACACTTCTTGTGGTGGCTGATCTTGGTTGTCAATCTGACATTCTGGGCAGATGAAACCTCAGAGGAGTGGCCCATGGGCAAGTCTGTGGAGCATTTTTTAAATTACTAGTTGATAGGAAGTCCCAGCCCAATGTGGGCAATGCCAGTCTTGGGCTTCAGCTCCAGCCTCCAGGTAGGAACCTGCCTTGAGCTTCCAACCTGACTCCATGTAGCAAAAAGAACATTTTCCTCTCTGAATTGATTTTCGTTTTTAGGCCTCATTATGTATCCTTGGCTAGCCTAGAACTCACTATATAGACCAGGCTGGCCTTGAACTCTGAGATCCTCCTGCCTTTAGTTTCAGAGGACAACTTGCAGAGTCAGTTCTCTCCATCCCACATGATGGTCATGTTGGCAGCTGTTGCCTTCACCCTCTGAGTCATATTGCCAGCTTAGTATAATAAGTTCAAGAATCTATATGCATAACATTGACATCATATGTACTACAAATGCTGTATAATGAACACACGTTTGTGCATACTAAGTATATATGTCTGTCTATATCACCTCTTGTCTATATCATCAAGTCTTTTTATTTTTGTTTGGTTGTTGTAGTGTCTCTGTAGGCTGTCCTGGAACTTGCTGTGTAGACAGGCTGACCTTGAACTCATAGAAATCCATCTACTTCTGCCTCCCAATGCCTGCTGCCATACCCTGCTCTAAAATATTTATTCTTCTAGTTGTGTGCGTGTCAGCATGCTGCTCTATGCACCTCATTGCCGGTCAGATCCTCTAGGAGCTGTCTGACTCGGGTGCTGGGCATCGAACTTAGTCCTCTCTCCAAAAGGTTCTTTATTCAGCCATAGCTCCAGCCCTTAAAAAAATTGTGTGTGTGTGTGTGTGTGTGTGTGTGTGTGAGTGTGTGTGTGTTTGTGTGTGTAGCCCAGGCTGTCCTAGAACTCACTATGTAGCCAAGGATGACCTTGAGCTCCTGATCCTCCTGGCTCCATCTCCCCAGTGCTTCCATAACAGAGGTGTGTCATTGTACAACGGAGATCCCCTGGGCCTGGAGAGTGACCTGTGCATGGTTCTGCAGATGCATGAAGAGGGGGCGTCTGCAGTGAGCTGCGCATCAGCCAGTACCTGATCCCTCTAATCCTCCTCATAGGACACAATGTGCTATGCCCCCTCACTCACAGGTACGGTCTCTCAGAAGCAGAGCTGAAGGATGTGTTGTCTTTGGACGATGAAGTCTTGCAGGCTGTGTACCGGGACTGGACACCACCCAGCAAAGAGCTGTTGCGCTTCCCGCCCCTGCTGTGGGTGCGGCTCCGCCGGGACCTGGGACACTGCCTGGTCAGGAGGCCCGTGGATGGCTGCATGCTACTGGCCATTGCACACAGGTAGGCTCTAAGAAGAAACACTGTCTTTGTGGGACCCTGAGAGCAAAGGCTGCCAACCAAATCCTTCACTTCCTTTTCTGGGGTAGCCAGGCCAGCTAGCACAAATCAGGTTCCATTGTAAACTCTACATGCCTAATTTGTTGGTTTTGCGCATTTATTTGCGTGTTGTGTGAGGTGCTATGGGATCCTAGGTAGGGGCTCCACACCACACCTCAGCTCCACGCCACACCTCAGCCCTTTTTTTTCCCACTCTGTGTGTGTGTGTGTGTGTGTGTTATGCATTTTTGTGTGGTGCCCTCACCTGAGTTGTGTGCACATTTGGAGGACAGAGGTTAACCTCAGGTATTTTCCTCTATTGCTTTTCACCATGTTTTGAGATAGGGTCTTTCACTGAGCCTGAAGATCGCCAACTCAGCACATTGGCTGTGCAACAAGACTCCTAGACTCCTCTTGATTCTGCTCCCTTGCAAGTGCTGGGGTTACAGGTTCTTCCCACCTCAGCGGGCTTTAACATGTGAGTTGGGGATTTGAACTCAGATCCTTATGCTTGTACAGAAAGCACTTTATCTACCAAGTCATCCTCCAGACCTCTTTTCACTTTTTGATTCCCCATCATGTCTTGTTAAGTTGCCCAGGCTGGTCTAGCCACACACAGCTTCAACTTGTTACCCTCCTGCCTCTTGAGTGCTGCAATTACAGTTTTGCACCACCATACCAGATCAAAGGTTCCTTTTACATTATTTTCTGTATGTGTGTGGATGGGTATGTGCCATGGTGTGTGTGTGTGGAGGTCAGAGGACAACTTTGGGAATTGGCTTTCTCCTTTCATGATGTAAGTGGCAAGGATTGAAGTCATAAGGTTTGGCAGCAATCACTTCTACCCACTGAACCATTGAACCTTCCCATTGCCCCCAAAAGCAAGAGGGGGAGAGAGAGAGAGAGAGAGAGAGAGAGAGAGAGAGAGAGAGAGAGAGAGAGAGAGAGAGAGAAAGAGAGAGAGAGAGAGAGAAGAGGGCCATTTTAGAGACCAGTTTAAGTAAGAAACATGACAGGGGTGAGCAGACAGACTCTGAGCTTGCACTGTCCCTGGGTCATCAGCCTGCACCCTTTCTGTACAGACAGCTGTCCCAGGTAATCCAAGTTCGATATCTGTCTGGGCCTGAGAGAGCCAAGAGGCATGGCGTGCTAGCTGAATTCTTCTCTGGAGCCTGGAGCCAGGGGATCAAGAAACTTATCACCCTGCCACTTGTAGGGAAGCCCCTGAACCTGGACCGCAAGGTAAGGCCACTGGCCGCCACTCCATTTTCAGAGCCACACTTTGCCATAACTGTCCTTTTCCCTCTTTCCCTCTCAAAACACTGTCTGTATCCCCTTTGGGGGATCCCTCTCACAGCAGTGAGCCCTGAAATGCAATTCTGGGTGCAGGTCTCAGTAGAGACATGGATGCTGTTTTGCACTAAGTATTTATGGAGCGTATGCCATTGATGAAGATAAAATGAAAATGTCAATCAACACTCGGCTGGTTGAAAACCCTCTACCTCCTACTATGTCAGCTGCTCAGTTAGGAAGGAGCAGCCTTCCTGCTCTCCATGTCAGAGCTGAACCTCAGGAGAGGGCTGTGACTGTTTTAGATGAAGACTTACTCCTTGGCTGAATATCTGAGCCCACATTAAAAAGCCAGGGGTGCTGGGCAGTGGTGGCTCACGCCTTTAATCTCAGCACTTGGGATGCAGAGGCAGGCAGTTTTCTGAGCTCAAGGCCAGCCTGGTCTACAGAGTGAGTTCCAGGACAGCGAGGGCTACACAGAGAAACCCTGTCTTGAAAAACAAAAAACAAAAAACAAAAACCAACCAACCAACCAAACAAACAAACAAATTAAAAAAAAAAAAGCCAGGGCCTAGAGACAGCACTGGCTGCTCCAGCAGAGGGTACCAGTTTGGTTCCCAGCACTCAAATGGCTGCTCCAAAGGATCTTATACCCTCTTCTGGCATCTGTGGACTCTGTACCTGTGTGGTGCACATGTATACATCTATATACATAAAATAAAGTAAACCTAAAAAAAAAGAAAAGACAGACATGATCAGGCATGGTGGGATTCACACCTTTAATCCCAGCACTCAGGAGGCAGAGGTAGGTGAATCTCTCTGAGTTTGAGTCCAGTCTGATCTATAAAGTGAGTTCTAGGGCTGCATAGTGGTGAGACTATGCCTCATAAAACAAAACTAACCTAGACAAAAAGTCCATGATGGGGAATTTGGTGGCTCTCTGGGACTTGATGGCCAGTCTGTCTAGCACAGTTGATGTGATTCAATCTCAAAAAGTCACGTGGACAGCAACTGAGGAAGAACTGTCTGTGCACTCACTGTGCATGTACATGTGTGTACCACATGTACACACATGGGTACATATGATTACTGGGGTACACACAGAAGTGATCAAGAGCACCAGTCCCACACTTGGGGAAACCCACTCCGGCCAGTCTTGCATGTAATTCTTCCTGGTTCTTTCCCTCATGGGACTTGGTGTTATGGACACCGAGGGAGGATGCTGTTCCCATGTCCCTGGCTTGAAGCTCGGTTCAGCCACCTCTGCCTTTGAGCAGTCTCCAGGATCTCCTCTCTGCTCTCCTAGCCCAGGACCTCCTGCTTTGCTTCACTCTGTCTTCACCAGGAACAGTTCTAGAATGCAGTCTGGCCATGCCTCTCCTCTGATACCCCTGAGAGCTCCCCAGTGCCTCCATGTGCAGTCTGAGCTGGTTAGCCTATCTGCCAGGGTTCATCTGCTGCCCTGTTTGAATCTCCCCTGCCTTATGAGGGTCTGCCTAAGCTCACTGTGCTCTCAGCCTTCAGTTCTTTGTCTGTCATTGGGCTTTTGTTTTTGTTATTGTTGTGTATGTTTGGTTTTGTTTTGGAGATGGGAGTCTCACCTTTCTGTCTCAGTTGACCTAGAACTTAAGCTCAAGCGATCCTCCTGTCTCTGCCTCCTGAGGATCGGGGACTGTAGGTGAACATCACAATGCCACTGCTCGGAAGTATTTTAACAGATAGACTCGGAGGCCCAGCTCCAATGTCCCACCTTCAGCAGAACTCCTCCATTTCCCTACATGCCTCATCCTTGAATTGCTCAAGTCCCAGGTCTCTTCTTTTGTCCCAGCCTGACTGTGGGAGGTGATGGGTATCTCTGTTTGCTGCTATGTCCCTGTCTCCTCCAGCACCATCTGGTGCCACCTTGGCCAGTGTTTGTGACATGAAGGAAGCACTTGAATTCAAGACCAACCTGATGCCACTTCCTACTTCCACCAGGTGGCCCCACAGCCACTGTGGTTCTCAGGCACAGTGGCCAACCTGAGGAAGCTGACGGAATTGCCCTTCCATCTGCTGCATGCAGGCCGCTTGGAGGAGTTGAAGCAGGAGGTTCTGGGTAAGGGGGCCATGACAGAGGCCATGAGGGCCTTAGAAAGGCCTCACCTACCTATCTATCCATCCATCCATGCATCCATCCATCCATGCATGCATGCATGCATCCATCCATCCATCCATCCATATGTCCATTTATCTGTCCATTCATCTATCTGCTACAACTTTACTGGTTTAACTCTGTAGTTTCCCTTCTGTACCAACCTCCACCCACCCATCCTTCCACCCATCTATCTCTCATCCATTTGTCCATTTAGACAGCTTTTCTATCCATTCACCTATTCATCAACTGTCCACCTCTCAGTCTATCTATGTATCTGTTTCATCCACCTATTTTGCCACCCACTGTCCATACCTGTAATTTTCAAACAATAGACATTCTTACTCAGGAGACACTTGGCAAGTCCTGGACACATTTCTGAGAGTTATACTGCAGATAGAGGTTGCTGGCAGCATCTGGGGTGGAGTCCTGGTCAAGGCTCCACGTTACATCAATCACAGCTCAGTGCCCACTACAGAGACCTATCAGCCTCAGTGCCAGAAATGTTGAGTTTAAGAGCCTAGGAAGACAGGATGACCATTTCCCAGCTCTCAGAATGATCCATTCCTTGTCCTCCACAGGGAACATGAGTTGGATCTCCTGTCGGGGCATCTCTGGAGGCATTGAGGCCCTGCTGGATGATTTTGACATGTGTGCCCCTCACATGGACTCTCCTGAGGTTGATCTGGTTAGAGAAGCCATCCAGCTGTGTGGCCCTGCTGTGGAGCTCCGGGGCCTGGGTAAGTGTCCTGGCCTGACAGGCTATGTTGTGTACTGGTCTCTAGAAACACATTCTTCCCAAGTGACTGCAAGTTGATTTTTCACCAACCTACACATCTATCTGTCAATTATTCATTCATCTGACCATCCACCCATTCATCCACCTGTCTATCCATCTACCCATCTACCCATCTACCCGTTGATCCCTCAACCTTCTGTTCACAAATCTATCCGCCCATTCACACATCTATATGTGTCTGTTTTCATCCACCCACTATGTCACTTTCTTTTTTAACTCCATGATGCCTTCTTCAAAACTAACTTGTGCGATTTGGAATGCAGACAGGAAGAACTTTGAAACAAAACCTGAAAAACCAATTCTGTACCTCCCTCTGGACCTGCATTTTTTTTTAGACAGATCCAGGCAGGAAGTATTTCAGGGGAATGAAGGGAATTGTGTCCAGACTTAATAACAGGAGACAAAATAAATCACTTGGATTTTGTTTTTGTTGTTTGTTTTTCAAGACAGGGTTTCCCTGTGGAGCTCTGTCTGTCCTGGAACTCACTGTGTATGCCAGGCTGGCCTTGAACTCACAAAGATCCACCTGCCTGCCTCCCAAAGGATTTTTAATGGATGAAATCCAGAAAAGAAGGAGAATTGCAGGAAGATGACTCAGTTAACAATGTGCTTGCTATGAAAGCAGGCTGACTTGCCCTTAGATCCCCAGTGTGCATGTAAGAAGCCACTGTGGTGCTGCACATTTCCCATGCTCTGTGTGGGGTAGAGGCAGGAAGATCAGAGGATCTGCTGGCCAGTTAGTCCAGCTGAACTTGTGAGATCCAAGGTCAGTGAGGCCCTCTTACCAAAGTGGAGAGTGGATGAAAAAATACCTTATGGTGACCACTGACAGCACATACATGTGAGCATGCACATACATGAGTATATGAATATGAACACATGAGAATGTACACATACAGGCATGTGAATGCACACTTGAACATGCACACACACAAGGCACATACAAGCATGCACTCACACAAACATGCATACATGGGACATGCATATGAGAGTGCACATATGAATACAACACATACAGAATAATTACTGTAGGTAGATGGGGTGATGCACCTGCTTTTCTAGAACTCAGGAACCTGAGGCTGGAGAACTATGTAGCAAGTTCAATGCTAGCCTGGTTTACATAGCCTGAGCTATGGTGTGAGACCCTGCTTGAACAAACCACACACATATGCACACACATGTGTACACACAAAGGAGAAAGGCAAATGTTCTATGAAGATTGTCCTTCCTTCCTTCAAGACAGAGTCTCACTGTGTAACTCAAGCTGGCCTCAAAGCCACAATACTCCTGCCTCAGTCTTGTGGTAACAGGTGTGCCGCAGTCTAACCTCCATTGGGTCTCCTATCTGTGGGGAACGAGTTTCTGGTTGCAGGTGGGCAAGGAGTCGGTGAGAATGGGGTGACAAACAGACATGACACAAGGGAGTGTGTTGAATCTGAATGTATTGTCCAACGAACACCAGACTTTTTTATACAGAAGAAAACCAAGAAAAGCCAGGTGAACACATCCACCAAGTTACATTGATACAGAACAAATAAGAATGCATACATAAAAAGTTGGCGGGGACCAGGCCACATTTATCACTTAAAATGGAGCCAGGTGAATGCTCTGATGCAATGCTAGTCTATCGTTAAACCCACCACCAGGATTCTTTAGTAAATACTTGATTATGCTATTCCTCTGGACCTAGTGAAGAAACCTGTACCAGGGAAATTCCCTTCCACTAACTCTTTCATGTGACCATCCACCTATTTGCTAGGCCATTGTGTATTCCTGTGTTTGGGTGAGACTCAGCTATTGTCCTAAGTAATTCTATGCAGACTAGCCCCGAGCTTTCCTAGTTCTGTACTTTGTAATGCCTGATTATTTTCACTGTCTCTACTAGAAGTGAATTTGAGTGTTACTGAATAGGTAACATTCTTACTGAATTCCAAGCTCAGGGTCAGCTTCAAGGATTTTATAGGAACCATTGGAACACTGGTGGAGAATTAGCTATGTCAAAATCAAACCTTAAAGGCACTTATAAGAAAACAATACTGAAAGAGAGCACATGGATCCAAACACCAGACTAATGCGGGGACAGGTTTTGAATAAACAGGCTATGGGAATGCCAAGGTTCCAGGAGGCTGTTTCTGTGAAACTCTTTGCCTCAGGACTGCTTTCAGGCTTTAGGCCTACCTACCAAGCAGACTGCACTGGAGTGGTCATAGCACAGGCGTGAGCCATCATGTGCAGCTTTATGAAAACTACCCCTTCTGGGCTTGAGGCTCTCTCCTGTTTGTCAGTTCGTGTTCCGGATGGTGTCTTGTTTCATGTGCTATTTCTTATCTACTTAAGTGCATTTATTTTTTATTCTGTGGGAGTATGTGTGTACCCCAGTACACATGTGGAGATCAGAGGTTTCATTTCTCTCTTATCTTGTAGCCCTGGTGAATGGCAATCACCTTTGTTTGTGAAGCCATCTTGTCTGCCCCAAGATTTTATTTAAAAGTAAATTTGGAGGGGGGAGTGGAGATTGGTGCTGGAGTCCCAGGCTAGAGCCCCAACATTGGCAGTTCCCAGAGACATCCTAGCCTCTCACCTGACTCAACAGGTGACAAGATGCGTGGAGGAAGATCAGGTGTTCAAGGTCTGCCTCAGATACATAAGACACACTGACAAAAATGAAAGTAAAGAGAGAGGGATGGAGGGATGGAGGAAGGGAGGGAAGAAGGAAAAGGAAAATTAAATGAATGGGGAAAAGGTAGGTCCTGTGCCATGGCTCAGTTAATAAAAGTGTTCTTTGTACAAGCATGAGGACCTGAGTTCAAATCCCTAGACCCACTTAAGAGCTCAGTTCACCAGCATGCACCTGCAACCCCTGGTGCATGTCAGAGCACAAACCCAGGGGTACAGTCAGGCAGATCCCAGTCGAGCTGAATATGTGAGACAGGCTCAACGAGAGACGTGATCTCAAAAAGTACATGGCTCATTACATAAAGGTTCTTGTGGCAAGCCTGAGGACCTGAGTTCAGTCCTGGGACCTAAGTGCTGGAAATAGAGAAGTGATTCCCACAGGTTCTCCATTGACTGCCACACATGCACACAAACTAAAAACAAACAAACAAAATGTAATGTAAAGAATTAAACTGTCAAACAATTCAAAGATAAATTGGTAATCTTAGAGTTTGGTAAACCACACCTCTGGGTTTTGAATAAACAGGCTATGTGTATTTCAAATAGGTGTCAGTATGTCAGATAGGTGTGTTCTGTGGATATCTTTGTCCCCCATATTTGTCTGATGTGTGTGTATGTGGTGTGTATATATGCATGTGTGTGTATGTATGTAGTGTGTCTGGTGTATATATTGTTTGTGTGTAGTGTATGTGTGTAGTGTGTGCCTGGTATGTGTATGGTGTGTGTATGGTATGTGTGTCTGATGGGTATGCCTTGTGTATGTGTTTGTATATATCTGATATGTGTTTGTCTATGTGTGTGTGATGTGTTTAGTGTATGTTATATGATGGGTGTGTCTGGTGTGTGTGTGATGTGTTTGATGTGTATGCCTGGTGTGTGTGTTTGATTGGTGTGTGTGTGGTCTTGCAGTGCAGTGGTCATGGGGGAATAAAGGGAGTGGGAGAAAACTCGTATCCCACCAGAGTTCTGGTGCTCTGGGCGGGTGGATGCAGAGGACGGCCACAAGCTTTCCATGCGGCCCTGGGTGGGGGTCTGGCGGTGGGAAGCTATGGACTCAGCTTGCAGGGGTGGGGTGTCGGGGGGTGGTGGACAAGGGGCAGTCCTAGGTCTCTGGGCCTCACGGAGGTCAGAGATAACAGGTTCTCAGTCTCAGGCATCCCAGACACCACTGGACACTGCAGAAGAGCTGAGAACAAAATAGAGGCCCCCAGGATATCTTGGTCAGCCCCAGGGCCAAAGGGAGGAGAGGGCAAGGAGAGAGGGCATACTGGATGGTTCCCATGCGGGTGAGAGTCCTTGGTCTGGTCCGTGGCTGGAGCGCAGGAAGGCCTTCTGGTGGGAGGTTAGATGGGGCTCTTTAGGGGAAAGCCTACCCCATCGTTCAAGCACGGTGGGCCTTGATGAGCACAGACAGTCTATGGTTTTAGAGCTTTATTGTAGAAAGACAGGGAGAAAGAGAGAAGGTAGAAAGAAAGAGAGAGGCTGGCCATGGCCATGTGGAGAGAGGGGGAAGAGATTGGGGCCAAGCAGCTCCTCTTATAGTGGGTTGGGCTACCTTGCTGTTGCCAGGTAACTATGGGGAGGAGCATGCCTGGCTATAGTCAGGTAACTGTGGGGGTGGAGTCTAGCCAGAATGCCAGAAGCTTGGGACATTGTCTTGGGACATTGTTTGATAGTCACAGAATTAAGGAGTTGGGAGCTCTGTGGTGTCAGGCACCTGAATGTGGCTCATTGTTCCGTCCCTTGTAGAGTTTTCTACTGGGTCGCCGGAGCAAGCCTCATTCAACCAAAATAGGCTGCCTTTCACAGCCCCATATGGTGTGTGTCTGTGTGTGTGTGTCAGGTGTATATTTGATGACCATGGAGTGCTAGGGATTTGTTTGTCTCTGCCTCCCAGGTTACAGTGCACACTTGCAGACTGGGCTTTTGCCTGAGTTCTGAAGACTGAACTTAAATCTTGATGCTTGTAAGGCTAGCATTTACCAACTGAGCCACCTCTCCATCCAGGGTGTTTAGACATTTCGTGCAACCCCATTACCACCCTCCCTCAAACCTTGCTGACACTTTCTCTGTGAAACCTTCATTCCCTATATCCCTCCCCAGGTCCAGGCTCCTTCCTCTTAGACTGCTTTTGGGCTCTCTTCCTGAATTTGAAGGCTCTACATACTTCCTATAAATTGTTTGAGACAGTGTCCCAGGCTGGCCTTGAACTCTTCATGTGCTGAAGGATGACGTTGAATTCCTGATCCACTCGCTGCCACTTCCCAAGTGCTAGGATGACAGGAACGTACACTATTTTTGCTTTATGTGGTGCTGGGGATGGAGCCCAAGGCTTTGTGCATGTTGGGGGAGCACGCTGCCTAGTGAGCCATCTCCCACAATACACCCTCAGCAAGGACTTTGCAAAAGCTCCTTCATTTACAACCCAGCAGCAGATGGGGTGTGGTAAGAGATATCACCACCAGAGGGCATCGCAGCAGCACATGTTCCCCGTGCATTTCTCCTGAGAATGGCCACTCTGCAGGCTTTCAGGGAGCCTGCTCTGATCCTCTTCCTTCCTTCCTTCCTTCCTTCCTTCCTTCCTTCCTTCCTTCCTTCCTTCCTTCCTTCCTTCCTTCCTTCCTTCCTTCCTTCCTCCCTCTCTCTCCCTTCCTCCCTCCCTCCCTCCCTCCCTCCCTCCCTCCCTCCCTCCCTCCCTCCCTCCCTCCCCCCTCTCTCTCCCTCTCCCTTTCTCTCTCCTTCCTTCTCTCTCTCTCTCTCTCTCTCTCTCTCTCTCTCTCTCTCTCTCTCTCTCTCTCTCTCTCTCTCTCTCTCTCTCTCTCTCTGTATGTTTAGGTGTCCATGCAGGATAGAGGAGTTGGATCCCTGGAGTTTGAGTTTCAGGCAATTGTGAACCACCTGATATAGATGCATACCCTTAACCACTGAGGATTTTCTCCAGTCCCCTCCATATACAAAATATTTTGTTTGTGTGTGTGCATGCATGGTCAGTGTATGAAAGTTGGAGGGCAGTCTGAGGGAGTTGGCTCTCTCCTTACATCTTGTGGGTCCTGCGTATCGAACTCAGGTCATTAGGCTTGACGGCAAGCATATTTATCCCCCAAGCAGGATCTCTAGCCTCTGATACTTTTCCGTCAGGGTCATGCTATTGGCCTGGCTTTGAACTCTTTATTATTATGTCTAAGTACACTGTAGCTGACATCAGACACACCAGAAGGGGGCGTTAGATCTCATTATGGATGGTCGTGAGCCACCATGTGGTTGCTGGGATTTGAACTTAAGACCTTTGGAAGAGTAGTCAGTGTTCTTAACCCCTGAGCTACCTCTCCAGCTGGCTTTGAGCTCTTAATCCTTCTGTCTGATGCTCCTGAGAGACAGGACACCAGGCATGAACAGAAGTGCCCACTGTGGGCATCTTGCTCTACTGTGCTGCATTGGGGATACACTGATGGCCCAGCAGAGATGCTTGTCCCTGGCTAAAGAGCAGAGAGGGGCTGAGGACTGCCAGATGGGCTTCGGGGATGAAGTCAAACAGCAGCTTAGGGTGGTAGCACTGGTCTGGAGCTGGGGAGTTTGGCAGAGGTGGCATTTGAAAGCTGGGCACAATTTACCTATACACTGAGTCTCCCACTCTCCTTCTCTCTTCCTTTCTTCTTTCATCTGTCCATCTATCCACCTCTCCAGTCTCCCCCCACATTTTGCCAATCTGTCCATGCAGCTCCCTTCTGCCCTCTCATTCATCCATCTCCCCATCCTCCACCCACTTTCCACCTATTCTTGAATCTATCCATCCACCACGCCCCTTGATCTCAGGTACTTGGGGAGCTGAAGTGAGAGGTTCTCTTGATCCCAAGAGTCAAGGCTGATCGGAGGAATAATAAAATGAATAACTAATTAGTTAATGAGCTGATTGATCCAAAAGTGCCTCTTGGAGAAGAATGGCTGGCTTGAGGAAGAGCTTCAGGCAAAGGGACATAGTCAGCAGAGCCTAGAGGCTGGCAGCTATTCTGTGCCCAGGAAGCAGGGATGGACACAGGAGGGACGGCAGGGCCTGAGGTTGAGGGGTCCCAGCTTCTCTTCTGCAGTCTTGTAAGAGTTGGGGTTAGTTGGTGTGGTTCAGCCAGGTGGGTGACACCTCATTTTGTTGCAGAGAAGAGCGTCCTATACACCGAGCTCCTGGCCAGACTCCTTTTCTTTGCTGCATCACATCCAGCAATGATCGGACAGCTGTGCCAACAAGCCCAGAGCTGGTTCCGTGCCTGCCCCTACCCAATGCTGGTGCCCCTGGCAGGATTCCTGCAGCCACCTGGTGGACCTCTTCGAGCCACTCTTACTGGGTGTCACAAAGGTGAGTATCCCCAACATTACATTACAAAACCCATACCAGCTCACTGCATACTCAGGGGCCCAGATGCCAGGTATTCGAGGCTGCTCTCTGGGGCTCCCCTCTGGGACTTTCCCTTGCCACCTCATGCTGACTAGGCTTTCTGTGTCCCCTGGGGCTGTAGATTGCTGCTGTAAATACTGCTAATGATCCTGGAGCTGGCAGACTCCTACCTCTGAGGTTTTGTCCCAGAGTTGCTGGCTGCAGAGTTCTACAGGACTTAAGTTCTGACATAGTTGTACCACCATATGTCTGTCCCCTTCCGTGTGACTCACACACCACCTACCCACACCCATACTCACACACCACCTACCCATACCCATACTCACACACCACCTACCCACACCATACACATCCTTCTGCCTCCCACCCATTGCCTGCCTCCCACCCATTGCCTGCCTCCCCACATCTGTTCATCCACCCACCAACTTTATCTATCCGTCGATCCACTTACCATCCACCCATATTTCTATAAGTCTAGTCATCCACTTATCCACCCATACCCCAGCAGAGGATTTTTGCTCACTCATGCATCTATTGGTGTATCTGTTCATCAAGCCATTGATCCACACATCCACCCACCTATTGTTCCTTCCCTCTATCCAATCTTTCACTCATTACCCACCCAGCTGCCTGATGGTTATTGTTTTTCTAAGACATTTTCTTTTAAAATTTTCTCCCCCCCCCTCTCTGCATGGGCACATGTGTTTTACATATGTATAGGGGTTCCCAGAGAGGTCAGAAGAGTCTGTCAGACCCCCTGGAGCTGGAGTCACGGACAGCTGTTGACCGCCTGATGTGGGTGTGGAGAACTGAACCCAGGTCCTCTGGAAGAGGAAGTGCTCTTAGCCTCTAGGCCATCTCTGCAGCTGAGCTGTACCTGTTCTTACAGCTGACCTCACTCCACGAGTCCCTTCCTAGCCAGTCCCTGCCCCACCCTGCCCCTTCCTCTCATTACACACAGCTGCTTAGCAACTGACCCTTGGGCCACTGCAGAACTTTGACTCACCACTTCCCCCCTGGCCTGCCCTCTTTCTTCTCCCTCTTTTCCTTTGTCCATACACATTATCTCTCAGCCATCATGAGACCCACACACATCACAGGGCTCCAGGCTCCAGCTCTGGCCATCCAGTGCCCCAGGCAGCTTCTCTGCACAATAGCAATTTTGACTGCTCAGAAACCAGAGAGGAAATGACTCAGCAGCTGCACAGTGCTAAGGACCCTACTATAGAAGTGGGCTCGTGGGAAAGAAACTCTGTCTTCCCTATGGTGTCACAGAACTAGGACTCTTTGAGTCTAGTTGCCCTGCCTACTTTCACTGTGAGTCTTATTGGCCAGTGATGACTGCTGTAGCCCATACTGTCATGGTGACATTCAAACCAGGGAGAGAGGAATGGACAGTAGGTTTCTTCCTTTTAAGGGCATCACCTAGAAGAACTTGTTTCTACTCTTATGTTTAGCACTAGGACATCTCCAGTTGTTAGGCTGTGAGAAAATAGTCTCCTTATGTGAGCATTGGTATTTCTGTCTCTTTGTCTGTCTCTGTTTCTGTCTATGTCTCTATCTCTGTCTCTCTCTCTCTGTGGTGGAGATTGGTGTGGGTAACTATATACTCAGATAAAAACTTATCACCAGCTGGGCTGGAGAGATGGCTCAGCAGTTAAGAGTCAGGCCTCTCCAAGTTCCTGGCAGAACAAGGAGCATTATAACAAAAGGTTTTGGCACAAGGGTCCTTTAGGTTCCCCTTAGGTTCTTTCTCAATTACTCTGTACCTTATTCATTGAGATGGAGTTCCCCAGTTGAACCCCATACTCACTAATATAGCTATTCTAGCTACATAGCTTCCTCCAGGGACCTCAGCTCTGGGTTCTGGGAATCTGAACTTTGGTCCACAGGCTTAGCTGCACTAAGCCATCCTTCTAGGTCATGGGCTGGTGCTATCTAAGGCTAACTGCATACCTCTTGGCTCAGTGATATTTTAACAAAATTCACTTAGGTGGGACTGTTTGCCTAAACTATTAACAATCTCCACTTTCTCCTCCTCCTCCTCCTCTTCCTCCTCCTCTTCTTTGTGTGTGTGTGTGTGTGTGTGTGTGTGCATGTCTGTGCATGTGTATGCATATGTCCATGTCTGTGAATGTCTATGTATGTACATGTGTGCATGTTCATGCATGTGTGTATACATATTACAGACAATGATACTGAGGATGACATAGCAGATAGGGTTGTCTTCTTCTGCCTTTAAATGGTCCTGGAATGGAGCTCAGGTGGCACTGCTCATGGGGAAAACTCTTACCCACTGAGATAGCTGGCAAGCAGGCTATCTGATGTCTTGGGATAGCTTGGAAAGCACTTCATAGCCCAGGTTGACTTTGAGCTCATGATAATCCTCCTGCTTCAGTCTCCTAGGTGCCTGTGTCTGTGCATGTTAGTGCAGTGTCACCAGAGGCCAAAAGAGGGTACCAGATTCCCTAGAGCTAGAATTAGAGGGGGGACTCTCGCCTGAGTGGGAATCTCTCTCCCACCCTCTCTCCTGTAACCCCAGGGCTGAGGGTGTCGCTCCAGGGCCCCTGGTTTCGGGGGCTGCCCCTTGTACACTCCCCATTAAGTGGGGTCAGTGGCTTAGATGCCCACCTGGGGCCGAATGGAAAGCGTCTGGCAGCCCTCCCACGTCCGCCTGCCCAGAGCATAGGAGAAACTCTGGCCGGACATGGGCTATCCTTCCTCCCTCTCCTTCCCCCACACCCCCCTTTAGTTCTCATACACATACATAGGGAGACACACACAAACACACACACACAGACATACACAAACACACACAAAGACCAGAGACACACACACAGACACATACACAGACATACACACGGAAACACACACACACTCACACATACATACATACATACATACATACATACATAGAGACACACACACAGTCATACACAAACACACACAGAAACACATAGGCACACACAGAGACACAGACAGGCATACACAGAGACACACACACAGTCATACACAAACGCACAAAGAAACACATAGGCACACATACAGACATAGACAGGCATACACAGAGACACACACAGAGACACACAGACACATACATAGACACACACAGACACATACAAGAGACATACACATATAAACACACAGAGACACACAAACACACAAAGAGACTCACAGACATACCAAGAGATACACACAGAGAGACACAGACACACACATAGACACATTCACACAGACATGTAGAGAGACAGACACAGAAACATACACAGAGACATACAAAGACAGATACACACAGATACACACACAGACATACACAGACACACACAGAGAGATAGACACAGATACACACAAAGACACATACACACAGACACATAGACACACAGAGACAAACACACACTGAGACATACACAGAGGCATAGACACAGACACACTTTAAAGTAAAAAGAAGTTTTTAGTTACATAAAAAAATTCATGGTGTAGGCAGTGTGCGGTCCTTCCTTCTAAAGTCTCTGTCCTTTCTGGCTGTGTGACTTCAGGATGGCCACTGGGTCTGTTTGCGCCTTGGTTTTCCTGTTTATAAATGAGGGATCTTACAGACTCAGGCTAAGGCCACAGCTGTGAGCATCCAGGTCCTCACTGTCACCTCTGTGTGTCTGCAGGCATCACCGCCATAGCATGGAGCCTGGAGGAGAAACTCCTGGTGGTGGGCACCCAGGATGGTGCCATGGTCGTGTGGGACGTGGAGGAACAACAGGTGGTACACGTTCTAATGGGACACACAGGTGACTAGTGACACACAGGGTGGCTGTACTCTGTCCCCAGGGCCCCTTCTCCCTCACACACTGACATCCCTGCACCGAAACTCTTGGGCTTGCTCTGCATTGGTCAGACTATATAACAATTCACCTCACACACAGTGACTGCAAACAAAATTTTTATTTTTAAAAAATTGGGAGTAATGGGCTGGAAAGATTGGCTCAGGGGCTTAGTGTGCAGGTTCAGTCCACCCATGTTGGGTGGCTCACACTGCCTGTAACCCAGCTCCAGGACATCCCATGCCTTCTTCTGGCCTCTAAGGGCACCTGCAGACACACAAAGACAGACAGACACATACACATGCACACCCGCACATACACATAGGTACACATACACATACAAGCACATACACACATACATACATACACACACCTACACATACATACACACTCATACACTTACACATATACACATACATACACACACATACACATATACATACCTACACCTACACATACACACACCTACACCTACACACACATACATATACACACATACCTACACACACACACATACACATACATACATAAACACATATACATACATACACATATACACAGACACACCTACATACACCTACACATACACATACATACATACACATATGCACACATACACACATACATACACATACATAAACACATATACATACACACATATACACAGACACACCTACACACACCTACACATACACACACATACATACATACACACACATATGCACACATACACACATACATACACACACAGATACACATATACACACATACACATACACGTACAGACACATACATGTACACACATACACATACACACATACATATATACACACACACACACATACACATACACATACATATACATATAAGTCTTAACAGTATTTCAGGGAGGGGGCAGTGCTATGCGGTACCTCTGCAGGAGAGACACCAACTCCTGCAAGTTGTCCTCTGACCTACATACACACACACACACACACACACACTATTTATTATTATAAAGTTAATAATGAACTTTTAAAAGGCTAAGAGGTTAGGGTCACAACATAAAATATTGAAAAACTAAAACAAACAACAAACTAGTAAGTATATAAGGATGCGTTTCAATGTGACATCTCATGCATCATATATATCACATGTAACATCTATAATGTCTGAATCGCATTCACCTCCACTACCCACTCATGTCCCCCTTTCTCTCCTACCTGGTCCCCTTCTTTTCCTTTTCTTGTAGGACGTGGGGTGTGGTGCATGAGATGTGGGTCATGGGTACGGGGTGTGGGTCATCAGTGTGGGTTGTGGGTTGTGGGTCGTGGGGCATGAACCAATATATGTCAGTAGGGTCATTTACAGGGGCTCAGGGTGAGGGGTAAAACATCTACCTTCCCATCAACCTGTAAGTCCTCAGAGAGACATAGGACTCTTCTTTGATGACAGATGGTGGTGGTCCCAGTCCCGAGCAGACCTTGAGCGGTATCACAGCTGCTTGAATTCATGAGTGGGATGGTTTGTCATGCTTGAAAGAGTTCCCACAATGTCAATGTTCCCACAGTGCTTCAGTCCTCCTTCCTGCTCTTGTATTCTTTCCTCTTTCTATCCCATAATGTTCTCTGAGTCTTGCAAGGGCATGATATAGATGACCCATTTTGGGGTCATCACTCAGCAGCCATTTATGCTCACAAGCCACTTCTTTCGAGGGTTAGTACCTCGAGCAGGGCTCTGCAGAGTGTTTCTTCCAGTCCCAGCCAGGCTGGCACCTGCCCTGACACTCCACTGTAGTCATATGGGCAAGTGGCTACCTCATGGTATTCTTAACTGAGACTGTTGATCTCTTGATGGGAGAAAATGAAAAGTCATCTTGTCCGGGGCAGGGGTCAAGGACAGTTTAGGTACTATCATCAAAGACACAGATCAGGAAGGGAAAAATTGTAGTCATTTTTGCAACGTGTCTTAGTCCATTTTCTGTGGCTATAACAGAATGTTATAGACTGGGTAACTTATAAACAGCAGAAGTTTATCTGAGTGACGGGTCTAGAGTCTGGGAATCCAAAGATGCAGTCAGTGCATCTTCTGCACCATCACGTGCTGAAGAACACTGCTCCAGTTTTGTTGCTGTGACAAAATACTCTAGCAAGGGCTGGAGAGATGGCTCGGTGGCTAGAAGCACTTGTTGCTCTTATGGAGGACTTCACTTTAGCTCCTAGAAGCCACATAGTGGCTCACAGCCATTCACAATTCTAGTTCTAGATGATCTGATGCCCTGTTCTGACCTTCAGAGGTCCCAGGCACACACATGGTGCAAATATACTAATAAAATAAAATCACCCCCAAATTGAAACTGCTCAACTAAGGGGAGGATGGAACATTTTTGTTCACAATTCCAGGTTATAATTCATCATAGTAGGGAAGTCACAGTGGCAGGAGCTTGAGACAGCTAGTCATACCCATAGTGGGGGTGGGGGGAGAGAGAGAGAGAGAGACAGCAGACAGACAGACAGACAGAGACATATAGAGAGACACAGAGAGCAAGCGAGCAGAGAAGCGTGCTGCAAACTCTCCTGATCCATGCATGCACACTCACTTGCTTGCTTGCTTGTGCTCAGCTTGATTTTTTTCCCACTTTCCCACAGTTCAGGACCCTCTGTCTAGGGGATGGTGCTGCCCATTGTGGGGGAGTTTACAACAATCAAGGCAATCACCAATCTCCCACAGATCTGTCCACAAACAACTCCTTGTTCCCAGATGAGTCTAGTTGTGTCAAGTTGACAAAGTAACTCTCACAGCATTGTGCGGAGAAGGGATGTTCAAGAGCAAGGAGAGGGGACCAAATGGCTCTTCTTGTAACTACCTTGACTCCTGTGACTATGACACCAATCTCCTCATGAGCTCCCATCACTAACCAATGTGAAAAAGTTCCTTCTCTACACACTGTTGCAACAGGGGCATGCATTTTTTTGGGGGGGCGCTTCCAAGTCACAGTCCATCTTCCACAGTCTTCATTCATCAAAGCAATTATTGACTGTCTCATGCATACTGCATCAAAACATCTAACCACCTTACATTCTAAAAATAACATCAAGGGGCTGGAGGGATTGCTCTGTGGTTAGGGACTCTTGCTGATCTTCTAGAAGACTAGGGTTCAGTTCCCAACACCATGGCAGGAGGCTTACAACCACTTGTGACTCCATCTCTGGAGACCCAACACCCTCTTTGGGCCTCTATGGGCACCCATATGTACGTGCACAAACCCACATTCACATACATTAAAAAATAAAATTTAAGAATAATACATTTTCTGGTAGTAGTGATAGGCATATGCAGGAGGGTCTCTTAATTCAAGGACAGCCTGATGTGTATAGTGAGTTCCAGGACAGTCAGAACTACACAGAGAAACCCTGTTTCAAAGAATCAACAGTAGTAATAATAATGATACATTCTTTTTATTTTTTATTATTATTTTTTTGTTTTGTTTTGTTTTGTTTTGTTTTTTTTTTGAGACAGGGTTTCTCTGTATAGCCCTGGCTGTCCTGGAACTCACTTTGTAGACCAGGCTGGCCTGGAACTCAGAAATCTGCCTGCCTCTGCTTCCCGAGTGCTGGGATTAAAGGCGTGTGCCACCACGTCCGGCTACATTCTTTTTTAAATGATGTAAAATATGGCATAAATACTGCTTAGACTGGCAAGATGGCTCATCAGGTAAAGGCACTTATCTCACAAACCTCAAAAACCTGGTGACCCGAGTTTGATTCACAGAACCCATGTAGAGGTGGAAGAAGACTCCAGAAAGTTCTCTGACCTCTACATGTACCATGCACGGTAGCAATATGCCATTCCCTCCCCCAACACCATGCACATACATACAATGATGATGGATTTTTAAAAAAATTTAAAAGTACTACAAACTCTCCACTTGCTATTTTCCATCTTTTACTGTCTTCATGCTCCCCAACACTGTGTGTGAAGGAGATGACATGGTACGGTGTGATGTTTTGTTTTGTCAGTTTGACACAATAGAATCACCTGAGAAGAGAGTCTCTGAGAAGGACTCCAGATCAGGTTGGTCTTCAGGGATTGTCTTGAGGTAGGAGGACCCACCCACTGTGGGCAGCACCACTCCCTAGGCTTATTCTCCCTGCTCTTGATTGTGCCTGTGACTGCTGCTTCCATCTCCCCCTGATTTCCCCTCAGTGATGGTCTGCAACCTGGAACAGAGAACTGAATAAACCCTTCTCTTCTTCCCTAAGTTGTGTTTGTCAGGTTATTTAACACAGCCACAGAGAATGACTGAAATAAAGTATCTCGTCTCAGTACTGTGTTCAATGCCCTTATGCTAAGAATGGAAACCAGCTAAGGCTAGACCATTTGCACCATGAGAGTGGGTAGGAGCAGTAAATCCCAGCTTCTGCACCTGGCAGGCTGTTAAGTAGTCACCAACACATTGTTGTTCTGGCTTCCCTCGGTGGGGTGGGGTGGGGTATATAATTTCAGATTAAACATTATGTAAAATATATAGATATGTTATAGATAGAAGATAGTTTGTTTTTTGCTTTTTTCTGTTTGTTGTTTATTTTTAGAGATTTTTCTGTTATACTTGAGCCAAAGGTTGAGAAGTAGTTGTTTTGTTTTTTGTTTGTTTTTGTTTTTGTTTTAAGATAAAGTTTTTTTAGGTAGCTCTGGCTGGCCTAGAACTCTCTACATAGACCAGACTAGCCTTGAACTCACAGAGATTTGCTGATCTCCCAAGCACTGGGACACACCCAGTTGTTTAGGTTTTTGAGACACAGGTAGAAACCAGGTAAACTGTCCCCAGCTAACACTATGCCCCACACTGTGTCCACTGCAGCTGAAGTGAAGTGTGTGCGAGTGTTTGCCCAAGGGACTCTTGCCATCTCTGCATCAAAGGACCATACCCTGCGTCTGTGGAGTCTGCTCTCTGGCCAGGAGAAAGTCACCATTTTGGATGGAGGGTCACAAAATCCCACAGAGCCCCAGAGTTGGGACCTTCATGTGGATGAGAGAAACAATGTTGTATACTCGACATCTGGTGCAAGGGTAACAAACTGGGTTCTGTGTGCACATGCATGAGTGTGTATGTGCGCGCAGGAGTGGGTGCATGTGTGTGCATTTATGTGTGCATGCATATCATGTGTACACACAAGAGGGTAGGGAACAGCACCACTTAAAAGAAGTTGGTTGTGGTGGCACACAGCTAGAATCCCAGCACTTGGCAGCAAGCCCATCCCATCAGGTAGGCTACAGGCTTCTTGAGAAGCTCTGAGGTGAATGGCTTGGTAAGTTGCCTCAGCAGGCTTGCCACTGCATCTGATGACATTAACTCAGTCTCCAAATCCACAGAATGGAGTGTGATAACAGTGGGGGACAGCAATATGTAAAGGTGTTTGTGTGTACATGTGTGTGTGTGCCTGTGCGTGTACATATGTGTGCCCACACACACGTGTGTGTGCTAGTGCATGTATATATGTTTGTGTGTGTGTGTGTGTGTGTGTGTGTGTGTGTGTGTATGTGTGCGCACTCGCTGTGATACACACCTAGAAGCCAGCTAACAGAGTGAGTTCCAGGACAGCCACTGCTACACAGAGAGACCCAACCAAACCAAACAAAAAACAAAATGAAAACAAAATGGGCTGGGGATGTGGCTCAGAGGGTGACACTTGCTCACTGCGAAAGCTGGAGGAACTCGGAGCAGGTTCTCAACAGCACATAAAAGCTGTCTATGGGCAGGGTGACCTGTGGCCCCATTGCTGAAGGACAGAGACAGGTGGATCTGACTGTGGATTCTGGGGAGTCACTAACCAGCTAGACTAGTCTGTGAGTCGGTGAGCTCTGTGTTCAGTGAGAGTGGACAGCAGAGTCTTCCTCATGCTCTCTGAGAGGATCTCTTAGTCTGATTGGGTAGCCAGCTCACTCTGTAATTCTCTGGCTTTGCCTTCCAAATGCTGGCTGGCAGCAGCACTGTGCCTGCCTGGCCTTTACACAGGTGCTGGGGCCTGAAACCCAGTCCCCAGGTTTGCCCAGCGAGTGCTATATCTGCCATCTCAGCATTCTCTCTCTCTCTCTCTCTCTCTCTCTCTCTCTCTGTCTGTCTGTCTCTTTCTCTCTCTCTCTCTTCCCCCAGGGTCTAGATATATAGCCTTGCTTCAAACTTGTGGCAACTCTACTGCCTCTGGCTCCCAAGCGTGAGGCCTTTTTTTATTTTTTAAAGATTTATTTATTATTATATGTAAGTACACTGTAGCTGTCTTCAGATACTCCAGAAGAGAGCATCAGATTTCGTTATGGATGGTTGTGAGCCACCATGTGGTTGCTGGGATTTGAACTTGGGACCCCCAGAAGAGCAGTTGTCGGCGCTCTTAACCACTGAGCCATCTCACCAGCCCCAGGCCTGGTTTTAACATCAACATTTTAACATTTATTTGTGGGGTATATGTGTGTGTGCCACAAAGGAAACCCCACAGAACCAGCTCTCCTTCCATTGTGTAGGTTTCAGGGATCAGACTCAGGTCATCAGGCTTGGCTGCAAGCCCCTCTACTTGATGAGCCATCTTATAGGCCCCTGTTAACAATATTCTATGTGACAAGGGTGCATTTGTCACAAAGAAGACACCAACATTGGTACTGTCAAGTAGACCTGACACTTTGTTCCATCCCTATCAATTCTTCCATATTATCAAATCATTAAAACAAACAAACAAAAAAAAAAACCCCAGACAAACAAAAATAAAACAATCTGCCAGCATTGAAAGGCACAGGTTTTAGTTTTGGTTTTGACACACATTCTGGCCATGTTGCACACACCTTGACTCATGATGAGAAATCAGGTGTGTGCCCCAACACCCAGCTCAAGGTGCAATCTTAAACATTACTAAAGAATGTGTACTTGGGTGCCATGAAGGGTGATAAACACTCTAAACTTCGTGGGAGGCTAAGGCAAGTGAGTTGTTTGAACCTAAGTTCATGGCCAGCCTGAACATATAACAAGACCCCATATGTCAAAACAGGAGGGGGAAAAGAGGGAGAGTGGAGGGGAATATAAAGGGTTGTTTCTCCTGACTCTGGAAGACTCAGGCAGGGTCTTCTGCTTGGGAATATCCTTTTTAAATTTTTTTTTTTTTTTTTTTTTTTTTTTTTTTGGTTTTTCGAGACAGGGTTTCTCTGTATAGCCCTGGCTGTCCTGGAACTCACTTTGTAGACCAGGCTGGCCTCGAACTCAGAAATCCACCTGCCTCTGCCTCCCAAGTGCTGGGATTAAAGGCGTGCGCCACCACACCCGGCTCCTTTTTAAATTTTTAAAATTTTATTCTTGTTTGTCTGTTTTCACTTTGTGTGTCAGGGTCTCTTGTAGCCCAGGCTGACCTTGAGCTCACTATGTAGCTAAGGATAACCATGATCCCCCCAACACCCATTAGAGGATAGGTTTGCTCTGTGCTACCTGGCTTAAGGGATAAAGCCCTGGGCTTCATGGGTGCCACCCCCTGAGCCCTCTCCCAGCCCGTATCACCTGTTGATGCTGATGTCTCTATTGCTCTTCATGACTTCACTAGATCAACATGTGGAATCTGGAAACTTCGAAGCTGGTCTTCTGTATCACAGGAGATGTGTCTGATCCCTGGGTCTGTGTGGCTTTGTTGGCTGCCCAGGGTTTGCTGCTTGCCCTGTCCAAGGGCGGCCAGGTCAGTCTGTGGAGCTCAGCCACGGGAAAACTGCAGGAGAAACACCAGTTGTCCAGCATCAAAGAAGAGACACCCACCTGTGCCGTCTCCATCCAGACCCGGGCAAGGCTGGTCACTGGCTTCAGCAGTGGCTCCATTGCCCTGGTAAGTGACTTCCTCACAGACTGGTAGAGAGCTCAGCTACTCAAGCATAAGGACCTGAGCTCAGATGTCCATCACCCATTAAAGCTAGGCTTGTGGGCTACACATGTATATTCTGGCTCTGGGGAGGCAGTCAGAAGGATCCTTGGGGCACCTTGGCAATGCAGTCTAATAGAATCCCTAAGCTCCAGATTTGGTGAGAGACCCTAACTCAAGGGACTGCAGAGGGGACTCTGCAGGGAAGAGCACTAGATGCTTTTGCAGAGAACTCAGTTTAGCACCTACATGGTGGCTAAAAACTTTAACTGCAGTTCCAGGGTGTCTGACATCCCCTTCAGGGCTCTCTTGGCACTGTATGCGTGTGACATATAGATACATGTAGATATACACATACATATAAAATAAAATGAATAATTAAAAAATAAGTTGGAGTTATGGAGGAGAGATACTAAGTTGACCTCTGACTTCCATGCACACCTCGCACAGTGTACAGACATCTCAGAACTTGAGAGGAGCAAAGCCGCCTTTGCCTTTATTTTGGCTGCCCAGTTTCCATATCTGTTGCTGTGATGAAAAACTCCTTCAAGAGCAACTGGAGGAGAAAGAGGTTTAGTCAGCTCTCAGTTCCGGGTTACAGTCTGTCATGGAAGACAAGTAAAGAGGAAGAACTTGGAGCAGCTGATCACACATGGCCACAGTCAGGAGCAGAAGCCCTGAGGATGAAGGCCTAGGTGCCAGCGTAGGTTCCTTCCCTTCATCCAGTCTGCCCAGGCCTTGTCAAGGGCAGGTCTTCTCACAGCATTTAACAGTCACTCTCGGATGCCCACAGGCCAGACTGATCCAGATAATCCCTGACTAACACCTCTCCCTGGGCTCTTCATTGTGTCAAGTTAACATTAACACCACCACAAGGGCTAGAGATGTGGTTAAGAGTGGCTTGCTGCTCTTGTGGAGGCCCTGAGTTCAATTCCCAGAACCCACACTGGGTGGCTCTCCACCTCCTGAGCTCCAGTGAACCCAGTGCCCTCTTCTGTCCTCTGAGTGCACCTGTATACATATGTAAGCAAAATTCTTTATCCCTCCTATTGATGGCCCAGTGAACAGTTACCACAGAGCTGTCCCACTGCAGGGATGGCAGTAGTCTCTGCTCCATATTGTGGATTAGTTGTGACTTATCCCCCGACTCCATGTGCCCATGAGGTTTAAACACTTGGTCCCCAGCTGCTGATGCTGTATTGCAAGGCAGTAGAGCCTTCCACACATTGGACACAGCTACAAGTTTGTCACTGGGAGCAGGGCTAGAAGGTATAGCTACTTCTGGTTCTGCGCTCCACCAAAAAGATACCAACTCATGAAGCACAGGCACCATCCACGTAGCCATGCCTTCCCTATGGAGGGGCAGGGGTGCAGCCTGAGGCTAGAAGCCAAGACAAACCCTTGCTCAAGTCGTGTGGGTTGGAACAGTGTTTGGGGGTGCCTGCTCCCCTTTGTGTTAGAGCACAGCCTAGCACTCTGGGTGTAGAGAGGTGAACACAAATGGCTACATAGTTGTGTTTGAAGCAGGGGACATGGATGGTATGACCGCAAGAGGTTAGATAAGGAACTGGGCATGGTGGTGCAACCTGGATTCCTATACTGAGTTCCAGGACAGCCAGGGCTACACAGTGAGACCCTGTCTCAAAATAAATTAAAAATATATTTAAAGAGGAAGGAAGGAAGAAATAAATAAAAAGGTTTATCCACTGTTGGGAGAGCTGAAATTCCAAACAGCAGGTGCAGGTGACATTAGTCACCTATTTTTGTGACAGGGTCTCATGGAGCCTAGGCTGGCCTCAACTCTCTCTATAGCTTACGGTGACCTTGAGCTCCTGACCCTCCTCCCTCCACCTACTCGGGGCTGGAATGACAGGCATGGGCCACCTGGTCTAGTTTGTTCCAAACACATGTCTATCTCACTGAGTTCCTCCAGATGCCTGCACAGTTACAACCACATTATCATCATTGTGCAGAACGGTGGTTACCTCAGGCTGTGCAAACAATTCCACACATACTTTAGTCATCACTCTTGGATGTCAAGAGTCACCTGGTGTCACCTGATGTCACCTGGTGTCACCTCTTGCTTAGTAGGGAAATGGAGGCACTGGGGGTTAAGGAACCCCTCAGTTTGACAGAGCCAGTTGTGGGGGCAAGTCACATGCCTGCTCAGAAGCCCATAGTTGCCTGGTCTGATGATCACCTTACCCTACACAGGTCTCCGCTGGAGAAGACAGGCTGCTGGAGAAGCTCCCAGACGCTGTGGGGTTCCTGGTGGTTTCTGAAGACGATTCCCTTCTTGTGGCAGGTAGCTTTTGTTTCTCACTGAGGGTAGAGAAAAGAAGTAAGATTTGGCTGGAGGCTGGGTGAGACCTGGCACTAGTCCCCTGCCTCCCTGTGCCCTTCTTCCTTCCCAATGGTGCCTACCGCTATTCTCTCCACCTTTGCTTTATAAACTATTTTCACACTGTGTGTGTGCCTGTGTTTGTGTGTACATGTGTGTATGTGTGCATGAGTGTGCGTGTGTGTGCATGTGTGTGTGTGTGTATGTATGTATGTGTGTGTGTGCAGGCTCTCTCCTTTCACCCTGTAGGCCCTAGGCCTGGAACTTGGGTTGCCAGGTCAGGCAGCTTTTCTCCCTGAGCCATCATTCAGCCCCTCTGTCTCCTTTGAAATCAACATTGTTAACATCCACATGTGAGTGAGAATGAGTCCTGTCTGTCTCCACCACTGACCACTGCACTCAGTGAGAAGCTTATTAGTTCTGTTCACATTCCCACAGATGATAGAACTAACAAGATAGTTCATCACCTATGATACACACTCCTATTCACCACACAGCATGCACACCCCTACCCACCACACAGCATACACACCCCTACCCACTACACACCATACACACCCCTACCCACCACACAGCATACACACCCCTATCCACTACACACCATACTCACCCCTATCCACCACACAGCATGCACACCCCTACCCACCATACACACTGGTACCCACCATATACCCTACATACCTCTATTCCCCATACACCTGTAGCCACCATATGCCATGCATAACACACTTGTAACCACATGCACATCTGTAATTACTGTGACCTTACACACATATAACCACTATGCACCATACACACATGTAATCACCTCTTGAGATTTTTAAATGCTTTTAAGTTTTATTTTATTATCTTTAATTGTGTGTGCATATGTATGTTATGGGCATGGGTACCCAAACAGGCAACAGATTCCCCTGGAGCTGCCACTGGGTTCTCAGCTCAAGCTCTTAACTGCCGAGCCATCTTTTAACTAATTGTTACTTATTTAAATTAATATTAATCAAAATAGCAATTTTAAATGAACAATCAATTAGTTAAGTCAACCCATATTAATCAATCCATATTAATCACATAGACTATTTTATTCAATATGTCCAGAAATTTAATATGAAATCAATCTAAATATTGTAAATGGGTGATTTTTCTTTGTTGTTGTTGTACCAAGTTTTCAAAATAACAGTTGAGAGCACCGGCTACTTTTGCAGAGGACCCAGGTTCAGTTCCCAGCACCCACAGAGCAGTGCACAACCTCGTGTAACTCTAGTTACAGGGACGCTGGCACCCCTTTCTGGACTCTAAAGGCTAAGTACTCAGGTGGTGCATAGACACACATGCAGCAAAACACACATAGATGTAAAAAGGAGCAGCAGGTGGTCCAGAGCTGCCCTATGATAGACTGATGATGGTGGCCACACTGCAGCAGCGGCCTGAGTGTGATACAGACCCCTGTCCTGCTTCCATGGGGTGTCAGTTGTGCAGGTGGCAGGCTTGTCACAGGAAGGAGGGATGACAGGAGGAAAGACAAGCTGACACACACGAATTTAAGCTGAGGTGATGACTGAGGCACACTCAACGTGTGCCAGATTGGCTCTCAGGTACAGTGTGCACCAGGATCCTGGGAAGCAGCATGCCATGCTATTTCTCACTCTCAGTTTGAAGGGACCTGACTATTGCAGAGGGAACTGGTCTGACCCTGACTTGGGTAGTATCAGCAGTCATTAGTTCTCAAGGGTGGTGAATAGAGTTGTAGGGTGTTACCCCTGAGATGATCAGTTCTGTGAAACACTAGTCACTCTGCCCTCACTGTCAGTCAGCTTAGTTAATCATGGGCCCCAGGCCTGTGAGAGACCCTGTCTCAAAAATTCAGGTAGGTCTAGGAGATGGCTCCGGGGGTAACTTGATTACTAGCAAGTACAAGGTTTTGGTATTTTATTTTATTTTATTTTATTTTATTAATGTGTGAGTGTTCTGCTACAATGCACATCTATATGCCAATAGAGGGCATTATAGATGGTTGGTTGTGAGTCACCACATGGTGCTAGGAACTGAACTCAGGACCTCTGGAAGAACAGCCAGTGCTCTTAACCACTGAGCCACCTCTCCAGCCCCAAGTACACAAGGTTTTAGGCCAGTGCTGGGACAATGGAGACAGGCAGATGCTACTAGGGTAGTCGAGATGCCGAGCTCCCAGGTTCAGTGAGACACCCCACCTCAATGACAACCACTACAGCCTTGGCACAGGTGTACATGACAATTCATGTGTGCGTGTGTGTCTGTGTGTGCCCCTACATACATATACATACAAACACAGGCGGGGATTTCTGCTTCTCCTTTCGCAGTGTGGTGCCAGGGATAGATGCTGCCTCCCAGCAGTGTGTGTGTTGCACCCGCAACCAGAAGCACTCTCTCTGATAGTGAGTTTGCTGCCCAGAGTTGGTCACATTGGCATTGACGACTGCCTATGAGGCTGACCTTGGTCTCCAGCCCCTCCTAAGATGCAATGGAGTCTGTCCCAAACTCCCACGGGAACTTACTTTGTTACTGTGAAAAACACCCGAGATACACAAAGACCATCATTAATAGGGAGGAAGCTCTAAGATAAGGGCGGAGAAAGCTTGTCTGCAGAACCAGGCCAGGGCTAAGGTAGCACAGGGCTGGGTGTGGGGCTCAGGCCTGCTGGTTGCACCTTTGACTTCGACTGACTGTGTTTGAGGGGTGTGTGCTTGGGTGAGGTCAGAGGACAATTTCAGAGAGCCTGTTCTCCCCCTCTCCCATGTGAATCCCAGGGATGGGACTCAGTTCATTAGGCTTGGTGGCAAGTGCCTTTAACCGCAGAGCCATCTTGTGGATCCCAAAGGGTCATTTACTTAGTGCCCAAGATTAGACTGCAAATATGGTGAACGTCATGATGTATTTCACCAGGTAGAATCCCAAAACATTCTTTCTTGGGAGACCAGCATTCAAGGATCCTAGGATAGAGAGAATTCCGCAGAGGGTATGGAGTGTAGAATGTTTGGACTTAGTTGATAGAGTACTTATAGCTCAGTAAGTAAAGTGTTTGTATCTAGTTTTGGCGGCATGCTTGAATTTCAGTAGGTGGAGTGCTTATGGTTCATGTTAGAGTGCTTGCCTAGCATGCAGGAAGTCCTGGGTTCCATCCCCAGCACCACATAAAGTAGGCAGAGTGGTGCATGGCTGTCATCCCAGCACTTGGAAGGTAGAGGCAGGAGGACTTGGAGCTCAGAATCATTCTTGGCTACATAGTAGTTTGAAGTTAGCCTGAGCTGCAAGACACCATGTCTTTTTTTGTTTGATTGATTTTGGTTTTGGTTTTTCGAGACAGGTTTCTCTGTGTAGCCCTGACTGTCCTGGTACTCACTCTGTAGATCAAGCTGGCCTCGAACTCAGAGATCCTCCTGCCTCTGCCTCCCGAGTGCTGGGATTAAAGGTGGACGTCATGTCTTTAAAACAAACAAACAGCAAAAATATTGGCTCATCTCCGTCTGGGTGTGGAGGTGGTGGTAGGGGGTTGTTCAAGAGGCACACATCCAGGAATCCTACAGTGAAGCCTTTGCATGGAGTCATGTATGTGTGTATTTGGGGGGTGTGTGTGTGTATGTGTGTGTTGTGTGTGTGTGTGATCTGTGTTGTGTGTGGTCTGTGTTGTGTGGTGTGTGTGTGTATGGTCTGTGTTGTGTATGTGTGTTTGTGGCCTGTGTTTTGTGTGTGTGTGTTGGAACTGTCCTCAGTGATAAGCACACACTGATTCCACTGCTCTCCCTTGCCAGTCTTGGACTCCACACTCTGTATTCTTATGTATAGATAGGGAAGCTAGGGCTGAGGAATAATTCCATGGGTAAAAACATTCTCTGTGCAAACGTCAATCTCCAGTCTGTAAAAGTTGGGGTAGAGTTGCAGGTGTGCCTGCTGTGGGGAGGAGAGACAGGAGACTAGTGGGGCTAGCCTAGGCTCATGGGAATGTGGGAATGAGAAAGGACACCCAGTGACCTCCTGTGTCCTCTGAGCGTTCGCCTACGTACAAGAGAGAGAGCACACACACACATGCACACACTCAGAGAATAGGGCCAGTGAGAGAGTTCAGTGGGTAAAGAGGCTTGCTGCTAAACCTAATGAGCTGAGTTTGATTCCTAGAACTCAAGTGGTAGAAGGAGAGATATGATTCTCACAGGTTGTCCTCTGACCTCCACATGTGCACAATAGTGAATCGTGCACGCACGTGCGCACGCACACGCACACACACACACAATAACTAAATAGAATGTAATAATCTTTTTAAGCTAGAGAAAGTAAATGCCATGAGCTGGAGCATTTGAACACCAGTTCCCAATCACTGGTGTTGGACCCTGAGGGAGCTCAGTTCATTGTGATAAGAGGGACTTTCATGAGTTTCCCTACAGCTCAGTGACTGTTACCTCCCACACACATCTGCTGTTTGATGTGGAGCCATGCCCCCCACCCCTGGCCTTTCTTCACCCCTCCATTGAGACACAGTAGGTGGTCTGGAAGGCCCCATGGGTTGAGTAACTGCTCTCAGGCTCTGCCAGGCTCAGAAGCCTAACTGGGTCCTGCGGCACCACAGGCTTTGGAAGATTTGTGCGGATTTTCTTGGCTGACTCGCAAGGCTTCCACCGGTTCATGGCTTCGGATCTGGAACACGAGGACATGGTGGAGACAGCAGTCTTGGGTCCTGAGAACAATCTGATCATCACAGGGTCCCGGGATGCACTTATCCAGGTGAGGGTGGATTCAGGATCCCAACCTCAGAGCTCTGAATCCCTTACACCTACTAAGTACATTCCACACAGAAACCAGATGAACTCAGACCCAGTCAGGGGAGTTTAGAGGGAATATGCGGGATGCTGGCCTCCTCCACCCAGTAGCAGACCTGGAATGTTTCACAAAGCAGGCAGCATTCCAACCAGAACTGAAAACTCAGGATGGAGGCCTCCAGGGCCACAAGGGCGGGGAGTACCTGCTGTCAATGCTGGTGAGAACATGAAGGTAAGGACTGTGGGTTCCCAGAATCTTGCTCTCAAGACTTCTCTACAATCTTAGAGAATCTTGAGAACCAACAGAGCTCATTTAGGTAGAAACATTTATTTATTATAGGTAGTATGCATATATGCCAATATTAGGGTTGCATTTTCTGTTACTATAATGATATTCCTGAGGCTAGAAACTATATAAAGAAGAAAGGTTTATCTAGCCCACACTTTTTGGAAGTTGACTTGACTGTACAGAAGGGTACCAGCACATCATGTCTACAGCACATCAGGACAAATGATGTGAGCTACTGTGAAGGAAGGAGTGGTCACACTTAGGAGTAGGAGGCCAGAGAGCAGGGAGCAGCCCTGCCTGCCTGTGACAAGCCCCTCTCCTGGGACTAAGTTGAGTCCCATAACAACTACTTAATCCCCTCCCCTTCATTTTTGGAAACAGGGTCTCATGTAGCCCAGGCTAGCCTCAAAAATGCTATGGAGCCGAGTTGACCTTAAGAGATTTTATGCTTCACCCTCCACCTTCTTGGTGTGCTCAACCACATTCAACTACTTAATCCTTTCCTAGGATGTCAGCCCACACAACTCCATTGCCTTCTACTAGTCTCTGCCTTTTAATGTCTCATCATCTCTTATGACACCTGGGACCAATGGTCCAACCCAGGAACCCTGGTGTGAAAGTACACCCAGGTGAGGAGATGAAGCTGGTTGTGCTGGTTCCAGCCTGCCTCAGCTACATGGCAAGTTCAAGGATCATCTGGACAGCACGAGAGCTTGTTTCAAAAAAAAAAAAAATGGAGGCAATTCAAGAACACATATCTGTGGATCCACTAACGTGACATGTTCACACAATGATATAGTTTTTCCATCAGAAACTTTTTATCACTGTTCTTGTTATTATTATTTTATGTGGATGAGCACCTTGCCCACATGTCTGTCTGGGCACCATGCACATGCCCAGTGCCCTTGGTGATAGTAGAGTACATTCATAGGAGCTGGAGTTATAGGTGGCTATGAGCAATCACGTGGGTTCTGGGAACTGAACGGGATTCTCTGTAAGAGCAGCTTGTGCTTGTACTCATAGTAGCTAACTAAGTCATGTGCCTACACGTGTGCACGCACGCACACTATAATCTCATCTAGCTCCTGCAGAATTCTACCATGTACCTATGAGTACAGGCCAGTACTTAGGATTTCTATGAAGATAGCTTGCTGCTACAGACCTCTGAGAGGTCCTGCAAGGTCGTCCCCCCACCCCCAAGCACCAACCCTGATTGCTGGAGTTCCACAGGACATCTTTTTTGTTTGTTTGTTTGTTTGAGACAGGGTTTCTCTGTATAGCCCTGGCTGTCCTGGAACTCACTCTGTAGAATAGGCTGGCCTCAAACTCAGAAATCTGCCTGCCTCTGCCTCCCAAGTGCTGGGATTAAAGGCATGCACCACCACTGGGCTCCACAGGACATCATGTGAGAATGCTGAGGCCCCAGGAGGTCTTCAATGTCAGGGATGGTGAGGGCCGTGGAGCCAGAGGCTCCACATTTAGCAGAGGCTGATGAGCAGCCAAAGCATGCACCCAGGGCAGACCTGTCCTTCTTTTCTGTCCCCCCCACCTCAGGTGTGGAGTTTGTCAGAACAGGGGACCCTGCTGAATGTCCTTGAGGGCATGGGCGCCCCTGTGAGTCTGCTGGTCCGGGGTGGGACTCTGGTGGTGTCTGCATCCCAGAAGTCTTCATCTTTCAAGGTCTGGGATCTCAAGTCCACTAAGAAGCTGCAGTCTCCGACTCCATTTCTGGACCGCACCGGCCTCGCTGCAGTGTCCCACCATGGCAGCTATGTCTACTTCCCTAAGGTTGGGGACAAAAACAAAGTCACAATTTGGGACTTGGCAGAAGGTTTGTGAGAGATGACTAGAGTCTGTATAATAAGATCTGAAATTACTGTGCACACTAGATTTACAGTTCTGGAGGCAGAAGTCCAAATGAGGGCCAGGATTTGACTCAGTCTGGGTAATAAACCTAAAAAGGTCAAGAGTTCAAGATAAAACTACAAACTGTCTCAAAAGCCAGAAGGTACCAACCAGGGAGATGACTCGGTGGGTAAAGTGCTTGTGTGTGAGCATTAGACCTGAGTTCCGATCCTCACTTCCATGTAAATGCTAGGTTCTAATCCCAGCAGTTGGAAGGCAGAGACAGGGAGTCCCCAGAGCAAGCTGGGTAACTTCACTAGCTCTAGGTTCAATCAAGAAACCCTGCCTTGGGGAATAAGGTGGGAAACTACTGAGGAAGACTCCCAACTTCAGCCACACTCACACAGACACAACAACCCCCTGCTATGAGCATGTGGACATAAACACACGCACACTCACATTCATGTGAATATGAACACACCTGTCCTCACACTCATGTGAATATGAACACACCTGCACCCATGTTCATGTGAACATGCACACAGCACACACACATTTACAAAGAGGTTGAAAGCACTTGAAGAATCCCATTATTACTCTTCAGTGTGCACACACAAACATGCATGACAAGAACTCCAGGAAAGAGGTGCTTAGAGAGTCTGAGGTCTGGTGAGTGCTCACTTTTGGTTCATAGATGTCCTTTTGTAGTGTCTGCACATGATTGGCTCAAAAGGCAATGCTCTGGGTTTTTTGTTTTTGCTTTTAAATACGGGCACTAACTTCTTTTCTGAGAGATCCACCCCAGAAATCTAATCAATTACCAAGACCACACCTCCCAATATCATCATATTGTAAATGGAATTTCTTTCTTAATTTATTTTTATTTTTATTCTTGTGTGTATAAGTGTTCTGCCTGCATGTATGTATATGGTCCATTTGTGTGCCTGGTGCATGAGGAACTAACTCTAAAGAGCATGTCAGATTCCCTGCTGCTGGAAGCCCAGGTGACCGTGAGCTGGCTGTAATGTGGGTGCTGGGAATTGAGCCCAGGTCCCTTAACCACTGAACCATCTCTCCAGGCCCGAGATGGAATTCAACAACTGTGGTGAGGTGTGGGGGACTCAAACATTCAGCCTATAATTACAGGATGTGACAGAGAGGAGGAAGTATGTAACTGGGACACATGTGCCAGGGTTAGACTAGATGGTGGGATGAGGACATTTTCATTTTAATTAGATAAGATGCAAACCGGACTTGTCACAAACCAGGCTGTAATCACAGTTACTGGAGAAGCTGAGGCAGGAGAATAAAGAGCTGGAGATCAGCTTGGGTATCAGGGAGGGCCTATGTTGCCTGACTTTTCCTGGGCATCTATTTTTGTTCATCCCAGATAGAAAGGGCAACTATATCAAAAAAAGTGTATTGGAGTTGATCTGGGAAGACCAAAGAGTCTGCTGGAGTTACAGGAACATGGGTGGGGGATGGGAGGTCTAAAGCCAGCTGCATCACCCCAAATCCCATCTAGCTCCCAGCCACTCCCTGGAGCTCTGTGAATCCTTTGCAGGCAGCTCACAGCTCGAGGCATCTCCATTCTCCTATCAGAAGGGAATGTTTCAATATGGAATAGCATCATGACATCCTGCCTCAAAATTAAACCCAGGGCCAGTCAAGGATACAGTGGGGGATGCTGGAGACAGTAGCCCCTGTGCTGGCCCAGCAGGGGTAAGGGCTGCTATTCCTCAGGGTCTACAGTTCCTGAGCTGGGCCAGGTCAACTGTGTAGTCTTATGAAACATGCACAAACCCTGGTTCTGCCATCATCTCCTGCTGAGCATAATTACCCCTCCAGGAAACAAGGAGCTTCCTGTGCCTGTCCAGCCTGTGGGAGCTAAAGGTCCCACCCCTGCCCCAAGTGCCTACTGACCATGTCTCAAGTCCCAGCTTCCATTTACCTCACATGTTCCATTTACCTCACATTGAAAATGCACATGGGTACAGGAGCTGTTTCCAGCTTTGGGTGGAGTCAGGAAACTTTACACCATTCAAGTTGAACCTTAGGGGTCAGAAACTAAAATCATTAAACTAAGAAAGCTTAAGGCCAGCCCAGCCTGAAGCCATGAGTTCAAGCCCTAGGAGAACGGATTCCCACAAATTATCTTCTGACCTTCACATACATATAAATAATAGTAATTTTTTAAAAACTGAGAAAACTAGCTGGCCAACCCTTGACTCTCTTCTCCCTGCACAGGTGAGGAGCAAGATTGCCTGGACACATCCAATGAGGTCCGCTGTCTGGAGGTGGCTGAGCAGGCCAAGCTCCTCTTCACAGGCCTGGTTTCTGGGATCGTGCTTGTGTTCCCCCTGAATTCCAGGCAAGATGTGCTGTGCATCCCCCCACCTGAGGCACGCAAAGCTGTCAACTGCATGTCCCTGAGCAAGAGTGAGAATCGTCTGGCCATTGCCTATGACAACATTGTCCTGGTGCTTGACATCAGCCCTGGGGACCCATGTCCTGCCATTGAAGGCCCCACCTACACCTTTTACACCCAGCTGCCTGAGACCATAGTGAGTGTGGCTGTCCTGGCTGACTATCGTGTGGTCTACGGCATGAGCGATGGCAGCCTCTTCCTGTACGACTGTGCATGCTCTAAAGTGTTCCCTCTGGAGGCTCATGGGAGCAGGGTGAGCTGTGTAGAGGTCAGCCACGGTGAGCAGCTAGCAGTGAGCGGGGCTGAAGATGCACTGCTGTGCCTCTGGGACCTGCAGGCTTGCAGGGGGATGTTCGAGATGAGCTATGAGGTGGGTGGCCTGGACCATTGACACCCATGCTGGGTTCCTTCTGTAATTTTTTCCCTTACTCCTTGCTTTCTTTGTGTGTGTGCACTGCTTCAAGTTGTGAGTGTACATTTTTGTAATGTGTGTGGTGGATAGAGCTCAATTTAAGATGTCATTCCTTATCCTGGTTGGGGGCCAGAGTCTCTCACTGGAGCCTGGGGTCCTCCCATTAGGCCAGGGGACAGGGTGCTCCTGTCCACATCTACCCAAAGCTGGGATTGTAAGCATGCCTTCTTTTTTTACTTGGAAGCTTGGGATCACATCTGAGATAGCCTGAGCTACACAATCTGCTCTTGTTTCAATGTAACAAAGGAAAATCTGGCTAGCTTAATGGGTGAGCACTAAGCCAATGAGAGATACCCAGTCTCAAATAAGGAGGAAGGCATTCCTAACAAGGCTGTCCTCCAGCTCCAGATGCAGCACACACACACACACACACACACACACCCCACTCATACACACACTCCTGTGTGCATGCATACAGACATACAAACATACATGCAAACACATGCACACAAACACACACACAAACACTCGCTTGCACACATGTGTACACATACAAATACATGCGCACTCTCACACTGTGCATGCATGCATACACAGGCACACAAATACTCCATACGCGCACACACAAGTACACATACATACCCATGAATGCACACATGTGTGCTTGTATGTACACACATGCTTATGCACTGGTTTTTCAATCCAATAGCCCTGGTGCTGTCACCTTCATGAAGACAGATCTTGCTCCTTGGAAAGTTTATTTGTCCATCTCTCTGGGGTTTGTTCTGCTCTGCCTCCAGTGGAGCCCAGGTTGGGGTGGTGGACAGGTGAATATCTCAGTGTGGACACTGGATCACACAGTGTGTTGATTAATTTGTTACTAAATCTCTGGCAGGGTGGTGGGACAACTGAAGGGAGGGAGGGTTTATGTAGAGGAGATACACCCTAAGGTGATGGAAGGTACAGTGGCAGATGGCCTCACAGGGGCAGAGAGTGCAGCCTGGACTCCTCACACCTGACACCTGGATCAGGAAGCAGAGAGTGAACAGATGTAGGCCAGTCTACAAAGCCCGAAGCCCACAGTGACCAACTGTTTTCAAGGAGGACAAATGTGGTAAAGGTTCCACAGTTTTCTTAAATATCAGTACCAACTGGGGACCAAGGGTTAAAACAGGTGATGTCAGGCAAGTGAGAGGGCTCAGTGGATAAAGGCATTTGTGGCCAAGCCTGAGGGGGCCTGAGTTCCATCCCCTCTAAAAACACTGTAAGGGGAGCCCCAAGTGTTCCAAGTGTCCTCTGACCTGCACATAACACCGTGACATGCAGCTCACCACCCCCAATAAATAAATCAAATACATGTACAAAACAATAACCACAAATGCCGCCAGAGCCAGGGGGACATTTATCATGCAAAGCACCACAAACAACCTGTTTTCACAGAACTCCTGCTGCAGAGGGGTACGGTGTGCCTGCTTCTCCAGGGATGACAAGCATGTATTTGCAGGCATGGAGGACCGCTCTGTCACTGCCTGGAGCACGGTGGATGGTGAGTGGTCGTGTAGGGTGAAACTGAGCTATGTGGAAACCTATTATTTCTCTCTCTCTCTCTCTCTCTCTCTCTCTCTCTCTCTCTCTCTCTCTCTCTTTCTCTCTGCTTATGCAACAATACAAGTACATAGAGGTGTATCTGGACATGTGCACATAGGTAGGGTAGAGGTTGAGTATTTTCTTCAGTCAGTCTCTGTGTTATTTCAGGTAGGGTGGTTGTGTATGTGCTTGGTTTGTTGGTTGGTTGGTTGGTTTTGGTTTTTATCAAGACAGGGTTTCACTGTGTAGCCTAGTTGTCCTGGAACTGGTTCTGTAGACCAGGCTGACCTTGAATTCAGAGATCCTCCTGCCTCTGTTTGTTTTGAGACAGGATCTCTCATTTTGTATCCTAGGTTGTCATGGAACTTGTAGTAAGAATTCTGGAATTTTGGTTTCTTTTAAAAACACAGATGGTATATCATTTTAACTCCATGTGTAGAGATGTGGGGCTGCTTCGGACTGTCTGCAGCAGCTGACTATGATTTGCCTTATGCTCCAGCAGAGGCATTATATTGCCAACTGCAGATAGTTTCAGCGATTGTGTGACATTTGGAATTTTGGGAACTTTTCAGAGGGTGTATAAATGTTAGGGCCCCAATAGGTGGGGTTGGTGGTTGTTCAAGGGGGTTGGTTTCGATCTGTTAGTGGTCATGCTCAAAGAAGAAACTACATTCAGGGATTGATTTCTTGCTCCCTTCCCCCCTGTCTTCTTCTCTCTCCCTCTCTTCCTCCCTGCTCTTGTCCTACCCCCTCTATCCTTCTTTCTCTCCTATCTGTATTAGGGGGTGAAATGATAAAGGGTGGGGAAAAATAAGAACCCATAAAGTAACAAAGACTGGCTGCAGAATTCACTCTGTAGATCAGACTGGCCTTGAACTCACAAAGACCTGCCTGCTTCTGCTTCTAGAGTGCTGGGATTAAAGGAGGGCAACACCACGCCTAGCCCTCCAAGTTATTTTTTGAGATACGGCTCACCTATTCAGCAAGGCTGACAGGCCATGACCCTGGGGACCCACCCCTGACAGTGTTAGGGATCATAGATCCATGCTGCTGCACCCACCTGGCTTTTGTGTAGGTGCTAGGGATCCAGAATCAAGTCCAGAAGCTTGAGTGGCATGCCTTTTACCTACAGTTTGCTTTTCTATTGTATAAATGTCCCGACCAAAAGCAACTTGGATAGAAACGGGTTCATTTGGCTTAGAGGTTGTAGTCCATCGCTCAGGAAAGTTGGGTCAGGAACTGAAGCAGAGGCCATGAAGGATGCTACTTATTGATTTGCTATCATGGCTTGCTCAGCCTGCTGCCTTATAGATCCCAGGACCATCAGCTGTGGCACAGATGAGTTGTAGCCACCCCACAGGTCAATCAGATGGGATTTTCTTCACTGAGGCTCCTTCCCAGATGACCCAAACTGATGACAAGTTGGCAAAAAACAAAACAAAACAAAACAAAAAAAAAACCCAAAAAACCAAAACCTTAACTGGCATGCCTACTGGGCTCTTTCCCAGGACCAAGCTCTGATCTGAAGGGAAAAGAGTCACCTTGGGTCTTACTGGTCCTGTTTCTGCCTTTAGCTGGGCCCCTCAGCTTAGGAGGTGTCTGCAGGACCTGATGGCCTGCTGCCATAGCACTCTCCTCACATGGTCTGTAGACCCCTTTGGAGACAGAACAGCCTTCTTCCCTGGGTCTCCATGAGGGTGGATATGTACCCATATACTATGGATGGTAATCATGTGCTGGAGATGATGGACTTTGAGCCCAATGACTAGGGAGCCCCAGGGAGCATCCATGTCTGCCTCCAGAGCACTGGGACTGCCAGTGTGCACCTCCACATGCATGTGTGCTAAGGGATCAAATCCAGGCCCTGTGTTTGCAGGCCAAGCACATTACCAGCTGCAATGTCCTTCCATCTCTGGGCCCCATTTTCTCATGGCTTGCCCTTTCCTGGTCACAGGCACTCTTTTGGCTGTCCAGTTTGTTCATGCTGTGATCAACCGAATCATCCCTACCTCCAACGGCTTCATGGCCCCCACAAGCCACGGCTATCTCATCCGTGACCGCTTCCAGTGCCCATCAGTCAGAGTCTCCCAGCAAGACCCTCTCAAGAACTTCAAGAAGGCAGTGTGGCTGGTAAAGACCAGGCAGAGGGAAGAACTGGCTGCAGCAGAGGCCTCCCAGGATGCAGAACCAGTGGCCGTAGAGGGAAAGGAATCAAAGTCAAATAAACGCTCACAGGTCTGCCTCATACTCTGAAAGCCTACCAAGGCAGGGGCTTCAGTGACTTAGCCATGGCTCTCCTGGTTGAAGCCAACTGACTCTCTCTGCTGGTGCCATGTGGACAACCCCCCTTCCCCTCAACCATCTTCCATTTTTCCTCATAGCTTTTTCCATGGGCTCTGAAGGCCTACTTCCTTCAGGTGAGCAGCAGCCTGTACCTCCCACCTTACTCTAAGAACTTGGATCAAAGCCTTGGCTCTGCCTCTTAGTTGTACTGATGCAACTCTTATCCCTGAGCCAGTTACTAGCTCGGAGAGGATCTGAAATCATTGTAGGGACCAAGAGTGACCTTGTCAAAGTGTTATGTGGTGGAGAGTGAAAGACTGTTGGGATGTGATGGGTGCTGTCCTGTCTTCATAGCAGTGAGCCTCCAGTAATAGCCCATAATCCATACTGCAAAGCCACACACAGCATAGTTAAACACACAGCATAGTTAGCCTGTCTGCAGCTCCTGCTGTGAGACTCAAAATGGTGTGTAAAAAAAAATCCTCCTAGGATCAGGTGGTGGCATAGCTTTCAATCCTAGCACTCAGGAGGCAGAGGCAGGAGGATTCCTGTGAGTTTGAGGCCAGCCTTAGGTTACATAGTAAGTTTCAGGACAGCCAGAGCTATGTAGAGAGAAAAGACTGGTGCTGGCTCAGGGCTTAAATCACCTTGCATCCCAGAATACAAGAACATTGTACACACTGTCACCAACCTGCAAGCCTAGCCCCAGGAAACAGGCTATTTTTGTTTCTTCCACTGCTGTGACTGAAAAACTCGACCAAAAGCAACTTAGAGGAGGAAATGGTTCATCTGGCTTTCACCCCCAGGTCACACACCCAGTTCTTCACTTAGGGAAGTCAGGGAAGAAACTCAAGCAGGAACTGAAGGCAAGTCTGCTGGCTATTGCACACAGCATGACCTCTGACTAGGGGACTCACTCAGCATGGACATACAGCAGTGTCTCATCACTATCAATTAGTGATGGTCAAGAGACACCATGACCATGGCAAAGCAGTTAATGGGGTTGGGAGGACTGTTTATAGTTTCAAAGGCTTAGTCCACTGTCATCACGACAGGGAGCCTGGTGGCACACATGGCAGGCATGGTGCTGCAGGAATAGCTGAAAGATACATCATGAGAATCCTTTTAAACAGTTCCCTCTCCGGTGACCAGACACTCAAATATATATGCCTCTGGGAGCCATTCTCACTCACGACACAAGCCTGAACCACAGAGGATGTAGTTTCTGCCTTTCTCCTGACTAGCTAAGCTTTTTCATAAGCCCCAGAACCACTTGCCCAGGGAGTGGTGCCACTCACGGTGGGCTCCCTCCTCCATCAGCTAGCAGTCAAGACAATGCCCCATGGACAGGCCCACAGACCAGTCTGACCTGGGCAACTTTTCAATTAAGACTCGCTTCTCAGGTGACTCTAGGCTATGTGAAGTTGACAGTTAAAGCTAATAAGGTCACAGAGGATCCTGAGCATTCTGGCTAGCTAGCTAGACACATCTGTGAGCTCTGGGTTTGATTAAGAGACCCTGCCACAATGAATAAGGTAGAAGAGAAGTCAATGATTATTCCTGACTCAACCTCATGTCTTCAAATACAAATCACATGTACCCACATGGGTGTTCAGGCACACATGAACACTCATGATGCCTACACCAGCCTCCATGTGTAGCCAAAAGTGCTGGCATAGTCTTATCCTCCTGCCTCCATTTCCTGCTTGGACAACTATAACCACTGTGCCCAGCTAAGATGCTTGGCTCACTCAGTTCCCTGACACATCAGGACATGCTAGCATCTACCTGCTTTGCTGCCAGACCCTTTGCCTTGAAATGGCTTTCTCCACAGTGCTCACAGCCATCTAGTGAGCCTGTCTTGTGCCTGGAGCCTTGCTACAGTCAGACCTTAGAGGTGAGAGGCCCCCTTCACTCCATGGGACACTAGACAGACTCAGCGAAAGCAGCAGTAGAAACAGCTTGTTTTTCTGTGTTGGATACAGAACCAGGACTTGAAGGCAAGTGCTATATCTTAAGCCATACCCCGAGCCCTCACTGGGGGAATCCAGGAAGGGGCTTTACTGCTCAGTCAGTTACATTCCAGCTTCAAAATGAGGCCTTTGAAGATACCTTGCTCAGTTATTTCCCAAATAAGGATTCCAATGCATGCTTTAGCAATTCTGAAAATGTTAGTGTCAAATTTTATTTTAAAAAAAAATTACTAGTCATGGCAAACAGAGGTTGTGTACACCTTTAATCCTAGCACTTGAGGCAGAGGCAGAGGCAGAGGCAGAGGCAGAGGCAGAGGCAGAGGCAGAGGCAGAGGCAGAGGCAGAGGCAGAGGCAGAGGCAGAGGCAGAGGCAGAGGCAGAGGCAGAGGCAGAGGCAGAGGCAGGCAGATTTCTGAGATCAAGGCCAGCCTGGTCTACAAAGTGAGTTCAGGACAGCCAGGGCGATACAGAGAATTCCTGTCTCCGACAGCAGCAGCAGCAGCAACAACAAAGGTCTGGAGAGATGGCTCAGCAGTTTGATCCATCCTAGCCTCCACATCAGATGGCTCACAAAAGGCCTTCTGGCCTTTGGAGATACCTGCACAAACACACACAGACAGACAGACACACACACACAGATAATTAAGATCAATATTTTTAAAAATTATGGGCCAATGAGCTGACTCGGTTGGTAACAGCACTTGCTACTCAGTCCCGATGGGCTGAGTTCAATTCCTGGCACTCAGAGTGGAAGTAGAGAACCGACTTCAGGGTTGCTCTCTGACTCCACACATTCACTAAGGCAATCACCATGGTGATGACAGCCCCATCATGCACCATGCACTCATATGCACACCAATAGTAATAATAATGTAATAATAATAAAATTAAAGATCCATTTTAAGCTGTAATTAAAAAAATATGCACGTGTATTGAGCAATAATTTGTTTGAGATTTTTTAAAAATAATACTTTTCTACTAACATGTACTAATTGTAATATATTAATGAAGACCCACAAGATATTTCAGCATGTAAGTAGCTGCAAACTTGGTCTTTTTTTTTTTTTTTTTTTTTTTTTTTTTGGTTTTTCGAGACAGGGTTTCTCTGTATAGCCCTGGCTGTCCTGGAACTCACTTTGTAGACCAGGCTGGCCTCGAACTCAGAAATCCGCCTGCCTCTGCCTCCCGAGTGCTGGGATTAAAAACTTGGTCTTTTTTAATCCACTTTCTGTCTCTGTCCAAAGCTGGTCCTCACAATTCCATATCCTTTTAAGTCAGGGTATGAGAGGGAATGCGGTTCGTCACTGTGCAGCCGACTTACTCATTGAACACGATGTCCTTCAGTTCTGTCTAATTTGCTACAAATGACAGTCTCTCATGTTCTTCTCTGTGGCTGTGTACTGTCCTATCACTGGGTGTACCACAGTTTTTGTCCACCCACTTTGGTGTTGGTGACTGATAGTTTAGGAGTCTCCAGCCATACCATCTCTGTATAATTGAAGGACCTGTGGTTTGAGCAGAGAGCCCCTGAAAAGGATAAGAAGGCCACTTCTTTTGTTAAGACTTTTCTATGAATCTTCTATGAATATCAGGGAAAGTTTTGATGCACAGTTTCTGGCCTAAAATTCCAATGTCTGGGGCATGGTCATGCAAGCATTTAGTCCCAGCCTTGGGAGGTAGAGGCAGGAGGGTCTCTGTGAGTTTGAGGCCAGCCTGTTCTACATAGCAAGACCCTGTCTCAAACAAAACAAAACAAAACAAAACAAAACAAAATAAAATTCTTGTGTTCATCAAAACAACCTGAAGGAGATTAAATTATGAACTAAGTTCTGGGCTGGTGGCTGGGGAGAGCACAGGGTAGGAGGAGCATGTTAGCAGTTTCTGCTGCTGCGTGAATGTCAGAGTGTGACCCCTGGTCATCAGAGGGTGACCCCTGTTCCTGTGGGCACTGTGGATGAAAACATGCCACACAGACTATGCTCACTAAACCCACTGCAGACAGCTGGCTATTCCAGGGTTATTTACTTGCTGTGAGCCAAACACCTGACTCAGTAGTTTAAACAGGGAAGGGTTTTTTTGGGCTTAGGGTTTGCAGTTCCAGTTCATCACGGTGAAAGGGGGGGGCTCTTGGCTGTGGCTCACATCGGGGGAGATACTTTGTTGTTTAAAGTCCATTCTAGATCTCTGGTTCATGGCATGGTGCCACCCCTGTTCAGGGTGAGTCTTCTGTCCTCAGTTAAAGCTCCCTGGAAATGCTCTCACAGACTTCCAAGGGAGTCCATATCCAGTCAAAGTGACAGTGACCAGGGTTGGTCATCCCTTACCAACTTGGCACATACATCCCCTTACATCACAGTAGCCTGCCCTGTCCCTAGGCCTTCTTGGCCATCTCAAAATGCAAGGTGCATTTGGTCTGTCTCTGAATGTGCTCAAAATAATTTTATTTTATTTGTGTGTAGGGGCAGGAGGTAAAGCTATGAGGTATATGTGGATCTTGGAGTACGGCTCGTAAGAGTTGTTTTTTTTCCCCACCAAGTGGTTGTTGGGGATCAAACTCACTGGGGTCAGGCTTAGCAGCAGGCACCTGCATACACCAAGCCCTCTCACCAGCCCCTCAAATGCCCAACATTGTTCAGAAGCCTCTACTGAGGCTCCAGCACCCCCTTAACTGTGAACTCTGTAAAATAATACAAAGGAAGTTATAAACTTTCAATATGTATGAGTCCAGCCTGGCTGCACAGTGAGTGAGACCAACAACAACCAACCTTTTAATTTCCAAGGGCACAGGTTAAAATAGGAAAGAATGAGTGCATCAAAATAAAAAATCAGACCAAAGCTGACAGGAGTCTGCTGGGAAATACCAAATCCTGAAATGTGGCGTTTCGAAACTGGAGCTCTTGGCCCAGCATCTGGGCCTCAGCAGTCTACCTGCTGCACATACAGCCTCTCTCATGGGGTAGTTCTGCTCACCCATGCCTTTCTTGGGAAAACATACCATGGTCCTGGCGTTTTTAAAATCCTGAGGTCCTGGGCTGACAAGATGACTCAGTGAGTGACGGCATTTGCTGCTAAGTCTGAGATGAACTAGATCTCCAGGGCTTACATGGTGGAAGGAGAGAACTGACTCCCACAGGTCCTTATCTGACCTCCACACTTGTGCTTTGGCAGGCACATCATTGTACACACATATATGCTGGATAAATAAATGTAATAAAAAAGTAAACTCCTGGTGTTTCCATGACAATAATGATTTCACCTCTACAGCTTCCCACAGTGGTCTCTCCAATGTCTTCTTCCAGGAATCTGATCACTCTACATACTGCCTGGCCTTCTGGTCTCTAATAGACCAACAAAACCAGGTCCACATGAATGCTGCTACCAGTCAGGATGATCATCACGGCATCTGCTTGTGTGTGCCTCCCAGGTAGTCCCTGGGTGCCCACTGGGAGCTAGGAAGCCATGTGCCGTCTCCTTTCCACTGAATTTGCACTCTACTAGTCAGTGTCTTTCTTCCAGGAGGCCTAGCCCTCTGGACCCAGAGCAAAGGCCCTTCTTCTGTAAAATGCTGCTGATCGTTCTAGCACACATGGCTGGCCCAGAGTCTCCTCCCCGGGAATGAGCAGTTTCAGTTTCCCAGACAGCTGAAGTTGTATTCTTTTGAGTCTTATGAGTCCTCTGGTTCCACTGCCATCCAGCAGAGAGGGTCTATTTTGGCTCATGGTCTGAGGAGCAGCTCTGGGCTGTGACTCACATTTGGGCAGATGAGCAGATCAAACATGCAGCTGGATTTCTCAGTCTCGTCTTTTTATTCAAGTCAGGCCCCTGGAAACAGTCTTCTTAGACAAGCATCTCCTATGCAACTCATAGCGGGTCAAGCCCACAAAGAGACTTAACCACCATGTTCACATTGCTTTTTCTGTCTTTTCTTTTCATTTTTTTGTTTTGTTTTAGATACGTTTTTGTTTGTTTGTTTGGGTTTATTTGTTTGCTCTGAGATAGAATCTATGTAATACTGGCTGTCTTGGAACTCACTATGTGGGTCAGACAGAGATCTCCTGCCTCTGCCTCTAGAGTGCTGGGACTAAAGACCATCACAACCAGTTAACTTGTTTTCATATAACAGTTGTCCTCCCAGCACTCAAGGCTATCCTGCACTATACAGTGAGTTTCATGATAGCCTGGGCTACAGCATGATACCCTGTCTGGAAAAATAAAAAATATAACAAAGAAGAAATTGGCCTTTGTGGGTGTTAACAAGCTATGTGTTTTGAGGAAGACTGTAGCATGCTGTACTGACCAGCAGCAAGGGCGAAGCATTCCTGTCTCCACCTTATACTCTCATATACATACGTGACCTCATCACTTGTCATGGAACACAGGCCATGAAGGCTCATTTTCAACAATCACTCTCAGACAACAGAGAAAACTATCCTAAACAGAATGGTGACATCGCCTTTTTGGCTCATAGCATTACTAACATTATGAATTTATGTTAAATTCTATTTTAAGTTATGGGGGTATGGGGGTGTTATGGATGGAACTCTGTCTTCTATATGCTGGTCAGGGACTACCTGAGCCATGTACCCTGCCCCTCACTGGAGAATTCTAGGCAGAGGCTCCACCCCTAATCCAGCCCTTCTCTGGAGGACTCAAGGCAAGCCTCAGCCTACCAGAGGTATTTGAATCCTTGAACCGATTGCTTTCTTTATGAACCTGACTGAACCCCAGCACAAATGCTCTCAAGGATGGTGAGTTCATCTACGGCTATGGTACAGATCTGAAATGTACCCCAAAAGCCTAAGTACAAAGTCACCATATGGGTGGGATGATACACCTGCTAATACCAGCACTCAGAAGGCTGAGGCAAGAGGATAGCTATTGTCTGAGGCAAGTCTGTGCTGCACAATGGGATTTTTGTCTCAGAAAACAAAACAAAACAAAAAAACCAAAAGGAAAGGGAGCTATTTCTCCAGGATGCTCCCCCTGGGAGGAAGTAGGCCTATGGGAGGCCAGGTCTTGTGGGAAGAAGTTGGATTATGTGATATTGGAAGACATTGAAGGACACTTGTCTCTTCCTCTCTCTCTCTTTCTGGGCCACCATGAGATGGGCAGCTGCCTGTCATGGACCCCAAAACAAAGGGCCAGGTATGGCAGCACATACCTTTAACCCCAGCACTCTGGAGGCAGAAGCAGGTGGATCTCTGTGAATTTGAGGCCAGCCTGGTCTACGGAGTGACTAAAAAAAGCACGGAGGGGGCAACTGTTCTACTTCAAAGAAAAAAAGCCAATACAACTTGGAGTCATAGTGAGTCTTTCAGGCCATCGAGACAGCTCAGTGGGTAAAGGCACTTGCCACCAAGCCTGATGACCTGAGTTTGGGCCTCAGAACCCACATGGTGGGAGGAGAGAACCGACTCCCATACACACAATAAATAAATAAATAAATAAATAAATAAATAAATAAATAAATAACTCTATTTTTGGATTGAATACATTGGATATATTTTCACAGGCTCAGAAAGCTGAACCACAAATACTTGATCCATTCCCCAAGGTATAAATAATTACACCAGATGCTGAGCCATTTCAGGGGAGCCATGCAAGACACCTACCTCAGACTTAAGGCACATCCAATAACCCAACACAGTGATTAAAGCCAATAAGCCTTTACTTATATAGTCCTTTTGTTTTGTTTTCCCGTAGATTTGTTTTTTTGAGACTGGCTCTCTCTATGTTGCCCTGATTGGTTTGGACTGGCCTTATATAGACTCGTCTGGCCTTGAAATCACAGAGACCCTCCTGCCTCTGCATTCTGAGTACTAGGATTAAAGGAACGCACCACCACACCTGTGCTGCCTTAAATAAAATGATGTTTATTTTTATTATTATAATAATTATTATTATTATTATTTTTTTGGCTTTTTCAAGACAGGGTTTCTCTGTGTAGCCCTGGCTGTCCCAGAGCTCACTTTGTAGACCAGGCTGGCCTCGACTCAGAAATCCACTTGCCTCTGCCTCTCAAGTGCTGGAATTAAAGGCATGCGCCACCATGCCCGGCTATTTTTATTATTTTTAAACTGTGTGTGTGTGTGCACGCTTGCACACACACGCGTGTGGTTTGTGCACTTGAGTGCATTGCCCAGATGCCAGAAAAGGGTAATGTCACATCACTGAGAGCTGTAGTAACAGGCAGCTGTGAGCTGCACGGTGTGGGTGCTGACAATGGGACTTGTGCTATGTATAAGAACAGCAAGAATTCTCTTTTTAAATTTTTAAATTTATTTTGTTATGTGTTTAGGATTTTGCCTGTATGTATGTTTGTGTACCACATATATATAGTGCCCATAGAGGCCAGAAGACAGCTTTAGGTCTCTGGGACTAGAGATATAGATAGTTGTGAGCCACCATGGAGGTGCTGGGATTTGAACGCAGGTCTTCTGCAAGAAGACCCAGTGCTCTTAACCACTGAGCCATCTCTGTTGCCCATTGTTGTTCATTGTTAAAGATGTATTATTTTTAATTGTGTGGGTGCACTTGAGTGCTGGTGCTTGTGGAGGCCAGACAAGGGTGCCTGATTCCTTGGAGCTGGAGTTACAGATGTTTGTGAGCCACCTCACACCTGTGCTGGGAACTGAGCCCAGGTCCTCTGCCAGAGGAGTCTGGACTCTTATCCAGTGAGCCATGACTCCAGCCCCCTATGTGTTCTTGTGAGAGAGGTTCTCATGTATCCCAGGTTGTTTCCTGTCTCTATGCTCAACTTCCTCAGAAATGCTTGGAAGACAGACTTCAGCATCTGTATCTTGCTTTATGTAGATATGTGGGATTTGAATTCAGATCCTAATACTTCTGTGGTGCACAATTTACCTACTGAGTCATCTCCAATCTTCCTGCTCCACATACAATCAGCCCCTCATAGTGAGCCCTTCTCTCTGGGCAGAGCAGGATTTATGATCTCTGACTCAGCACTCAGCTGGCACCCTGGGAAGAAGCTTTCTGGGACAAGGACTTTGCCGCTAAGTTGGCTTTTTTTTTTTTTTTTTTTGATTCAGTAACAAATTGTTGCAAGATCTGTCCAATGCCACCACGTTTTTATCTTGTTGTTCCTGTAGGTCAACAATTCTGCTCTGTGTCACAGGGCTCTTTGTTCAGTATCTCACAGGATGTCAGCTCCTCCAGGCATTCAGCTCAAGGCCAGACCTCAATTCCCAGGGACTTGCTTGTCTCTGGGAGATAGCCAGTAGGCCTGGTGTTCTGCCACTGACCAGAAGACTAACCCTTTTGTCAGTATTCTGAGGCCAGGCCTACCTGGTATACTCTCCTTCTTTTTTGTTGGGGCTATAGTTTGGAGATGGTGTCTCTGTAGCCCAGGCAGGCCTCAAACTAATGATCCTCCAGCCTCTCTTGTCTGTATGTTTAGTCTCATGTACATGGGATCATATGCATACATGTGCATATTCACTTGATGGCCACAGGTTAGCCTTAGGTGTCTACCTTGACCACTTTTTACCTTACATACCTCAGGGTCTCTTGATGTCCTTGGGTTTCCATTGCTGGGATGAAACACTATGACAGGAGGCAGCATGGGGGTGTGTGTTTTGCTCCAGCTGTGGAGGGTGCTTGCTCAGCCTGATTTCTTAAACTCAGCAGGACCAGCAGCCCAGGATAGTCAGAACCCACAGTGGGCTGGAGCTTTCCACATCAACCATCAATTAAGAAAAAGCCCGAGGCCGGGCGTGGTGGCGCACGCCTTTAATCCCAGCACTCGGGAGGCAGAGGCAGGCGGATTTCTGAGTTCGAGGCCAGCCTGGTCTACAAAGTGAGTGCCAGGACAGCCAGGGCTACACAGAGAAACCCTGTCTCGAAAAAACCAAAAAAAAAAAAAAAAAAAAAAAAAAAAAAAAAAAAAGAAAAAGCCCCCACAGACTTGCCCACAGGCCAGCTTGATGGAGGCATTTTCTCGGTTGAGGTTCCCTCTTTCCAAATGACACAAAACTAACGCTGCAGTCGCTTAACCTGGCCAATGCAGTCATCTTGGCTTGCCACCTTGCTCTAGGATTCTGTCACTACTGCTTCATTGCTGGTCACCATGCCTGCCAGAAAACCACCTCTTCTGGGGTCATAAGTATGTGTATAAAGCCCCATTACTTTTGACATGCCCAATGATTGCTGGAGTTTGGATTTGGCTGGCATGTGCTGGGAGCACATCCTCACAGCGTGAGGGCACTGGAAGCAGGGAGGAAGCTAAGGGGTGAGAGCTGGTTAGGTCCTTATGTTATCATGTGCACATAGGGATGCATGTGTGTATGGAAGCATGTGGGGGCCAGAGGTCCACATCAAGTAGTTTCCTCTTCTGATTTCCACCTTGTTTAAATTTAAAAGTTCTTTGTTTTATGAATATATGGATGTTCAATTGGCATGTATCTCTGTGTACCACATGTGCCTAGTGTCTACAGAGGTCAGTGAAGGTGCCAGATCTCCTGAAATTGAAGTTACAAGCAGTTGTGAGTCACTATGTAGGTGTTTGGAGGATAGGAGGATAGGTCAGCCTGGAAGTAGAGGTCCCATGATCCAGGTTTGCACACATTTGTGAACAGAATCAAGGAATGTCACTATGAGAGGAGTTAATGGGTAAAGAGCTTGCTCTAAGCAAGCAGGAGGATCCAGACTAGGGGCTGGGACCCCAGCATTACAGGGGTGGAGACAGGTGGACCCATGGCCACCGTATCAAGTGAAGACAATTAAATGAGCTACAGGTTCAGTAAGAGATGCTGCCCCAAAAACACAAGGGCTGGGTGATAAAGATTGTGCCCATCTCTGGTCTCTGTACACACACACACACACACAGGAGTGAGTTTACCTACACATACTTACACACACGTGCACACACACGCACTCAGGGCAAGAATTCAGTCCACATGGCTCTTGAATGGCTGCTGCTCACCTACAGCCCATTGCTGTATCAACCCAACAGAATAGAAGTTCAGAAACTTGTTCCAGAAAGAACCAGAGCCTTGCAAATATCACTATTGAGGTCTTGTGTCAACACAGACATATAAGCTTGTTTTCCCTCTCTTTTTGAGACAAGGTCAACATCTAACTGTCAATTTTTTTTTAAAAAAAGATGCAGTCTTTTTTTTTTATTTTTTTTAAAGATTTATTTATTTAATGTATTTGAGTACACTACAGTGAAGGTTGTGAGCCTTCATGTGATTGCTGGGAATTGAATTTTAGGACCTCTGCTCGCTCCTGCCAACCCTGCTCGCTCCTGCCCAAAGACTTACTTATGATTATAATAAATAAGTAAACTGTAGCTGTCTTCAGATGTACCAGAAGAAGGTGTCAGATCTCATTACGAGTAGTTTTGTGAGCCACCATGTAGTTGCTGGGATTTGAACTAAGGATCTTCGGGAGAGCAGTCAGTGCTCTTACCGTTGAGCCATCTCTCCAGCCCCTAGAGATGCAGTCTTAACTATGTACTCCAGTCTAGGTTAGACCTCTCAGTGGTCTCCTCTCAGACTCTCCGGTACTGAGATCACAGGCGAGCCTGCACACTGAAATGTGAAGTTTATAGAATTAATGCGTTTTGAAATATTCTTCAACTTTGCTTTACTTTCTTTCCCTCCAACAAAACAAAGCAAAAAATACTTTGGGCTTTCCGGGTGGCCACAGACCCCCAGGGCACATAAGTTGAGAAAGACCGCCCGCCCCATCCAACAAGGCCCTCATGTGGACACTCCCCTATTTGACGCCACGAGTCTCCACCCCCTAGGAGGCGGGGCCCGCGCAAGCGCGACCTGGGCTCAGGCGGAGGCGGGGCAGAAGCGGCTCTGACTTCCAACATGGCGCATGCAGGCAGCGGAGGCTCCGCGGGCCGGGGATTCGGTGGCTCCCGCTGGGGTCGTTCGGGCTCCGGGGGACACGAGAAGCTGCCGGTGCACGTGAGTGATGTCCTTAGCCTCCTCCTGGGGATTCGGACCCCCCGCGGGGATGGCGCCCCGCCGTGCGGCCCCGCCTTGGCCTCCTCTCTGCGCAGCCGGGCCCGGGGACCCCACACCCCTTCCGCGGAATCCTTCGGTCTTCGCGGCAGCCCCTCGGTTTCCCCCTAACAATTCATTTCCGCCGCTCCTCGGACTTCTCAGAGATACAGAGGTCTTTCTCGACATCTCTCAGTCATTCCTGCGATCCCTGTCATCCCCGGGACCCTACGGTGCACCCCGAAAACCTTCGATCCTCCTAGTTGGCCCTTAGTTTCCCTTTTACGCCCCTCGGTCTTCCAAGGGATTTCGCGTCCTCCCCGAGACCCTTCGGTCTTCCCCGCCGGTCCTCGGTCCAACCCGGAACTCCTCGAGGCCCCTCGGGACTACCCGCAGGCTCTCGGGACTACCCGCAGGCTCTCGGTCCTCCTAGTCGGACGTCGGTCCTCCCAGTTGGACGTCAGTCCTCCCCGGAACACCACAGTTACCCTCGCGGCCCTCTGCTGCCCCGTGCCACCCCTCCTCTATCCCTGGCCTTCCAGCCATCAGTCACTGCATCGCGCGACCCTGGCCCACCTCTGGCCTTCTTGTTCCCCACAGGTGGAGGACGCTCTCACCTACCTCGACCAGGTGAAGATCCGCTTTGGCAGTGACCCTGCCACCTACAACGGCTTCCTGGAGATCATGAAGGAGTTCAAAAGCCAGAGGTAATCTGCAGGGCCTTGTACACCCAGGAACTGAGGGCTGAGCCCTCCAACTCCCAAACCAGCTACACTGTGGCTTCTCAGCTGTTAATCATGCACAGGATTGGAGGGCCCTGGGAGTCTCTTCTAACACAGTCAAAAGATGAGGTGGTTCTGAGGAACTGATGGGATTCCTGGAAGGGGTGAAGGAATTGGGGAATCGAGGCCTGAACAGGGAGTGTTGGGTGTAGTCTTTATTTAAAATGTTGATTTAGGGGTGGGTAAGATGTCCCAGAGGGTAACAGTGCCTGCCACCAAGCCTGACCACCCGAGTTTCAGCCCTAGAGAGACGAGAATTAACTCCTACAAGTTGTTGACCTGCCCTTGAGATCTGTGGTACATGCCCAAATACAGAAAATAAATGGGGTACAGATTTTGATTGTTTGGGGAAGCATTTTTTTGTTAATACTGCAAGAAAATATTACTTATGATCTCTTAGCTCTTGTCCCTATGATGCTTTTCAATAGCACTTACTAACCTGGAACCAGTGTGGGTATAAACAGGAACTGTTTTGTAGACACAGAGCAGTTAGGTGTATTGGGTTGTTTCTGAGTTAATGTCCGTGTCTTCTAGAATCTTCTGGGAGGTGTGGCTTGGTTTAGGTAAGGGACTCACCCTAGTGACAGGTGGGTGGAGCTAGAACCCAGGCTGTCAGTCAGACCGATTCCCACAGATCTTGGTACTGACCTGCCTGTCTGCTCTCAGGAAGTGTTGAAGGCCTGGGCTGGTTTCTTATGGATATTCAGGGTACTGAGGCCAGAAGAAGACCCTAATGTCATTTCAACTTTACCAATCCCCTAACTTGAAGGCTCTGGTGTTTAAACACTTCCTTTAGTAAAAAAAAATGAAAGTGTATCCTTACCTTTCCCTAATTCATAAAATATGAGGGGATTTCTGACATTGCTTGGAGAACTGTGTCTTCCTGTTGAGTCTCAGCCCAGCACCTAACTCTTGAGACATCTTCAGAATTGGGCCCAGGAGCTCAAATGGCCTGGAAATATAGTTATGTAGTATGTTATATACATTACACACACACACACACACACACACATACATACAAAACTATCATGTATATAGTTATGGCTAGTTATAGTTCTTGCTAGACCTAGCCACAGGTGGTTTCACATGGTGGGGCCCATTTATTCAGTTGGGCATAGTGGTGAATACCTTTAATCTCAGGCAGAGGCAAGCATATGGAGGCCATCAGGGCTATACAGAGAAACCCTGTCTCTAAGGGAAAAAACAAAACAACATGGTGAGGCCCATTTTCAGAGTCTTCGCCGTCAACTAAGCCTGGGCTGAAGTGATCTCGAGGGCATCTGGGGGAGTTCACGCTCAGGACTCTTGCCCACTTGTGTTTCTTTTTTCCAGCATCGACACTCCTGGTGTGATCAGGCGTGTGTCCCAGCTCTTCCATGAGCACCCTGACCTCATCGTGGGGTTTAATGCTTTCCTTCCGCTTGGATACCGTATAGACATTCCCAAGAACGGCAAGCTGAACATCCAGTCGCCGCTGAGCAGCCAGGTAGGCTTTGCTTGAGTGATGTGGACCTCGAGAGTCACACCCACAGGGAGCACAGCTAGGCATTTGTGATGTTGCTGGAAGCCTTTGTACAACCTATTCTTTTTCTAGGTTCTCTAGTGCAAGACCAGACAAACACAGAGACAGCCTTTGCGTCCCATCAAGTGTAGTGGCTGGGGTGTGGTTCAGTGTGGAATAGTACATTTAGCACGGGCAAAGTCCTGGGTTTAGTCCCCAGCAGGTGGGGGTGGGCGTTTGAGAGGAGATTTCAGGATCATTGAATCACTAGTCACTGAGATTTGGCCTCCAGGCTTTCCCAATAAGTCTACCAGGCCAAGTACGTATGCACTGCCATCTTATGGCTTCCATTGATCTCAGACCACCAGTAAAGTCGAGATGGTTGAGCTATGTGCATGGGAATAAGTGTTTCTTTCACTGTGTCATAGGATTGCCAAATGCTCTTTTCTCAGCTCAGGCTTGGGCTTTGTAGCCTGCTGTCTGTAGTTCTCCACATTGCTACTCTCTCACCTTAGCTCAGACAAGTCTGAACCTCATCCTCATTCCTTAGTCTTCCGAATGCTAGGATCATATGAGAGCTGCCACCACAGGCTTTCAGTGAGGTTGGAGAGGGACTCTGGAAAGGTAGTGTGGCCTCACAGGCCCTCCAAGTGGCTCCTGTATAAGTTCTGCCTGCTATGCTCATCCACATGCCTCCTGAAGCCCAGCGCTGCCCAGTTTTCAGAGGGGACTCCTGGAAGCACATGCCACTGAGTTTTCACGGTTTTCCATTTTCCACCTGTACCTAGAACTCAGGAACTGTGACCACCAGGGCCTTAACAGAAGGAACTTCTGGACTCTGTGTGACTGTGATACAAGGCAGTGTGAGCTGTGTCAGAACTCAGGATGCCACTCACTAGAAAGCTAAGTTGTGGGTAGTGGTAGCTGGCAGGAAGTGGAGTCTGAGTCATGGGGGCGGGCTGTTCCCTTCATAGGTGACTTAGATGACCAAGGAGCCCCTGTGCTTACAGAAAGGATGATCATGATGGTCTTAGATCCATGAACAGGGCACCTGTGCCTTTCCTGAGTCACATTCCTTCAGGGTACTCTGGAGCCCCTTAATCTTGGTGACAGAGAATGACCTGCTCAGCTGGGATTCTGACCCAGGTGTTTCTTGCTTTCTAAGTCGGGATTCCAAACTTTACCACATGTCAGCATCCTGCTGATTTCCAGTCTTCCAGTCATTTTTCTATCTTTGCTGTTTTCCTTATTTGAGACATGGTCTCTGTAGCCTAGCCTGGCTCTGGAACTAGACATTCTCCTGCTTTAGGTTCCAGAGCATTGGGGTGATAGGCACATACTTTCTTAGCATCCTAGCTTCAGTTTTTGAAATGCAGTGCCCTTCCTCCCTTCCTCTTTCCCTCCCTCCCTCCCTCCCTCCCTCCTTTCCTCCCTTTCATATCATTAGTTAGGCTTGACATCCACATTTGAACACTGTTCCTTTACGTGCTGACAAAGGTGTTGAGGGAGTCCCCAGCTGTTGGGATGCCTGTGGCAGGGTTTCTGAGCCTTTCATTCTTTCTTGTGAGGAATTCTGTCCTCTACCATGTGGTGTAGCACCCAGGGCCTCTGCCCTCCCAATGCAGGGACACCTGTGCCCTTGCTGTAGCAGCTGAAAGCCAGGTAACAAGCACCAGGGCCCCAGTTGACAACACAGAGGGTCAAGCAGAGCTGGGTGCTTTGATTCAAGGTGTCATTTCAGCACTCAGGAGATGGTACGAGTGCAGAGCCAAGCATGGGCTACAGAGTAAGACCTGCCTCCTGTGAAGGGAGGGGCCAGATAACCATGCCCTGCCACAAACAGGAGGCTTGGAGCACATTCACCTGCTGTTGTTTCTCCCTCAGCAAGCATCCTGGGAGCTGTTTCCTCAGATTCCCCATTGGCACTCAGAGGTGGGAGAAATGTGACTTCCTTGTGTTGCTGCTGCTCTTCTGACCAAGCTCTTCGGAGAAAGCAGGACCTTTTCCTTGGTCACTGAGCTGTGTTTGGGGAGGAGTAGGAAACCAGCTGTCAGTGGGAAAGTGAGGATGGGACACCTAGCTCCTAGAGACAGAGTAGATCCTTGGTCTCGCATACTCACAGGAGGCTGACCCATTACCACACTCTTTGGGGAGGCTTGGTCAGTTTTTGACAATGACAGGTAGTGTCTTGGGCCTGATGAATTCCAAACTACCACGCCCTTGGACGCTGGCCCTCTCTTTCATTTGGGGTTTGGGTGTAGGACTCCCAACGTTGATAGCAGGGACTTAGTGGGAGCTGGACCCAAGTAAGGAAGGACCTTGGAGGGATGGGGCCATTAGGAGGGTTGTCCATAAAGTAGAGTAGGGCTGGCGGAAGCTGAGAGGCAGGCTTACAGGACACGGTATGGCCAGGAATCAGCTGATCCACAGACCCCTGAGAGTTTGCGAAGGACAGGACCCAGGAGGGGATCAGTGAAATAAGGTGTGCCAGTGGTTCAGGTTGGCCCTTCTGGTAGAGGCAGAGCCACGAGGCGCTGGCAGCTGGGGCTGGCTGTTTGCTCATTTAAGTTCCTGAATATCTAGGAGAGCTGCATGGTTCTGGGCAGATGTGAGGCTGAGTGTGAGTGTTAGCTATATAAACAAGTCACCCTAAGTGGAGGCAGGGAAAAGGATGGAGCTATTATAGAAAGTTCCAGCAGGGCTTATCTGCTATAGCTTGTAGGCTGTGTAGTGGTGGCTTTTATATTTTCCTAAGATTATAATAGGTTGTACAAGCATCAACGCTAATTCCAGAACATTCTATCACCCCAGGAACAGACACTGCCAAGCACTCATCTACTTCTTGTCTGTATATTCCCTCTTGTGGCCATTTCATTAGTCACTCACACCATAGTATGTGTCAGTGTTTCTTTTCTTGCCTAATAATGGTCCACTGGATAGACTACATCTCATTGTCTGGGGATTTTGAGTAGTTTCTACCTTTTGTTGGCTTTTGTGAGTGGTGCTTCATTGAATGTTGGTATGTGAGTCCTTTCCAGTTTTTGGATCTGCTTGTAGGAATGTGATTGTTGGACCATAGGAAAATTCTCTGTTGGATTATTGGTTACTATGGCTGTTGCCATAGTAACTGTCTTTATCACCATCTAGTGCCTTCTGCAGAGGCTAGAGGGCTGGCTCTCTGTGTAAGGATGCTGGCTTATTCAGGGAACCAGAGAGATCATACAGTGCTGGGGCATGTCCCTGAATGGCTGGCGAGTCCCTAGGCTTGCCAAGGGCAAACTCAGACCCTGTGACCTTGAATGAGCAGTCAGGTTCCTCAGTCTTAGCCCACATTTGTAGTCAGTGTCCATGTCCTCAGCTTTGGCTTCTAGCACTTTGTGTGCCCACTGTTGTAGCTCAGTCCTGCCTCCTAGTTATGTGTTGAGGCTTGGCCCCAGTTCCTGAGAAGACCACTAGTTGGCCTTTGATCCTTGAGTTCTATACCTGCAGATCTGGCACAGATCAGACATTTAAGGGAATGTACATGTGTGCTGAGCATACAGGGTAGCTTAGGGGACTGGTCGGGTGCTCTGTGTCTGAGCCCCACCCCACCCCAGTCTGCGCTTGTGTTGTATGTAATCGTTATTCCCTAGTTCACAAGGTGGAACTATTGATATTGTATTGGTGTGAAACTCCTGGAGATGGTGTATGCTGTAGGAAGCTGAGCACATCTGCATTTGCATTTTGTGGAGGAGGGCCCTGGAATACCAAGGGTCCCTTGGATACTAAGGGAAATATTATTTGGAAATAGGACCTTGACTGAGAAAACATGAACCAGATGAGGCCTATTGTATGGGCCCTAATTAAATATTGCTGACATTTTAAAATTTAATTAAAAAATTTTTTTTTAATGTATTTTTTTTTGTTTGTTTTTCGAGACAGAGTTTCTCTGTGTAGCCCTGGCTGTCCTGGAACTCACTCTGTAGACCAGGCTGGCCTTGAACTCGGAAATCCGCCTGCCTCTGCCTCCCAAGTGCTGTGATTAAAGGCGTGTGCCACCACGCCCACCCTTAATGTATGTTTTTTTGAGACAAGGTTTCTTCTCTGTGTTGCCCTGGCTGTTCTAGAACTCACTCTGTAGGCCAGGCTGCCTTGAATTCTGCTTCCCTAGTGCTAGGATTAGAGGTATGTACCACCACCACCCAGCTGCTGACACTCTTTTAAGAAATTTTGAGGACATAGTACAAGCCTTCCCTTAGGAGCCTGAGCCCTTGCTGCTAGCACCTCACTCCATACCTTCCTCCAACCTCTTGAGGAAAATTACCTATTGTCTATGCAACCACTCAGTTGCCTTGTGTGAGCCTGTTGCCTAGAAGAGGGAGCTGCTAGGGAGAACAGGACAGTTGTTCAGAGTTACTAAAAGATGGTTCTGGAAGATCATGGTGAGCATGGATGTCACCTGACTAGAACCAAGAGCTGAGGGGTAGTGACAGTGATCCAGTAGAGAAGTGTGGGATGGTTCCAATTGGGAAGTCCAGCTGCTGGTCCCTCCCTCAGGGCCCCATTCCCTCCCTCAGGGCTCCGTTCCCTCCCTCATGACTCCATCCCTTCCCTCATGACTCCATTCCCTCCCTCAGGGCCCTATTCCCTCCCTCAGAGCTCCATTCCCTCCCACAGGGCTCCATTCCCTCCCTCAGGGCTCATTCCCTCCCTCAGGGCTCCATTCCCTCCCTCATGACTCCATTCCCTCCCTCAAGGCTCCATTCCCACTGGGTTCCCTCCAGCAGGGCTCCCGCAGAGCTGCCGGCTTGGGTTGAGCACTCTCACCTGGACTGCATGCATCCCCCCACCCCCACCCCCCTGCCAAGCAGGATTCCATGGAGACCTGTTTGTGTCTATAGCTGGAGAAAAATGTGCACAGTATGCTCTGATGACTGATGCCTCTCACTTAAGTTGTCTTGTGGCTTAGCCCTGAGCCCTTGTGGCTAGATGCACATATACACAGTGATACTTCCTTGAAGGTAGAAGACCCTGTTTCCACGTTAGAACAGTCTTGCTAAGATACGGGATGTTACCCATAACCCTGCACAGAGCTCCGATAAGGTTCAGCTTCCAGGATCTGTGACTTTCCCTCTGCATGCTAATCTTAGAGTGGAAAGGACTTGCTGGAGCAAACCTCTGACTGAGGCTGAGGTAGGAGGTTGGTCAGAGTTGAAGCCTCATAGAGATATCTAGTCTCAGGAATATAGGGGTAGGCTTTGTTGAAACTGCAATTCTAGCCTCAGTGCTTGGAGATCTAGGGAGACTCCAGAGGGAAGAAGTACTTGACTCCCAGGGGTGCATAGGAGTTACAGGAACAATACTTTTCAGCAGGCAATAACAGTGCATGGTCTATCTCCTGGCCACCCCAAGCCACTCACTGCGTCTGTTCCACAGGACAACTCCCATAGCCATGGTGACTGTGGGGAAGACTTCAAGCAGATGTCCTACAAGGAGGACAGAGGCCAGGTGCCCCTGGAGTCTGACTCTGTGGAGTTCAACAATGCTATCAGCTATGTGAACAAGATCAAGACCCGCTTTCTGGACCACCCTGAGATCTACAGGTCCTTCCTGGAGATCCTACACACCTACCAGGTGAGGCCCAGCCCATCACAACATCTGGGGCCTTGCTCCACCTGGGCATTGTTTGGCATTAGGAGATGAGAGTGGAGTCCAGTGCCTCACAAGCTAGCTACACTCTTACTGCACACCCCAGCCAGACTCTCTTGGTAGCTTTCCTTAGCCACATCGCACCCCCAGTGTTCAGTATGGTTCTGGGGTAGACAGGAGTAGATTGAGGTAGAAAAGGGTTCTTGTTGAGAGGTTTGTAGGCCAGCCACTGGTGCAGTAGCAGGGAGAAAGAATGCTGGGCACAGCCCCTGAGAGGTCCAGGGGTCAAAATACACAGCTTTGATTCTCATACAGGAAACTTTATGAACCACTCAACAGCTACTACTAACCCTAATAATGGTCCACATTTGGCAGCACAGTTCTATTAATGTTAATGTGCTGGGGGAGCAGCTTGCATTATGTGGATGTGGAACCCTCAGGCAGTGACATTGTACCAGCATAGCAGTACCTTCAGGGAGGGCACAGATGTGGGATACTGGTATGGTTTTGTATTCTTGGGGGCACATCAGCCAGCTGGGTGCAGTTTGCTACCAGACTGTGTCTGAGGCACGTCCTACCACAAGCAAACACCATAAGCTCCTTAGCCTTAGCCTTCTTGTGTGGCAACCCTGCTGAGGCTGCTGTGCTGGCTGATGGTGGCTTCAGGAAACTGGGTGGACATGCCCAGAGTGCAGGCCACAGCCAAGGTGTGTGCACTCTGCCAATTCCTATGGCAAGATCAGCTCAAGGATCTGTACCTCTGTGCTAGAGCCTCAGCTTTGTCTGCCAATTCCTATGGCAAGATCAGCTCAAGGATCTGTACCTCTGTGCTAGAGTCTCAGCTTTGTCTGCCAATTCCTATGGCAAGATCAGCTCAAGGATCTGTACCTCTGTGCTAGAGCCTCAGCTTTGTCTGCCAATTCCTATGGCAAGATCAGCTCAAGGATCTGTACCTCTGTGCTAGAGTCTCAGCTTTGTCTGCCAATTCCTATGGCAAGATCAGCTCAAGGATCTGTACCTCTGTGCTAGAGTCTCAGCTTTGTCTGTGTCCCTAGGCATGGAGAGTTGGCCATCCCTTTTTGTTTTGTTTATTTTTTTTGTTTTCTTTCCTCCCTAAAAAACAAAACAAAACAAACAAACAAAAAACTAGGTTTCTCTGTGTAGCCCTGGCTGTCCTGGAACTCACTCTATAGACCAGGTTGGCCTTGAACTCAGAGATCTGCCTGCCTATGCCTCTTGAGTGCTGGGGTTAAAGGCGTGTGCCACCATGAACCAGTCTTAAGTTGTGCTTTTTAAACAGTGGTTTGAAGCCAGATGTGGTGGCATACCTTTATCCAGAATTCAGAATGCTAAGCCAGGAGGGTTGCTGTTAAGTCCAAGGGCATCTTTGACCACACAGTGAGCCCAGGCTCTTCTGAGTCACCATGAGATCCTTAAAACCAACCAAGTCTGTTGGGGATGTTCTTTTGTAATAGGCATGGATTCTCCACTGCGGGGCTGCTTTTAGTTCTGGCTCCTGTTTGGGAAAATAGGGGCTAGGGTTCTTCTTCCCCGGCTGTCCCTTAGTAGGTCTACAAACACCAAGGCCTTTTCCTGGTTGCTGAGGGTGCCATTCACCGGGTTAGTGAGCATGTTTGAGGCCTCAGTTCATTCTCTAACACTATTCAGAAAACCAAAAATCAAACAACATAGCTAACCTTCCTGAAGCAGGCAGTGAGCTACAGTGCCTGCTATCAAGTTGTGAGCATGTGGCTCCTCTGCTCTCTTGACCATGGCATTGCGTGTAATGCAGCATATTTCTACCAAAGTCCTTTTGCTTTGTCAATTTTTTTTTTTTTAAGAACAGTGTCTCAGCCTATAACTCAGCCTAGCCTACTGCTGGCTGTCTCCTGCCAAAGTCTTCTGTAATGCTGAGGTCGCAGGTGTGTTCTGTCACGCTGTTGCTAAAGTCCCGCTGGATTCTGCATCCCTGTCCCCAGTCTCTGGCCCTTTCTGTTGCCTTCAGCTCTAGGTTTGCCTGCCTCCCACACTTTGGCTCTCCCTAACCTCTGTGTAGTGACGCACTGGGAACCATTCACTGCTCCTCACCTGTCCCCTGGTCCAGCAAGCATGGCTTCCCCTTTGGAAGGGCAGCGGATTTTTCTTCTATGTGGTGCCCTGCTCTTCCCATTGCTCTGAAACCCATCGTACCCTCCCCATACAGTATGGCAGGGCTCAGACCACTGTAAGCAGAACACATTCATAGTATAGGCACAAAGCTGATGTCTGCACAACTGCCCATACCTGCCCGCCCATGCCTGCCCTGGGGCCCTGCTCACCCTTTTTTCTTTTTCCACTTGCAGAAGGAACAGCTGCACACTAAGGGCCGTCCATTCCGTGGCATGTCTGAGGAGGAGGTTTTCACAGAGGTGGCCAATCTTTTCCGTGGTCAGGAGGACCTGCTGTCAGAGTTCGGACAGTTCCTGCCTGAGGCAAAGCGGTCCCTGGTGAGTGCCAAGTGTCCAGGATCCTGCCCAAAAGATATGTACAGAGCTAGAGTCTGCCGAGCCTGTCTTACTACTGTGGCTACGGTATTGTGGGAGTAAGGTGTCTTTACACGGAGACAGGGAAGCCAATTTGAGGATAGTGGTCCAGGCTTGCATAGGTGCCCGGGACCAGACTGCACTTGGCTCCCCACTTCCTTCCAATGGCCTGAGGCCTGCCAGAGGTGCCTTTTCTGTGTCTTCTTTTATATGCATATTAGTCGTTTTTGAAAAGTAGAGATGAAATTCATGAACCTTAAAGTACACCATAAAATTCACCACTGTAAAGTACATAATTCTGGGCCAGGTGGTGGTAGTGGCCAACACTGGGAGGCAGAGCCAGCTAATTTCAGAGTTTGAGGCCAGCCTGATTGACATAGCCAATTCCAGAGTACTCAGGACTATACAACCGTGTCTTAAAAAACAAAAAACAAAAAATGGTTCCGTTCAATGCCATGAAATCTACTTAACAATTAGAACAACTGTCACTTTGAGTCCTTACAGGTTACGTTTCTAAAAAGAAACCTTGTCTCCATCGGCACTCACCCTGTCCATCCCCAGCCTCCGACCTGCTTCCTGTCTGGATTTGCCTGCTCTGGACACTTGTCACTAGGGTCTGTGTATTTAGCCTTTGCTAGTGTTCCCTTGTGTTTGTCAGTGGCTGAGTAGTAATGTTCCCAAGTGTGGTTTTTTCCATTTCATCCACTTGTGTTGTGGACATGAGGTAGTTTGCTTTGGGAATGAACAGACTTGTGTACAAGTGATTGTTTGGATGCCTGCTCAGCTCTGGATCAGCCTCCATAGGCTTCCCAGATAACATGGTAGTTTTATTTAACTTTCTAAAGAACTTGTGTTTTCTGTAGCAGTGGCTCCATTTCCTGAGTCCAGCCAATATTTGACTTTCTATTCTATGTTCAGGTGTTTTGTCAGAGATGTTTGTCAGTTTTGACTGCATTTCCCCAATGCACATTGATTCTGTTGAGTGTCATGTTTGTGTACTGACTGGATTTTAAGATAGGTTATTTATTACTATTTGTGTGTACATGTTTTGTCTGTATGAGTTTTGTGTATCATATACATGCAGATGCCTATGGAGACCAGAAGAGGGCGTCACACCACTGGAGCTGGAGTTTACCAGTAGTTGTAAGCTGTCATGTGGGTCCTGGGACCTGAATCCAGGCCCTCTGCAAGAGCAGCCAGTGCTCCTAGCCATTGAACCGCCTGTCTCTGCAGTCGAGTCCTGTCTCTACAGCCAAGTCCTTGCTATGTTCCCATGAGCTCCTTAAAATGTGTGACCTGCAGATTCTCACCTCCACCTCCTGTCACCTTTTTCCTGTTTTGTTTGTGGTTTTGATGCACAAAATTTTTATTTTAGATTGTGATTAATTTTTCCTCACATCAATTTTAGTGTTAAATTTTAGAAACTGTTGCTGAACAATGAGGTCATGAGATTTTCCTTATTTTCTTACAGTTTTAACCCTTGAGCTGTGTTTTGTCTATGAGAATGATCCACTTGTCTAGCACAGCTGTTGAGCCTGCCATGCTGGTCTGGGTCTTGGCAATATAGCACCTGTGTTGCTTGTGGTGCCTGTTGCCACCTGTGTGTTCTCAGGCCTGCCATTGCCATTGCAGCCTTTGCAGTGAGTTGACGAGCAGGATGCCAGCATCCCCCACTTCCTGCTTCTTTGTCAGACTGTGCAGCTTTCCAGACCCCTGATAATTGCACATGGTTTGTTCGTTTGTTTTCTCTCTGAGATTGGCTCTCACTGTAGCTCAGGCTTCCTTCAACATGTGATCTCCTGCTTGGGCTTCCTGAATGCTGGAATCATTGTTTTGCCAGGGCAAAAACACCCGACAAGACCAAAACCAGGCCAAGGTCAATAGCATGGCTCAGGGGGTACAGTGACAGGATCTGAGTGTGACCCCAAGACATATGAGTGAAAGGGCAAAACTTACTCTCCCAAATTGTCCTCTGACTTCCAACCAGCTGTGGCTGTTACACACACATACACACACACAAACACACACACACACACACACACACACACGAATCAATTCCCAGCACCCCTTGGAATTGATAGCCTGTGTCATCCTCCACTGCCCTTCCCTGAGCTACCCCTAATGGGGGTGAGAGGACGACAGTAGACTTTGAAGTCCAAGGGAGTTCTGGGGTGCAGGGGCTCCCTTGTTTTCTGCAGTGGTGGACCTGGTGCTCTGAGGGCTTGCAGGTAGCACACATATCTCTGAAGTCCTGCTTCTATCCTAGCCCACAGGAAAACCAGAAAAACCAAGCAGGTTGTCTGCTGGACCAGGGTGATAGTACAAACCTTTTTAGTCCCTGTACTCTGGAGGCAAAGGCAGGTGGATATCTGTGCATTCCAGGCTACTCAAGACTACATAATAAGACACTGTCTCAAGTAGTAATTGTTAGGTCTCAAAGAAACTTGGGACAAATGGCTAACTGAGATGCCTATTAGCTTGCCACCAGTCTCAGCTGGTGAGTACTGACTGTTACAGAGTACTGGCTCCTCCCATCACTTATCACTCTGCCCTGTCCCCTAAATCTCTTCCTCCCAGGGACTGGGCTTCTACTTCCCTCCCTCAGCTTCTGATCCCAACATAAGGCAACCATTTTGGCCACCTAATTAATCTCTTGGTCTTGTGGCTCCTGGCTGGCTCCACTCCTGGATGTTTTTTGGTGATGTCCTCCCTCGTGGGAGTTCAGCCTGGACCTTTCCAGGTGCCTCTGGCTGTGCATGCTCATCTGTACAGTAAACCACCTTCTCAGTCCTTCCTGGGAGTGGCCATGTCCTTACCAGATGGGATGAAAAGAGACTGGCATGGCCGCTGAGCATGGCCATGAGGCACAGGGGCATGAAGGGAGAGTGGGGAGTAGAGTACCTGGTAACCCAGAGGCCAAGAGGGCATTCACAGGGTGAGAGGTGCAGGAAGGAGCAGAACTCTGTCATGGGTAGTGTCAGCCTTGCTGAGAGACTGGTGGTTACATAGGTACCTCAGTGAGCCCTTTTTCCTGGGTTTTGTTGAGACATAATAATATTAACAATCACATAATAAGCAGCTCCTGTTAGAGACCAGCCTGGTCTACAGAGCAGGTTCCAGGACAGCCAGAGAAACCGCGTCTGGAAAACACACACATACATGCACACTCACACGCACACCCACTCACCCACCCACCAGCTCCTGAACCAGCAGTCACACTATTCATGGAACTTGCAGAAGAGAGGCAGCTTCCTTCCCTGCACTTGTTTTCAGTCACTGTCATTACTGGAAGTCCACAGTGTCCCCAACCCTAACCCTAACAACCCTGTGCAGACTGCAAACAGCAGTTAGCACAGTGTGAGAAGTGCTATTCTGTGCATCTAAGCAGAGGGACTATCCATCTCATAAGCTTTGGGATTCACAGTGTAAGCCAGGGATAAACTGGCATCCTTACTAAATCTACCTGTTGAGCACCAGTTGGGTCTGAGTTTTCCTGTACATTGGCCTGGTGGCCTCAGTATAGAGACTCAACTCTGCTCAAGTAGCTTGAAAATAGGTAATTTGATATGACCACAGGTTGGTAAATGGGCACAGGTGTGGGCCAGGAGAGCTTAGTAGAATGAGTGGGTGTGGCTGTATGTCAATAAAACTTTGTTTTACTGAGTGGATGAATAATAAGTTTGGCTGTCATTAAAACTTCACAGTGAATGGGCTGCCTGCAAACCAATAAAACCTGATTTACAGAATGAATGGCTATAGCCAAGTTGGAGATAGGCCCTGGTGAGTAGTTGGTCAACCCAGCCCTGATGTGGAGTTTGTCTAGGTGATGAACATTGAACAGTAAGTGAGGACTGTGAGCAGGGCCCATGCCAGTCTGCTGGGCTACTGTCCCCACCTGCCTCCTCAGAATTGGGTGTTTGAACTGACAAAAAGGAGCCCTGGAACATTACATTACTTACTTGGGGTCCTGGGACAGTTTCAAATCTTTGACTAATTGAGGTGTTTTTTTTTTAAATTAAATTAAATTTAATTTAATTTAATTAATTTATTTATTTTTGAGACAGGGTCTTTCTGTGTAGCTTAGACTGGTTCAAACTGGTACTTTTCTTGCTTCAGCCTTCTGAGGGCTGAGATGGTATCTGTGTGCCACCATGCCTAGCTGTTGGATTTAGGGGATTTGTCTTACCCGTGGCTTAAGGATTGGCCTTTAGTATTGTAGAAATGTTTTCCCTCATAGAGTAGTTTCTCTCCTCCAGAGATGACCTCTGACCTCTGAGAAGGTCTCCTTAGAGCACTGTTGTATGCTATGTCTATGGTGATGTATGTACTCCATCACCTTTCCAGAGTGAAACAGTAGCAAGTGGCTTCCTGTTGAATCTGCCCTTTGGGTTTTTCATTTCCTTTTTTTTTTTTTGTCTTTGTTTTCTTTTCTTTTTTTTTTTTTTTTTGATTTTTTGAGACAGTGTTTCTCTGTATAGCCCAGGCTGTCCTGGAACTCACTTTGTAGCCCTTGCTGTCCTGGAACTCACTTTGTAGACCAGGCTGTCCTGGAACTCAGAAATCTGTCTGCCTCTGCCTCCCAAGTGCTAGGATTAAAGGCGTGCGCCACCAGGCCCAGCTCTTTGTTTTCTTTTTATTCTGTGCATTGCACATACATGCCACAACAGTAGCACAGAGCCATCTAATATACCATTGTGCTGCCACCAGTTTGTTCTGTCTGGGTACGCCGTGACTTCATTTTGCCCACAGTGAGAGCCAAGAGCACATCCTTCACATGGTATCTGCCTGTCTAGGTCCCATGGTGAGGTGGAGTGGGGAGCACTGGGTACTGATATCCATTCAGGGTGTTAAGAGACTCTCTGACTTTCCTAGCTTTCAGGAGTAGCATACCTGCCCTGTCTGTTGGTTTAACCTTGCTCCAGCCACCCCTCCTTGCAATACACCACAGAGCAAGAGCACTCCCAAGATGTGTTCTGTCATTTGTGACAAAAAATTTCAAAACCTTCCTCCAAGGCCCTCATCAGTGACCTGGATGACATCAGCTACTACTTCTTGCTGCTATGCTGTGTACTGCTACCTATCCCCTACCTAGAATGCTTTTTTATCTGTAGACACCCAATTTACCAGGACACAGTTGTCTCACTCCTGAGCCTCTCTCTCTATGCTTGAGGCCACAGGGGAGCCTTCTCAAAGCTGTGTACAATATTTACCAGTGATGTGTGCACTTGCTGTCTCCCAGAAAATGATACCATCTTCAATCTGATCTCACTACAGGGACCCTGGCCTATGGCATACAATGCCTTCTAGGGCTATAGGCCAAACTAGAATGCAGTGCCTATGTACAGGTGGCCATCTGCTTTTCTCCGTCTGTCTATAGGGTTTCTATTGCTATGATGGAACACCAGGTCAAAAGGCAAGTTGGGGAGAAAGGACTTACACTTACATATTGCTGCTGCTTATTCAACGAAATCAGGACAGGAACTCAAACAAGGCAGGAAACTGGAGGCAGAAGCTGATGCAGAGGCTCTGTAGGAGTGCTGCTTACTGGCTTGTGCCCTGTGTCATGTTCAGCCTGCTTTCTCATAGAACCCAGGACCACCAGTCCAGGGATGGCACCACCTGCAATTGGCTGGGATCTTCCCCAATCAACCACTAATTAAGAAAATGCCTTACAGCCGGGTGTGGTGGCACATGCCTTTAATCCCAGCACTGGGGAGGCAGAGGCAGGTGAATTTCTGAGTTCGAGGCCAGCCTGGTCTACAGAGTGAGTTCCAGGATAGCCAAGGCTACACAGAGAAATCCTGTCTCCAAAAACCAAAAAAAAAAAACCAAAAAAAAAAAAAAAAAAAAAAAAAAGAAAATGCTGTATCTCATAGAGGCATTTTTCAACTGAGGCTCCTTCCTCCAATGACTCTAGCTTGTGTCAAGTTGACACAGCCAGCCAGTACACCATCTGACCACCTCCTGTGTTTGTGTCTTTAGTTTACAGGCAATGGGGCGTGCGAGATGAACAGTGGGCAGAAGAATGAGGAGAAGAGTCTGGAACACAACAAGAAACGCTCTCGGCCTTCACTCCTGCGCCCTGTGTCTGCGCCAGCCAAGGTAATTGTCCATGTGTGGGTTCTCACTGCACATGGCAGAAGTGGTGTGGAGGCCCAAGCAGCAGGGGAGCCTGAGGCCAGAGCCTAGTCTGGTAGGAAAGCACCATCTACTGCTGACCTGGCCATCACTCGCCTGCTCGCTCTCCTGACTCAACTTGATATGAGGAGAGGAGGAAGGGGGAATTGGAAGGATGGGTGTGGTGCACTGCTCATTCTCCTTTTCACTGTCGTGACTCTTTCGTAGGTGGGGCTGCAGTTGAAATGTGCAGTTGTGTGGTTTGGTTACTGCACAGCTGAGGAGTGAAGGTGGCTGGCAACAGTTCCTGTCCTGCTCATCACCCATGATGGTGGATTTCTAGACCTGTCACTCTGTTTTCTAGTTGACTTTCTACAGTAATAAAATGATTTGGCATTTCTGTTTATTTAGTTATGTGCAGCAGTGTCGACCTCAAGTCACAATTCATTACTGGTATCTTGACACCCAAACTGTCCTGGGCTGCCCTTGAATCTCCTCCCATGCCATCCTTTTCATCTTTACCTCACTCCTTGGGGCAGTATGCTTCATACCATGAACCTGGGTCAAATGCAGGTCCAAGTCTGGTTTATTCATATGTGTGTGTGATGTGTTTGTATGACTGTGGCATGTCTCAGAGATTAGAGAACAACTTTAGGGCTCATTTGGGCATTGACATGGGTTTTTTTTGTTTTGTTTTGTTTTGTTTTTTTCGAGACAAGTGTTTCTCTGTGTAGCCCTGGCTGTCCTGGAACTCACTCTGTAGACTAGGCTGGCTTTGAACTCAGAAATCCGCCTGCCTCTGCCCCCCCCCCCCCCCGCCCCCCCATGCTGAGATTAAAAGCGTGGGCCACCACTGCCTGGTGACATGGTTCTTTACACTTACTCATTCCCCTGCCTCTCAAGTCCAGAGACAGTGTCTGCACATAGCTTTACACCGGTCTGCCTCAGGATGCTCCTGATGCTGCCCCCCGCCCCCCCCCCTCAGTCATCCTCTGATGACCCACAGGATAGATAGTAACTGGTTTCTGTGTCCCTGAGTCCAGGATAAGGGCTGGGGAACGGTTCACTGGCACGTGCTATCTCGAGTCCCCAAGTTCAGCCTCAGCACGTGAGGCAACCCGTCATCACTAACATGTACTGAGCATGCCCCTGCCCCGGGTTTCCCCAGAGCGCACACATAGCTCCCAGGGTGTTTCCTCGGTGCTTGTGCAGCCTTTCTCTACTCAGTGTCAACCAACCGCAGACAAGGGCCTGGTTTACTGAGTCCCAGTTAATTTCTTGTGAGCATGCGTGAGGCCCTGGCTTTCATTTCCTAGTCCATGTATACTGAGCATGCACAAGGTTCTATTTCACAGAGTTGTGGAATGCGTGACGCTCTTGTTTCTCCCAGTATCTTCTAAGCATGCCCGAAAGTCCTGGGTTCCGTTTTCCCAGTCATTATCTTCCAGTTTGTGCCTGGTCTTTAGGTTCCACATGTATGGAGCATTTACCACGCCTTAGTTCCATTTCCCCTTTAAGCACCTCTCAGCCCTTGTGAGGCTTGAGCTCTAATTATCCAGAACTTATCGCACAGACCCTGAGGTGGTTTCCCAAGCAGCTGTCAAATCAAGCGGAGGCCGCAAGTCTTCTCTGGCTCTTGTGGAGCTTGGACCATTACTGCATATGCCCATAGCCCAGATTATATTCTCCACAGCCTTCCAAGTGTCCTCAGCACCAGGTTCGATCTGTAGATCTGATAGGGTGCTACTGTGGGCTTTGCCTTTCCTCAGGTCCTGAGTTAGGGGCCCCACCTCACACAAGGCCAAGGAGGGAGCAGCAAGCCCCCTGATGCTGGGCAGCCGGATATACCTAGGGTGCCCAAGACAGGGTCCTGCCGACCCCGGGTTCCATGCATCCTTGCTCCTTGTGGTGGGGACACCATTAAGACAAGGGTTTCTCTCCGCAGAAGAAGATGAAGCTCCGAGGCACCAAAGACCTGTCCATCGCTGCCGTGGGGAAATACGGCACACTGCAGGAATTCTCCTTCTTTGACAAGGTGAGCGAGGCCCTCTAAGGCCCTCTCCGTCTGGACACAGCTGCTTCCTGCCAATGCCTTGTGTCGGGCCCTGGAAGCAGGGCTACTGTGGTGCGTGGGGGAGAGCAGAGTAGACCGCAGAGCCAGCCCAGACAGTTCAGGGTCATGCACATATCCTTCCATACAGACACATCTATGAGGCTTCTGCCTGGTGCACACATCTTTTGCAGCCGTGTCTCTAGTGTCCCTATCTCTTTACTCTCACAGGTGCGCAGGGTGCTGAAGAGCCAGGAGGTGTATGAGAACTTTCTGCGCTGCATTGCGCTCTTCAATCAGGAGCTGGTGTCCGGGTCTGAGTTGCTGCAGCTTGTCAGTCCATTCCTGGGGTGAGTGGCTCCCGACTCCTAACTCCTGGGCTTTCTTCTCCTATTCCAGCCAGACCCAGGGCAAGTGAGTTGTAAAGTTTGTTCATGTAATTTGTTGTTTTAAACATTAAGTTTATTTCCTATGTGTGCACAGGTACAGACCAGAGAACAAGTTCTTGGATGGGTATAGGCTTAGATTATTCAAAACCTACTTTAATAAGAGTTCTTACATGCTTCAGCCTCCCTTTTAGCCCACCACCCACCAGAGGTAGTAGAAAAGAAAGGTTAATAGGAAATGGGAGTTGCAGACCTGTTTAGAAATAGTTCTTTGGGGCTATTCAGCAGTCATCACTCACAAGTCAGCAACAGCAGGCAGTTTGATCCAGAAGAAACCACAAAGTTCCGCCAAAATCAGCAACCCAAAGCCAGGTGAGCAGCAGAAGACTAGCCAGCCGCCTGGAGAGCGCCAGAGTCTCCCACTACTGGCTGTGGGGGTCATATGTATATTCTTTCTAAACATCACACGTCCTCTCACATGTCTGCTTCAGCAAAACATCATATGACATAACTGAGTTTCCAAAGATACCTGAAATTTCCACTTTAGATGGGTTCTCGCCCATCATGTGGGTCTCAGGAAGCTAACTTAGGTTATCAAAGTTGGCAGTAAGCACCTTTACCCACTGAGCCATCTTGCCCACCTGTGGTTTTCTTTATTAAAGTTGTTCCCCAGTTATTGTTGAGAGCCTCACATTTGTAAAAGAAGGACTTGGAGAGAGCATGGCCCTAGTGCTAGGAGGTGACAGGAGCCAACCCTCCCTGGGTCCAGAGTGACCCTGTACACTGTGTGTGGGCAGCACCCTTGACTTCCCATGGCTCAGATTATGGCTCTTGATTCTATGACAGCGTGGGAGCTATAACTGTTGAGTAGATATTTTACCTGCAATTTGCAAGTTATAGATGTTGATACTTGGGAACTGGTGATGTATAGTTCTGTCTTTTGGCAGGATGCTGTAAGAGAAAGCAGCCTGAGTGTGATATTGTCTCTTTTTTTGTTTTTCACGTTTTGACATGTATGTATGTATGTTGTTTTTACATGTATGTATACTATGTTGTGCATATTCTCCCCTGCAGTGGACAGTCTGCTGACTTGATGATATTGTCTCTTTTTTTTGTTTTTCACGTTTTTACATGTATGTATACTATGTTGTGCATATCCTCTCCTGCAGTGGACAGTCTGCTGACTTGCATGTTACATGTGCCTTCCTTGCACACATGGGATACAAACAGAAGGTATTATGTAAAAAAATGAACAGAAATTGAGGTGACATTGGATGTCAGTTGCTGAAAGTGTCCCATTAACATGCATCCTATTCCATCCTGACTTCTGAGAATGAACCCACAAGGGCCTGTGTGGGGGAAGGAGGGAAGCTTCACCCAGGAAGATAGCCCTGGTGGACACAGCTGTTCTCCATTCTGTCTTCTAGAGCAGCCATGGATTGAAGCAAGCAAATCAGGCAGGACTGCATGCCAATAAAGCTTTATTTACAGAAACAGTCTGTGACTGCAGTGTGTGGCATCAAAGGCCTGGATCAAGGGCAATCTAAGGCAGTGGCCAGTCCTGGGCTTCTGACTCTGGAGTCTAGTTTCACCCTCCTTAGGCTGTAGCAGCCATTGGAGTCACCTGAAACAGTACAAGGAAGATCGACCCAGCCTATCACAGGACTCCAGCATAGGACCTAGGGAACTTTGTGATGCCTATGGCCTTCTGAGGGGTGCTCTGCCCAGGCCTGGGAACAGCCAGTGACTAGAAGGGGCTAATGTCCAAGGCTTGAGGGTTTGGGATTAGGGTCAAGGCTGGCGTCTGTCTGTGTTTTGAATAACTTAAAGGAGGTCATGTCTAGCCTAGAACTAGGTTCATTTCTAGACCGTGGCTTGGGCACAAATTGGCTATAAACACTTGTTGCTGACTGGTTGGTCACAGGGCCATTGGGACACTTGAGTGTGTGTTTGTTTCTTTTGAGACAGGATCTCATAGCTCTGGCTATGCTGGAACATGCTCTGTAGACCAGGCTAGCCTAAAACTTATCAAGATCTATCCAGATCTGTCTCTTGAGTTCTGGGTTGAAAGACATGTGCCACTCTACCCTCTTTGTTTCGTTCTCTTTTCTTTTTCTTTAGTTGATTAATTAATTTTTATTTCATGTGCATTGGTATTTTGCCTGCATGTATGTCTGTGTGAGTGTGCCAGATTCCCTGGAACTGGAGTTACAGACAGTTGTGAGCCAACATGTGGTTGCTGGGAATTGAACCCTGGTCCTCTGGAAAAGAAACCAGTGCTCTTAACCACTGAGCCATCACCCTAGCCCCCTCTTACTTTTTTCAAGTTGGGGACAGAAAATCAAAGCAGTGAGACCCACAGAGGTTATTCCCAGTGTGCTTTGCTGCTGTGGTCTAATGTAGCTGGCAAGGTCTATAGCTATAAGACTGATTGGTATTGGTGAGAGAGAAACCTCCTCTCTTTCCTAACATTGAGTTCTGATTCAGGCCATCTTTGAAGTTCCATATCTACAAGGCTATTGTCATGACTCTAGAACATTCTCAAAAGGCCTAGTGTTCACTTAAAGTTTCTGTCTGTCTTTGAAGGAAATTTCCAGAACTCTTTGCACAGTTCAAGTCCTTCCTGGGAGTGAAAGAGCTGTCCTTTGCACCACCTATGAGTGACCGGTCTGGCGATGGGATAAGCAGAGAAATTGACTATGCGTCTTGTAAGCGAATAGGATCCAGCTATCGGGCACTTCCCAAGACCTACCAGCAGCCCAAGTGCAGCGGAAGGACTGCCATTTGCAAGGAGGTAGCACCCTTGGGGTACAGGTCAGCCCTCTATACCACACATGGGTCCAGACTTCCTGATGACATTTGATACCTGAGGGGTGCCAGCAGAGGCCACCTGAGCTTCACGCCCTGTTGGATGGCAGTACTTACAGCTCACACTGGAGTGGAAACGTGGTCAACTTTATCATTGCTCAGTTCTGCCCGTCCCCAAGTGTACTTAGTGACACTCTGTCCTCTGGTCCAGGTCCTGAATGATACATGGGTCTCCTTTCCATCCTGGTCTGAAGACTCCACCTTTGTTAGCTCCAAGAAGACGCCCTATGAGGAGCAGCTGCATCGCTGTGAGGATGAGAGATTTGAAGTAGGTGAAACACTTCTGGCTGCCCATCCTGCTGTCCTCTGTCCTCCCAGCCCACACCTTCCTTGTACAGCCTAGTCCTGTAGTCTCTTTCCTCTGCCACCAAACAGTGCCAGTGCTGTAGAACAGCTCTCCCTGGCTGCCAGCTCTGCCAGCTCTTGAGCTGCAGCACAGCATTTAACTCTTCCTTTCAGCTAAAGACAGTGGGTTAGTTAACTTAAACTAAGTTAGCTTTACTTTTTTGTTTTTGATTGTTCAAGACAGGCTTTCTTTATGTGGTTCTCACTGTTTGGGAATTCAGTCTGTGGACCAGGCTGACTTCGAACTCAAAAGATTCTGATCCTAAGTGCTGGAATGAAAGATGTGTACTACCATTGCCTGGCTAAGTTAGCTTCATTTCTTATTAAAGTTATAGTTGAGTTCTTCAGACCTAAGCAAGTGTTCCTCCTGGGGACAGACAGACAAGGCACCTCATTTCATCCTGACTCCCCTTCTTCAAGCTTATATCTGCATGTCTTTTTGTTTTTAAGATTTATTTTCATTTTATGTGTGTGGGTGTTTGCTTCCATGTCTGTCTGGTGTCCACAGAGGCCAGTAAAGGGCATTGGATGCCTTGGAACTGGAGTTAGGAACAGTTATGAGCCACCATGTGGGTGCTAGGAATTAAATCCCAGTCCTCTGGAAGGACAGCTAGAGCTCTTACCCCATGAGCCAGCTATGCAGCCCTTGCTTTTCTCTTTGAAATGCCTCTCTTTGTCCCAGGCTAGTGTGGAGCTTGTGACCCTCCTGCCTTAGCCTTTCAAATGCTAGGATGACTGACGAGTGTATGCCCTCCACCTGTTTCCTCTGTGTGTGTGTTTCCAACTTCTGCTGGGACATGTCCCATGGACAAGACAGTTTATATGAACCAGAGTCTAGCAGCCTCTGGGAAGTACAATTCAAAAGTGACATACTTGGCAAAGCCTGCTTATGGTACCCCATGGTGGTTGGGACATAAAGGAGGCCCGTTCCTAAACATTGCCACCCACCCATGAGGACAGTCTATGGCTGGAGCACCAGGCCCCGTGTTATGTTTGAGGCAAGGTTGTCTTAGGACACAGTCTTCCTGCTCCCATTAATACTATGACACCCACTGCTAAACTTCAGTGGCAGTGTGGCAGGTGATCAGACTGAGAGAGAGAGAGAGAGAGAGAGAGAGAGAGAGAGAGAGAGAGAGAGAGAGCGCACACACACGCAAGCACCTGTGTGTATGTATCAAGCGCCCTCCAGTGGTGGTATGTGTCACTGCTGTTACTGGAACACTGCTCTTCCCACACAGGTGTGCTCTGGTAGACAACCACACTTACTGGCTCCATTGACAGCTCCTAACCACCCACCAGTTCCCAGTTCTGACCATGCCTGCCTCCTCCCTGCAGTTGGATGTTGTCCTGGAGACCAACCTGGCCACCATCCGAGTGCTGGAGAGTGTGCAGAAGAAGTTGTCACGGATGGCTCCTGAGGACCAGGAGAAGCTCCGCCTGGATGACTGCCTGGGTGGCACATCGGAGGTGATTCAACGCCGTGCCATACACCGCATCTATGGAGACAAGGCCCCAGAGGTCATTGAGAGCCTGAAGAGGAACCCTGCCACCGCTGTGCCTGTCGTTCTGAAAAGGTATCCCCCTCTCCTACTCCTGTCCCTGATTCGGGAGAGCTACCAGGGTTCCTGACCAATGGAGTCACTCGACTGTCTCTTCAGGTCAGCCTCCAGCTGACCTAGTCCTGAACAAAGTCTTAACAACCAGGCTCTTGGACATCTCTGGGTATGAACAAGCAGTCTCACCTTTTACTTACATAAAATCTACACACATGTACCTATCCATGACCTCTTGGTGACTTACAGCACCCGTGGCAGTACATGTGCTTCAGTGTCCCGTGGAGATGCACCCTTCTCTTCAGTGTCCCACTTAGGTCTGGTTGAGACCTGGGATTCAAAGTGTGGATTATGACCAAAACACAAGGATCCCTAGCCCATTGTCTATTGACATGCCATGAAGCCCTGTGCTAGCCCACGGTTTGAGCTGTGATTCTCAGCAGGGTTAGTGTCAGAGCTGTGTGGGCTGCTGGGTGTCTGGGAGGAGGTGGAGAGCTTAAACCAGCCACTGTTGGAGAGCTGGCTAGCATTTAGGAGCACTGCCGCTCTTCCAGAGGACCCTGTCCAATTCCCAGCATCCACATGGTGGCTCACAGCTATCTGTAACCACAGGGTCACCATATGCATGTGGTATACACATGCACATGAAATAATAAATACAAAAATTTTTTAAGTAGCCATGTTGACTATGTAGGACTACTTCCCCTTCCCCCCTCTCAGTGTGGGAGGTGTTTGTTTTGTTTTCTTTTGTTTATTTTGGTGATGGGGTCTTATGTAGCTCAGACTGGCATTGGACTTACCATGTGCCCAGGGAGCCTTCTGACTCCAGTTCCTCAAGTGCTGGGATGACATTCTTGCACCACCTTGCCAGGCTCTTTTTTTGTTGTTGTTTTGAGGCTTTCTTACTGTAACCCAGGCCAGCTAGAACTGGATATCCTTCTGCCTTAGCCTCCCTCATGCTGGCTTGCTTGGTGCCACACAGACCAAATGTGTAATTGCTATGAGGAAGCTGGGCCCTTCTCCAGGGGTCACAGGAGGGTCCAGCTATTAGGCACTGAGCCCCTCTCCCTACAGGCTGAAGGCCAAGGAGGAGGAGTGGCGGGAGGCCCAGCAGGGCTTCAACAAGATCTGGCGTGAGCAGTACGAGAAAGCATACCTCAAGTCCCTGGACCACCAGGCTGTGAACTTCAAGCAGAATGACACCAAGGCACTGCGCTCTAAGAGCCTGCTCAATGAGATCGAAAGTGTCTATGATGAGGTGAGGCATGCTGGGCAGGGACTACCAATCTCCTCACACCTGAAATCACACCATGCTTGCCTTATGATGGGGAAACTGAGGTATGAAAGGATGCTGCTTGCTAGATGTTTCCTGGGCTTTCTCTGCTGCACCTAAGTCATTCAGAGGTCAGAGGTGTGCTACCCCTTAGAGCTAGAGATGCAGGTAGGTGTCTGTGAGCTACTGGAAATCCAGCTCAGGTCTTCTGCAGGAACATCAAGCACCTTTAACTGCTGAGCCATCTCTGCAGTTCCCATGGCCTGACCTTTGAAGGCAGAAGTGGTAGTGTCGGGTCTTGCCTAATTTGAGGCCTGGGTTAAAAGTTGAGGTAACCACATGGGGAAAAAAGAGTTTTGAGGTGTCCATATATTACTAAATCAGTCTCCATTCCTATGACAAGCATGTGAGAGAAACCATTCAAAAGAAGAAAGCTAGTGTTGGCTCATGAGTTTAGAAATCTCAGCCCATAGCTGCCTAGCTCCTCCATTGCTTAGGCTCTAGCAAGATGCTACCATGAGATCTCAGGAAAGGTACAGGAAGCCTGCCCAGCTTCCCAGTAATGCCTCTTAGGGAGCTACTCTTGTGTCATCTGGCCATGAGCCCTCTCGGTTGATTGGCTCTACCAAGGAAGAGTAAGCCCTTTGGACACTTTGTATCCAGATTCTAATTTGCTCTTGTGCTGTGCTAAGCTCCATGACCAAAGGCAACATGGGGAGGAAAGGGTTGATTTAGCCTTCAGGTTCATCTTCAGAGCTGTCAGGGCAGGAACTTGAGGCAGGAGCTAAGAAATGCCCCATGAGTCAACCTGATGCAGGCAGTTCCTCCATGGTTCCTCTTTCCAAATGGCCCAGCTGACAAAGCACAGTGACCTGAACAAAACAAGGGTCTTGGAAGGTTAGAGGAGTCCCAGGCTGTGTTGAGGCACTGTAGTAGCTAGGTCATTGAGCCCACTCTGGCCATGAGTCTCTAAAGTACTGAGTTGATCTTCCTGGCCTTCAGTTAGGGAGTGTGATCTACAAACTGACAAACTGGATCCTGCCAGAGATGGTGTTTGAGGGACCCCCAGAAGCTCACCGTGCACTGACTATGAGAGCTGAGAAGATACTCAGCCCTATCTAAAGAGACAGTGTCTGGAGTTGGTGCTGCCATCGACCGAGGGCCTAAGTGCAAAGACAGCTCCTTGGGTTGAGGGAGGATCAAGTAGTGGTCACCTTTGAGCTTGGGAATGCTATTATCCACATCAACATTAAGGGGTGGTGTACGGGAAAGAGGTTCACCTGGACATGCTCAGAGGCCTTGTACACAGCAGAAAGGAGCCCAGCCCAAGAGATGACTGCAGACAGTAGGTTGAGGGCTAAGGTCTCTAAGAGCCTGGGGGAAATCTCCCCCACCCCTCATTTCTTGTTGGTTAAGGAGCTGGGCAGGTGGCAAGCTGTTTTAATGGAATGGGGGAGGCACTGAGAGCCCTGTGGAGTAGTAGAACTGAGTGAGTGACAGATGGCTGAAGGCTCCTGGGCCACTCTGAACTCTGAGCCTCACCTTATGGAGACCTTACTCCTTAGCCACGTCTGTGGGAGGTCTCTCCTTTCATTACAGTCCTCTAGTGCTAACATCCACCTGCAGTGAGAGGGCCTTGGTTTGCCCAGTTGAGAGCTGTAGACTGGCTGGGAGCTGGACCCTACCAGGGCAGCTGTGATACTGTGAGATGAGAGAAAGGTTGGATAAATAACCCTTATTCCTTCGGTGTGTGCCAAGATCACTCATCCTTTCTAAGGAGGCTGGAGGTTATGCTGGAAGTGGGGCTTGGGTGATGGGCAGGCCATGCCCGCTGACTGCCACACTTTGCAGCACCAGGAGCAGCACTCGGAGGGCCGCAGTGCGCCTTCCAGTGAGCCACACCTTATCTTCGTGTATGAGGACCGACAGATCCTAGAGGACGCAGCAGCACTCATCAGCTACTATGTTAAGCGGCAGCCAGCCATTCAGAAAGAGGACCAGGGCACTATCCGCCAGCTGCTTCACCGTTTCCTGCCCAGCCTGTTCTTCTCGCAGCAGTGCCCCAGCACCTCTGATGACTCTGCCGATGAGCGTGACCGAGACCGGGACAGCGCTGAGCCTGAGCGCCGCAGGCCCACAGATGAGAAGCCCCCCACAGATGCATCTCCAGAACCACCCAAGGTCCTGGACGATGTGTACAGTCTGTTCTTTGCCAACAACAACTGGTACTTCTTCCTGCGGCTGCACCAGACGCTGTGTGCTCGCCTGCTCAAGATCTACCGGCAGGCGCAGAAGCAGCTGCTAGAGCATCGACGAGAGCAGGAGAGGGAGCAGCTGCTGTGCGAGGGCCGCCGTGAGAAGGCTGCAGACCCCGCCATGGAGCTGCGACTCAAGCAGCCTAGTGAGTGCCTGGGCTGAGTGAGGCTCTGGGCTAGCCTCTGTCCCTTTAGGTCACCTTAATGGAGGGTGGTGGTGGACCAGGGATAGGGCCTCCTTAGCAAGTCCTGCTTAGGGAGTCCAGGCTGCTGCTTTCAGCAAGAGATTCAAGTGACCACCCTCCTTCCCCAGGTGAAGTGGAGCTGGAGGAGTACTACCCGGCCTTCCTGGACATGGTGCGGAGCCTGCTAGAGGGGAGCATCGACCCCACGCAGTATGAGGACACTCTCCGTGAGATGTTCACCATCCATGCCTACATTGGCTTCACTATGGACAAGCTAGTGCAGAACATTGCCCGCCAGGTGAGACTGGTCAGGGGAGGGCAGGATCAGGGGAATTCTCCTGTCACTTTGTCCTTGTCACCTTGGAAACTGGTCCTTTCAACACAGGGTCCACACAGCAAGTCTATACTTTTGTTTCAGTGAGGTGAAATTCACACAACAGAATCAACCCCTTAAAGTGCATCCATAGTTCATAGCATTTAGCACTGTAACCATCTCTTAAGTCCATCCCTATACCCCACCTGTTCCAAAATGCAAAATGAGAATCCTGGCACAAAGCTGCGCCTTCTGGGGAAATGTCTTCTGAGCCCAGTCAGTCACAGGAAGTGCTTTAGAAAGCTATTATCTCCCAGGGCTTAATGACCTTTTTATTACGTATATTTATCCATTTATGTGTGCATGGACGTGAGAGCCGTGCAGTCAGGATGCCTGCAGGACGGGCCTCTCTGCTTCCCCTGTGTGGGTCCAGGGACAGAGCTCTCAGCTCAGGCTGTCAGGCTTGCCTGCACGTGCCTTCTCCTGCTGAACCATCACACTGGCCCCAAGAACTTATTTGCCTATCCTTTATGGTGCTAGGCATGGAGACCAGGGCCTGATGTAAAGTACATAAACAGGAAGTGCTCAGGCCTCCAGGGGCCACTCAGGGTGTTTTGATGAGCAAGCCTTCCTCACACTGATTCTGCATAGAGGTTTCAAGCTGTGTGGAAGTAGCTGCATGCTGGCAATGACTGCTCTTCATCCCTGTGTCTGCTGGGTCACATCTACAATGGGCTCTGACTTGCTATGGAGCAGTGGCACCTACTAGTGGTTGGTGAGGTCACACCCACAGTGGTTCATGGTCTGACCTCTTGTGACCACTGTGGGATGTTTGGATGTCCTGTCCCTGAGGGGAGCCAGAGACCCTGACTTGCACCAAGTTGCTCTCCAGCTCATCCTGCCCAGCGTATCACAGCCAGCAGTTGATATGGTCTCCCCCAATACTTCTCTTTAAGCACCTCAGCTTTGTATGTATGATGCAGGAGTGAGTCTGTGCCTTTGTGCTCCTGCCCACAGCAGTGACTGCTATAGCTGGGTGATGGGGAAGTAGAGCTTCTGGGCTGCACACACAATGTCAGGACAGCCAGGTGGGGGGCGGGGGGGGGAGGGGGGCAGTAGAGGGCCATAGTCCCTGGGACAGAAGCCTCATTGTTGGCATTAGGTGATTGGATCAGACGAGGTCTTTTGGCTAAGCTTCTAAAGTAACCTCTCAAGGTTGAGGAGATAGCTTACTGCATAGGAATGTTTGCTGTGTTCAATCATGAAGACCTAAATTCAAATCCCCAGCACCCTGGAGGGAGTTGGGCATGGCAACATGCTCCTTGTCTGAGGGTTACTATTACTGCGATGAAACACCCTGGCCAAAGCAAGGTGATGAGGAAAAGGTTGATTTCAGCTTAGAGTTCCATATAACAGTTCATCATTGAAAGCGATGAGGGTGGGAACTCATGCAGCACAGGAACCTGATGGCAGGAGCTGAAGCAGAACCATTGAGGGTGCTGCTCATTGGCAGCTCTCACAGAACCCAGGACCACCAATCTAGGGGTGGCACTACCCACAATGGGCTGGGCCTTCCCTCATCAATAACTAATTAAGAAAATGTCCTATAGACTTGCCTACAGCCAGTCTCATGGAGGTGTTTTTTTTTTTTTTTTTAAATTGGTGTTTCCTCCTCTTAGATGACTTTTGCTGTGTCAAATTGAGATAAAACTGTTCAACACACTCATGTACCCCACAGTATGGAGGATAGAGACAGGAGGATGTCTGGGGCTTGCTGGACATAAGGATGACTCTAGGTCCAGTAGGGGACTCCATCCCCAGTCTCCATCTCAAGGAAATAAAGAGACAGATGGAAAAGGATACCCATTGTTCTTTGGCTTCCTTGGGTGAACACACACACACACATGCACACACACCACACATACACACACACACACATACCACCATGTCCTTACCCTGTCACAGACAGTAGAAACTACTTTAAAAAGATAGAACAAACTAATTTGAGTAAGCAGGATGGGCCCCTTCTGTGGCTGCTCCAGACCCTTACTGTAGCCCCTAGCCAGGTCCTCCCCAAGGGCTGGCACTGTGGCTAGCTTGTCCGCTTTAAGGCTAAGCTCTGGGCCTGGCCTCTTAGATCCTTATTCCTGTTTCCTATGTCCTCTTAATGTCTTCATGCAAAGATGATGGGAGGGGAAGGTCCGTGCAGTCACTCTTGAGGTGTGTGGTTGCCCAATAGTACCTCAGGCCTCCCAGCTCATTGTGTCTGTCTTCATAAAAATGGGTGAAAGAATTGTCCCCAGACATCTGGAAGGAAGTTTCATGTGAGGTCAGTGCTCTCAAAGGGCACATTTGTCTCTTCTGTACACTTATATCTAGGCATGTGTGCTGGTCTTGTCTAGTTTGGTTTAGTCTGCTCTGGTCTGGCTTGGTCTGCCTATTAGAAAAAAAAAGAAAAAGAAAGAGAAAAAGAAAGAGAAAGAAAGAGAGAGAGAGAAAAAGAGAAAGAGAAAGAGAAAGAGAAAAAGACTGTTACTGGTACCACTTCATTTTCCCCCTGATCCCCCAGTCACAGACTTGTGTCTTGTGTGGGGCTGTATAAGCGTCTTCAGGGGTGGCAGCTGTGGACTTGTTCTCTCTCTTTGCCAGCTACACCATCTGGTGAGTGACGACGTTTGTCTGAAGGTGGTAGAGCTGTACCTGAATGAGCAACAGCGAGGGGCAGCGGGAGGAAACCTGTCCTCCAGATGTGTCCGTGCTGCACGGGAGACTAGCTATCAGTGGAAGGCGGAGCGCTGCATGGCAGATGAGAACTGCTTCAAGGTGAGACATTGTAGGGTGGCCTAGGGCTGAAGGCCAAGGCTACTGGGAGAGGACTGAAGGCTGAGCAGGATGACAGGGGCACTTTTAATACACTTGTGAGTGGTTGTAGAACCTGCCAGGTCCCTCTGTCTTGCATGGCAGTGCCAGGGCTTTTAAGGGTATGGGGGTGAGTGATGGCAGCTCAGACCATGGCCATCTCCCCAGGTAATGTTCCTGCAGCGCAGAGGTCAGGTGATCATGACCATAGAGCTCCTGGACACAGAAGAGGCACAGACTGAGGATCCTGTGGAGGTACAGGTGAGTCTGTTCCTGTCCTCTACAGCCTTGACCCTGCATATACTTGCTCATACTACATATCACAGCGGCACAGTCCTGGCCACGTCCCTAACTGCAGCTAACAGCATACCCATGTAAGTCTCAAAGCAGTCTCTGGGGACACTGGTCTGCTTGTCTTCTCTTCTGTCTTCTTGGTGATTTCCAGGGTCCCTGTATGCCTGTTATTCAGAATGTCAGAATTCACAGTAACTTTCTGTGGCCTTCACAAGTAACCATAGGCCAGGACGTTGCTAAAGCAGAGCCTGTCCTCTCATCCAGGAAGCTTGGGATCCAAATGGAAGGGGCGCTGAGGTCCCAACCTTCAGAGGTGTTCAAAGGCCACTTGTAACCTCTGCCACTGCTGAGGGCTCCAGCTGTCCTTGGCTTGTAGTTCCATCACTCCACCTCTGCCTTTCTATGTGGCTCTGCCTTCTGAATAGTTCTGTGTCTCTCTTGTGTCTTCTGCTAGATGTGGTAACACAATCCTGGGGTCCTTGTTCAAGAGGCTAAGGGATAGGAGCAACCTCACTGGGGTTCTTTCTTGAATGTTTTTTTAAAAAAAAGCCTAGGGATAGCTATCATGCCTTTAATCCCAGGAAGCAGGTAGATCTCTAAGAGAAAATTCCTAAACAGCCAGGTCTACACAGAGAAACCCTGTGTCCCAAAAGCTAGGTGGTAGACACTTGCCTAGCTTGGGGTGGGCCCTGAGTTCTGTCCCCAGTGCTGCAAACTAGAATATAAAAGGAGGACTGACACCTTCTACAGACTCACCTTGATTGTGTGTGCCTTATTTGCAAATGAGGTCACATATAGGTCCCAAGGTTCTGGAGGCCCAGAACCAGACACACACCAAGCCCCCTCTCCATCCTCCCTCTGGGCCAGACAATCTGTAGATAAGTTGTATAGGAAAGCAAGGGCCCTGTTGGCCACACCTTCCTGTCTTCGGCTGAACTGGCTAAGCACAGAGAGGTAGGAGTGAGGGAGCAGAGGCTAGACCTGAGTGCCACAAGCCATCCCAGTTGGATATGGGGGTCCCTGGAATGAGGGCCCTCAAAGCTAGGTGGGTAAGGATTCGGTGGTGAATCGGAGTGTATTTTGCAGCTCTCAAGCAGGAGATTTTATCCATTAAAAAACCAAACATCACATCTCTTAGAAACTATATCCAGTGAAACAATCACAAATACCAACAAAAATCATTTGGCACAGTAAAGCACAAAAATCATCCAAGCCTTACAACTTTGAAACTATGTATTCAGTAAATCACAAACAGAACAGGTAACATCATTATTAATATAAATCATCAAAATATAACAATTCTAAAAGGATGTATTCAGTGGGGCAGTTATCCAAGGCTAATGGCATATTTCCAGGAGCAGGTTAATAAATCTTTGTGGTCAGTGCTCTTAACTGCTGAGCTAACTCTCCAGCCCCATATGGTCAATTATTTAACATCTAATGCCTGATTTTTTTTTAATATATCTTCAACGCATAAATTTAAACTACTTTAATTCTTTCTAATTAAGGCTTTCTTTACCATATACCAAAACCTACCTCTGATGACACATGTGTAGCCATATGAAATTTTATTGTTGGGAAAGTTTGTATCTATCATCATAGTTTTATAAATGATTTAGAAAGTAAAGCATCTGTTTCCCTGGGGATAAGGTCATGTTAGTGACCCCATCTCTAGGAATGCTTTCTTACCCATTATTCTCATTTAAGATCTTGGCCTAGGCTACCAGGAACTTGTAAATAAGAAAAGGAATAAGAGAAAAACAAAACAGATAGATTGCCATGAGAACTATGGCTCGATAATTTTTCTCTGTCGAAGAGTTCCACAACCAGTTCCAGGAGGCCTCCCCCTTTGTAGGTCAATTGCCTCAGTCTGTGGAACTTGTCACACAGATCCTACTGAAGGTGGTGTGGCACCCGAGGGCACCTCTGCACAGACTCCTGTCTGCTGCAGCCAAAAGCCTCCTTCCCCACAGCCTCTGTTCCTTAACTAATCCCCCCAACACACACTCACCCCCCATAAAGTCAAAGGCAAGTGATGACCACACCCCCTGCCCTTTTCCCTTCCCAAGTGGTGAGAAAACATTTCATGGAGTTGGTCTGGAGACAGTCGTGGTTGCTGTGATAAGCAGGGTGGTACTGCCCACAGTAGGCTGGGCCTTCCATCAATGAGGAATCAAAATGGCCATACTCATGTCCACACTCACATGTCCACACACAGTCATGTCCACACTCTAATCTGATGGAAGCAATTCTTCAGTTAAGGGTCCCTCTTCCTAGGAGACTCTACCCCTGAGCCACTTGCCCAACCCTTCACAGGAGGATTCTAGGTTGTCACTCTATGCCCAGACATGCCTCTTGGGTGGGGGGAAGTATGTTCTCGGCAGGGGCTCTACCCCCCCCCCCCCAGCCCCTCATTGGGGGATTCTAGGTAGATGCTCCACCCCTGAGCCACTCTCCAGCCTTTTATACTTTGATGCTCTGCACTGTCCACCTTCCTGTACCAAGATGTACCTCCCAAGTGAGAACACCATGTGACTGCCTAGACTTACCCATAGAGGCATGACAAGCTGGTCCCAGACCTAAGTATAATCAGGCTGTAGTGTCCTTTCACAGCAGAACCCTTGCTGGAAGCATCAGTCTGGGGTTTTGTGTGCACAGCACATCAGACCATCAGCCATGACTGGTTCCCTTATATTTTGGAGTTGGAGTACAAACTCTCATGCTCTTCTGATTTGGGATCCAGGATAAGATGCAGGCCACCTTATCCAAGGTTGTGTTCTTCCATGCCTAGCACCTGGCTCGCTATGTGGAGCAGTATGTTGGTTCTGAGGGTGCATCCAGCTCATCTACTGAAGGCTTCCTGCTGAAGCCGGTGTTCCTGCAGAGGTGAGAGCAGGGTCCTGCTGTGCAATGAGATATGACATGGGGGTGGGGGGAGTGCAGGGAATGTAGGAGGCAATCACAGGACAGCAGTCCCCACCCAAGGAGCAGAGGGGGTAACCCACTAGCCCTGCTGGGAGAAGCATTCAGAAATTGAGGGTAGGATGATGACATATCACGCATGCTGGGCTCTGGGTGGGCCTCCGTCCCCATCTCCCTGGCCTCTGGAGCCCACAAGTTCCCTCCCCGAGGCCCTGTCCCTGCAGGAACCTGAAGAAGTTCCGGCGCTGGCAGTGTGAGCAGGTACGTGCCATGCGCGGTGAGGCTAAGAGCTCCTGGAAGCGGCTCATGGGCGTGGAGAGTGCTTGTGATGTGGACTGCCGGTTCCGCCTGGGCACACACAAGATGGTGTTCATCGTCAACTCTGAGGACTACATGTACCGCCGTGGGACACTATGTCGTGCCAAGCAGGTGCCACATCCATGCCCAACTGCCCTAGCCCTGAACCTGTGAGTCCCTCACCATAAAACCCAGAGCCTGGGAGACCCACACTCTGTCCCCAGGAGTTTACAGACCCCCCTCGACCCCCCGCAGGTGCAGCCCCTGGTGTTGCTGCGCCACCACCGGCACTTCGAGGAGTGGCATGGTCGCTGGCTGGAGGACAATGTAACTGTGGCGGCAGCAGGGCTGGTGCAGGACTGGCTGATGGGTGAGGAAGAGGAGGACATGGTACCCTGCAAGACGCTTTGCGAGACTGCGCACGTTCATGGGCTGCCGGTGACTCGCTACCGAGTGCAGTACAGCCGCCGCCCTGCTTCACCCTGAACATCTGGAGGGCCCCCAGCACACGAACCCCACACACACCACATCTTCTGCTCCCAAGAGGGTTTTTGTCACTTTGAGCCTGGGGTCGTACCTTGACCTCAAGCAAGCAGGAGCTATAAGCTCTTGGCAGTGTAGACTAGACCCCAGGCAACAGCAGGGACTGTCCCCAGTAGGGCAGCCCCTTCCAGCAGAGTTCAAGATGACGTTTGCACATGTATTTATTCCTTCCTGTGCTCATAGTGGTCATGACTTTTGAAGCAGCAGCTCCCCTGGCTTCCCACGGGAGAGACCTTCCTGTGGGCCTGTGAACCATCCGCTGTCCTACAGTTGCCCTCTGCAGGGCCATGTCACCATGCCAAACCCAAGGTTTCAGAGAGCACTTGTTCTTGAAGTTTCCTGAGCCGTTCTTTGTTTGTTTGTTAATTGTTTTTTGTTGTTGTTTTGTTTTTTGTATTTTTTTTTACTCCGGGCCTGGGCACTGGGGAGCAGGTGTGCCTGCCCAGGCCTGGCTGTGTGCCTCTCAAAGGATCCATGGGCACCTTGGACACATCCTACTTTCCTGAGACGGGCATTGCACGTGGGGACCCCAAGCCGCCTCGGACCCTCTGGGCCTCCCTTCCCCAGAGGGGAGCCCGGGCACACTTGCATGCTTCTGGGGATCTGCTCCTTAACGTTTTTGAGCAATTTCTGTTCCAGCTTTGACCTCCATTTGCAGCTGTTTTGAATGTAGGTTTTTTTTTTCTATTTATTTGCACATTAAAGTTAAATATTGATGCCAAGCCTCAGGGTCCTTCGTCATTTCCTACAAAAGTCCCAGCCAGGTCTTGCACACAGCTAAGTCTCAAGTGGCATCAGCAGCCCCTCCAAGGTCTTTCCTCAGCGAGGCAGAAACTGCCCAAAGTGACAGCAGTTCCCTCAATCTGGGAGTGCTTTCTAGAATATAGTCTTCCAATTACCTTTTCACATTCAATAGAGGCATCTCTATTTCACACTTGGGTTGTGATTATACAAACTAATTTGGAGGTGTGGATAGTACAGTAACTAAAGGGACCTTGAGTTTGATCCCCAGGCTCCACCTGGTGGAAGGAGACAAAAAGGCCACATACACTGGGCTTTACTCACAAACTACTTTACGCTGTAACAGATTTCTTTTAAAAAAAATTATGCTGGGACTGGGTGGTGGTGGCGTAGGCCTTTAAGCCCCATCCTGGCAGGAGGATCATTGAGTTTGAGGCTAGCTTGGTTTACAGAGAGTTCAGCATGGCCAGGGAGGGCTACACAGAAAAACCCTGTTTAGACAAAAAAAAAAAAAAAAAAAAAAGAAGAAGAAGAAAAGAAAAGAAGAAGGAAGAAGGAGGAGGAGGAGGAAGAAGAAGGAAGAAGAAGAAGAAGAAGAAGAAGAAGAAGAAGAAAAGAAGAAGGAAGAAGAAGAAGGAGGAGGAGGAGGAAGAAGAAGGAAGAAGAAGGAAGAAGAAGAAGAAGAAGAAGAAAACCAACCACCATCAACAACAGAAACCATTCATAATGAGGAGCTAGTGAGATGGCTCAGTGGTTAAGAGCACTGGCTGCTCTTGCAGAGGACCCAGGTTCAATTCCCAGCATCTACTTGGAGGCTCACACCTATCTAACTTCAGTTTCAGGGGATTAAACACCCTCTATTGATCTCCACAGCAACCAAGAAAATCATGAGTTATGTGTGTGGTGGAGGAGACTGAGACTGGGTCACACAAAAACCAACATTAACAGTAACTTAAAAGTTCAAAGCTGGGGCTGCAGAGATGGCTCAGCAGTTAAGAACACTGACTGCGCTTCCAGAGGTCCTGAGTTCAGTTCTCAGCACCCACATGGTGGCTCACATCCATCTGTAATGGAATCTGATGCTCTCTTCTGGTGTGTCTGAAGAAAATTCCATAGATAGCCTTAGGCCACTTAACACTAAGGTCTCCTCAAGTTTCTTATACATGGTGGATGTGGTGAATGCCCTTCCTTATTTAGGGCTGGAACTGGGGACCATTCTGTCATCAGCAAGCCTTGCCTTACATGTCTCAATGCTGATCCTGATGGGCACCCCTCCCCACCTGCTTCTCCCTCCACCCCACCCTGGACACAAACATCCTGGTCCAGACCTCTCTCTCTCTCTCTCTCTCTCTCTCTCTCTCTCTCTCTCTCTGTGTGTGTGTGTGTGTGTGTGTGTGTGGCACTAGCCTCAGCTCCAGACACAGAAGGTTTTGGGTCACATACACTTACCAAACCTCCATTCCCTGGTTGTCCCTGAGAAGGCTGGATCCTCCATACCCCTGGGATTTCAAGCCTGTTTCCACTCCAGGGCCTAACCTACAGGAGTGCTCATTCACATCCTGCTAGCTTAGGGCTTATGAGGCTGAAAATGGCTGTGCTGGCCTTTTCCCCTCCATCCTAAATTGGTTTCATGTTTCTACACTTTGGCCACCAGAATCCAGCACACCCTCTGAGACTAGCCTTTTCCCCCAAGGGCACAGGGGTCCTTGAAAGCAGACTTGTGTTTTACATTGCTGGGCATGAACCTGGGTTTTCAGCATGCAGAGTGGCATTGAGCTCCACTCCCTCAGATATGTGTGTACCTGCCTCTCTGAACCTCAGTCTCTTCTCTCCCTTCCCCACCCCTTTGCGGAAAGCTTTGTATATGTGCATGCAGAGGGCAGAGGTCTAAGTGCTGTATCTTCCCCTAGCACTCAACTTTATTTTCAAGACAGGGTGTCTCTCTGAACCTGGAGCTCACTGATGGGCTATGTGTGCTGACCAGTGAACCTTCAGGACCCCTCTGTCTTCAGCTGTGGTGTACAGATGTGCTCTGCCATGCTCAGCTTTCTTACATGGGTGCTGGGGATTTGAACTCAGGTCCTTATGATTTCACAGTAACATCTCCATACCAACCCTCTCCCAACCAGTTATTGTGGACTGTTTGTCATCACACAGCCCAGGCTGCACTCAAAATTGCAATCCTCCTGCCTCAGCCTCCAAATGCTGAGATAACAGACTTGCCCACCACCTCATCTGAACACAGAGTCCCCGACTGAGCAGTGCCTGTAACAACTCCCCAAGGTGTCTAGGGCACCAAGGCAGCTCAGGGCCCTCTGCTGAGGTCAGGCCACCTACTGCACAGGTCACACCTGGAGCTTTGAGGGCCAGTGACTGGTGCCTCCAAGGGACCTCACACTCAAACACTTACACTGAATGCCTTACAGCAGGCATTCAGCATCAGATCTATGGAAGGGCATAGACCCCACGCTCACACAGGGGCCTCGTTCCTGAATCTCACTTTACTCCTGGCAAGGAGCTGGAACAAGAGAGGCATCCAGATGGCAGGGTGGCCCCATCTTAGGGTTTCAGTTGCTGCAACAAAACGCTGTGGCCAAAAAGCAGGTTGAGAAGGAACAAGTTTATTTGGCTTACAGTTTTATATCACTGTTCATCACTGAAGGAAGTCAGGACAGGAACTTCCACAGGGCAGAACCTGGAAGCAGGAGCTGATGCCTCTGACCAGGGAGGGGTGGGTTCTGCTTACTGGCTTGTTCCCCATGGCTTGCTCAGCCTGCTTTCTTATAGAAGCCAGGACCACCAGACCAGGGATGGCACCACTCACAATGGGCTGGGCTCTCCCCCATTGATCACTAGTTGAGAAAATGTCTTACAGCTGACTCTCATGGATACATTTCCTCAATTGAGGCTTCTTCTTCTCTGATGACTCTAGTGTGTGTCAAGTTGATACACAAAACCAGCCAGCACATCACCCAAGAGGATTTAGGGTACTCTGGACAACGACAATTGTTGATATGGCTTTAGCTTTCACTTACATCTGTCTGTCTGCCCATCTGGAGACAGGGTCTCACTATGTAGTCCTGGCTGTCCTGGAACTTATTACATAGACCAGGCTATCCTTGAACTCACAGAGATCTGCCTACCTTGGCTTCCTAGAGTGCTGGGATTAAAGGCTGTGCCACCATGACCACCCTAATTTATGTGTATGTGTGCTTGTGTGTGTATTCAGATGCCAAGATGCACATATGGAAGCCAGAGGACAGAGCCAGAGAGTGGGAGTTCACCCTCTCCCTCCACATTGTGGGCCCTGCATATTGAACTCAGGCCATCAGGCTTGGTGGCAAGCACCTTCTTCACCTGCTGGCATCTTGCTGTCTCTTGTTGGTCTGCTTTAACAGAGCCAGGATGCACTGGGATGAGTTATTGTCTTGCCAGCCACAGATAGGAAGTAGTGGGTGGCTTCTGGAAGGGCTAAGAATCCCACATGGTGATGACTTGGAGGAAGGCTGGATTGTTATCTAAACAGGAGCTGTGTGACTAGCCAGCAGGAAGTGGCCACTTGATCCACAGATGTTTCCTGGGCTGGGTGAGGTGGGGGATGTTGTGGAGATTTGGTAGGGGGTGGGGAGTAAGGCTGAAGCCTAGGACTCTTTTCTCTCATCCTTGGCCCAGTTCTTTATGAGACATTTTGGAGAGAGAGACCTAGGCAGGATACCCAGACCTCCTGAGTGCACACAGGGACCTTCGATGGGCTCCAGGGTGAGCAAGAAGATCCCAGTGGGTCTATGGGGGTGGGAGCCCTGCTGTAGGATTATCTCCCCCAAAGGTACAGTTGCTCCCCACAAGGACTCCGGAAGCCGAGGGTGGAGTTGACAGGGCAGGAAGTCCCAGGCTGCAGCCCAGAAAGTGTCTGATCCTGGCAGCATGTGCTGGCCGCTGCTGTATCCTTTGGTGCTGGGGCTCAGCATCAGCCTGGCAGAGGGCATCCAGACCCCCAGCATCTACGATGATGTAGAGAGTACCAGGGGAAGCCATGGTGAGTGACTGTGTCCCTTAAAGGGGTGGATCAGAAATGGAGCTATTGCTGAGCGGGCTTACAGTCTTAGGTCCCTAAACTCCATGCCTTTGGGGCTGGGTTGTATCCTTCCATTAACTGAGTGCTGGAGTGGGGACACTGAGGCACCCACAATGCCTGAGACTCTCAAGGTTACTCTCCTTCATCTTGTATCCCCAAAGGCAGGGCAGGGCAGTGGTTGACTGATGTCCCCTCTCTCCCACAGAAGGCCCTCTGGGTCCCACAGTAGAACTCAAGGAGTCCTCAGACAAGCCTAATCCACGAGGCTACCCGGGCAAGGTCTGTGCCAACGACAGTGACACGCTGGAGCTCCCGGCCAGCTCTCAAGCACTGCTGCTGGGGTGGGTCCCCACAAGGCTGGTACCTGCCCTCTATGGGCTTGTGGTGGCTGTGGGGCTGCCTGCCAATGGGCTGGCGCTGTGGGTGCTGGCCACAAGGGTGCCACGCTTGCCATCCACCATTCTGCTCATGAACCTGGCAGTGGCTGACCTGCTGTTGGCTCTGGTGCTGCCACCACGACTGGCTTACCACTTGCGTGGCCAGCGCTGGCCATTTGGGGAGGCTGCCTGCCGGGTGGCCACAGCTGCCCTCTACGGCCACATGTATGGTTCAGTGTTGCTACTGGCTGCAGTCAGCCTGGACAGATACCTGGCCCTGGTGCATCCTTTGCGGGCCCGTGCACTGCGTGGTCAACGCCTCACTGCTGGACTCTGTTTGGTGGCCTGGCTCTCTGCAGCCACCCTGGCCTTGCCTCTCACTCTGCATCGGCAGACCTTCCGATTAGCTGGCTCTGATCGCATGCTGTGTCATGATGCATTGCCCCTGGCTGAGCAGACCTCCCACTGGAGACCGGCCTTCACCTGCCTGGCTGTCCTGGGCTGCTTCGTGCCACTGCTGGCCATGGGCCTGTGCTATGGGGCCACCCTTCGTGCACTGGCAGCCAATGGCCAGCGCTACAGCCATGCACTCAGACTGACAGCCCTGGTACTGTTCTCGGCAGTGGCCTCTTTCACACCTAGCAATGTGCTGCTGGTGCTGCACTATTCAAACCCAAGCCCTGAGGCCTGGGGCAATCTCTATGGGGCCTATGTGCCCAGCCTGGCACTCAGCACCCTCAACAGCTGCGTAGACCCTTTCATCTACTACTATGTGTCCCGTGAGTTCAGGGAGAAGGTACGCGCTATGTTGTGTCGCCAGCCGGAAGCCAGCAGCTCCTCTCAGGCCTCCAGGGAGGCTGGAAGCCGAGGGACTGCCATTTGCTCCTCTACACTTCTGTGACTGGTAGCTGAGATGGGAAGGGGGCATTCTGGCTTGACTGGATCTCCCCTTAAACTACATCCCTCTTGAACCCTCAGGACATGACCTTATTTGGATATGCAGTTGGTGCGACCTTCATTAGTGGAGCTGAGGTCCACTGGAAATGCTTTTGTAAAAGGTCTGGGTACTATACATCTGTCACTCCAGCACTAGGGAGGTGGAGAAGAGGATCAGGAGTTCAGGATTATCTTTGACTGTAGTGAATTTGGAGCTAGGCTGGGCTATGTGAGAGTCCAGAGGCAGAAAGGAGTTATGAGGTCACTAGCTAGAGGATGCTGAGAAACCAGAATGGAGTTTCCCTTAGAGCTTCAGGGGATCCAGCCCTAGACACCCTGATTTTGTCAAGGTGCCTCTTAGAACTTCAAACCTTTGTGCTTAGCATGTGTCTGCACAGTGTAAATGTGTCTGCACATATATATTGTATGTGCCTGTGGGTACACAGAGAGGCCAAAGGATGATGGGTGTCTACCTCAATTCCTTCTCTACCATTAAATTTTTTTAAAAATGCTATATATTTTTGTGTGGTGTGTGTGTATTCTGCCTGCATGTGTGCCTGGTGCCCACAAAGGTCATAAGAGGGTCAGATCTCCTGGAATTGGAGTTATAGCTAGTTATGAGGTGTCGCATGGGTGCTGGAGATGGAACCCCCGTTCTCAACAAGCACAGCAGATGCTCTTAACTGCCGAGCCATCTCAATGGGCCTCCACCCCACGAGATTAGATTTCTCAGCAGATTGAAACTCAATGTCTGTGGCTAGGCTGGTCTGCCAGCAAGTTCCCTGCATCTTTTTCCCATGTATGCCACACCTGGCTTTTACATGGGTTCTGGTCCTCATGCATGCACAGCAGGTACTACCCACTGAGCCACCTTGCTTTCTTTCTTTGCTTACTTTTTAAAGGCACATGGGTCCTTCACACCACTCTACTATTTGTCTTAAGATGCTGCAAGGGGAGAATGAGGATTCCTAGGCCCACCTGACTTCTTAGCTCTGCTCTTGGGGTCCCTGCACTTAATGAATCTCTCAGGGTCTGGCAAGATGGCTTAGGGGAGTAATGGCTATGGACCTGAGTTTGATTGCCTGGATTCACATGGTAGAAGAGAACCCACTCTAGCAACTTGACCTGTGACCTTCACACATGTGCTGTGGCATGCATGACAGTCCCTTATGTCCAAGATTAGTATCTTGTCTTCACCCAACCCTAAAGGTGAGCTGCAGGAGGACTACTGGTGCCTCAGGGGGCCGGTCACTGAGCCACTGTGTTGTCTGTAGCCAGATCCTGCATGAGAGAAAACTAGCCCTATATTGCATTATTTGCAGAAGGCTGAAAACTGCAGGGTGTGTGGAGATCAGCTTGTACTTACTAGTGACCTAGTGGTCTCTACAGCAGCAGGCATAGGACCTCTTCCAGGATAACAGGGCTGAGTTCCATCTGTGTGGATGACCAACTTCCCAGGGTATAGCAGTCTTGGGTCTTGGCCTTTCAGGTATGTGGCATCTATGAAGAGTGCCCTCAGATCTGCTAGAAGGACAGCATCTTCCAGATGCTAGGAGACATGGACTTGGGTGAGGGGTCTGCAAGTGGTCCAGCCCATAGCATTGTATTGTGGTGCAGTGTGAGCAGGTTCTTCTGAGCAGACCACGTGCCAGCTTATTCTTGGCCCAGCACAGAGTGCAAGCTCTGGGACAGTGGTGGCTATGCTTGGGACAGAAAGGGGAGGTAGTGGGGACAATCTCTGGAGAGGGCAGCTAACTGCACATGGCAACTCTCAAACCCCAAGACTGACACCAATCTGTAGTTCAAGGGTCAGAACTTGCTCTGAAGTTTGGAAGTCTTGAATATGTGCCTTAAGGGACTCTTGGGACCACTGGGTCCTACTGCAGATCGAAACTTGAAAACTGTGGAAAGATCTTCAAAGATCTGTTTCTGGAAATATTAAAAAAGATGAACGGGCACATTCCTCCGCTTGTGCCTTCAACCTGTTTTATCTCATGGAGACTCTCTGGCCTGGAACTCCAAAACATCTCCACCTAGTTCCCTAGGTTCCCACTGGTGGGTCGTTACCATGCCAACCCCATGCTTTAAATTCCCCATGGCCTTTGTGGTACACATCTGGCAAACCCACACTTTACTGGCTGTACCTTTCTCTCTTAGACCCAGAAGAGCTGTCACATGAAAGAAAATACAAACTTAGTTCAGAAACAACGGTAACTCAATCTCTGGGCGCAACAACTAAAACCTAGTCCTGTGAGCCTTATGAAAATCTGATTCCTCTGGTGGCAAATCCTTGTGGATCCGCCAGGATACAGGGAAACTCTAGCAGCTACATCTTAACCCTCTGCTGTCCTGTTCCAGAAGGACCTAACTCTGTCCTGCTACCTCTCCTCCTTTCTACAACTCAGAAGCCCTGCCCACTCGCCCAGTGATTGGCTCCTTTATTCATTAGGTGATTGGTTCACAAGAACAGCAGCAGGCCCATCCACAACACAGATCTGCCCAGAAACTGAGCAACACCCCAACACCAGGGAGGCCACCCTGTACAACTCTATGAGCTGTCCCAATACTACACAGGCCTCACACCTCCCCATATCCCTCCCCGCTGCTCCTCCTTGCCCTCTGTCCTGACTGCTGTCTTCTGACTTTGACTTTTCTGCCCTTTGCCTCTGGTCTGATCTCAAGGGCAAACCCTTTCTGGAGTCAGAAGGGATATGTCCTGGTTGTGGAAGGTTGGGCAACAAAAATGGCTTCTACAAATTCAGGAGGAACTGTGCTCCACCTCCCTGCACATGGGCCCTGAGCACAAACACTATTGCTGGTGTCAAGAAGTACTTGCTGACAGGAACCTGATATGGCTGTTCTACCAGCACCTGACTAATACAGTTGCAGATGCTCACAGGCAACCACCAGACTGTGCCTGGAGACCCCAATGGAAGAGTAAGGGGAAGGACTGAAGGAGCTGAAGGGGATTGCAACCCCATAGGAAGAACAATATCAACTAACTGGACCACCCAGAGCTCTCAGAGACTAAATGACCAACCAAAGTATATACAAGGAGGGATCCAAGGCTCCAGATACAGATAAGGATGGCCTTATCTGACATCAATGGGAGGGGAGGCCTTTGGTCCTGGGGATGCTAGAGGGGTGAGGCAGGAGTGGGTGAATGGGAGGAAGAGCATACTCATAGAGGCAAATGGGAGGGGGGAGAAGGGAATGGAATGGGGGTTTGTGGAGGGGTAACCGGGAAGGGTGATATCATTTGAAATGTAAATGATTAATTTGAATAAAATGATTAATAACTACAAAAGAAAGCTAGTTAGCTATAGCATTTGTTATCCAGTCTATGAATGCTGAGAATGTGCAGGTATAAATAGAGCTTTGATGTGAACAAATGATTTGAACAGTCTGAAAGGCAGGACCAAATGACCTAGCTGCTCTGAAAATGTCCGAGAAGCAAGTCTTTAGAGGGAAAAGCTTCAATGACGGTAAGGCAGGATCAAGCAGGGAGCTGGAAAAACATATCTCTGCATCTCAGCATCCCCAAGGACGAAGCCTGTCAGGGTGGCCCTCCTGGTCTTCTATTCTGCCATACTCAAACTTTACAAGCAATACATAGTACTGTAAAGACATCTGTGTGAACATGCAGCATGTACAGAATAATTAAGGTCGATTTCATGCTTTCTGTCAGCAACTGAAAAACAACTGCCTTTCTTTAGAAGCTAGTTTGATCATACAATCAAACTGCAACACAAATCTCTATTCATGCTGTTATGATATGCAATAACAAGTCTGAGAATTTGGTAGCCAACAGGACTTACTGGCCATGAAAGCTGAAGTTCTGGCTGGAGATATATAATGTCCCAGTCAGTTTCTGACTTGTTTTAATAGAGGGTTTGACGTTGAACATTGCCAGTTTGTTTGACCCTTTAATTTTCTTCTTGTCTATATAGTTGAGATCATCAGGAGGTCAGCCCCTGTCATGTGTGATTTTTATCAGTTTGGAAAGAACTCAAAGCTTTTCTTTTCCTGTGGAAATATAGGCATGACCTCTCTCCCCCAGTGTAACACATTTCTTGTTTTCTATTCTGAGGTTAGGACATAAACAGGCTGGTAGGTTCAGCAGTTCCCTCCCTCCCCCAATAATCCAATGTCTCTCCGAAGCTGTAGCTTTTTTTGTTGTTGTTATCATTCAAAAAACAACTTAATAAAACATTATGTAATCTACCTCTGGGAGGTCTTTGTTACACTTTTCTGCTTGTTAAGCATGTCTTTTAAAGTATGATTGGATTTCTCTATGAGTGCTTGTCCTGTAGGATTGTTTGGTAAACCTGTAATAGTTTTTACACCAAAATATGTATAAAATCATTCCATTTTATTAGAGACATGTGCTGGAGCATTGTCAGTCTTAATTTTCCTAGGTATTGCCATAATGGCTATGAATTGTAATAAATGTGTAATTATAGGATCAGCCTTTTTAAAAGTTGAGGCAGTTGTGCATTGAAATCCTGATTATGTTTCTATAGTATGGTGTACTCTATTCAGTTTACCAAATCTGTAAACTGAATCATATATTTGCCAAATTGCATTTCTTTGGGTGAGTTTAGGTTTACTCCCTGTCAGTAATGGAATTTGGTTATATATAGAAAAAATAGGACATGCCTTCACAATTTCCTTGGCTTTCTGCCAAGTAATAGAAAACACTTTTTTTTTTAAACCTTTGCTATTAACAAGGTGTTTTAAATGAAATTCTGAAGCCCCAATCCCATTTCCTATCAATAGCTAGTCAATATCATCATTCCCTTGAGTTAGAAGGCCTAGTAGACCCACATGAAATATGGTATGTGTTATATATTATGGATGATCTCTATTTCCTACCACTCACTGCAGTTGAATAAACAGTTAAGTCAGTTCAGAATCATGCTGAATAAATTCATCAGTTTCTATATACAAAGCAACTCTCTGGATACTGAGAGTCTATTATTATATTAAGAGATTATGAAAATCTAATAACACCATAAGAATTACAAACAACTGATTTTTGAATTGAGTTCTAAGGGCTCTCAACCACCTTCCCTGTGTTTTCTAACTTATACCCTGCCTTTCCTGGTTGAGTTCTAACTTATACCCTGCCTTTCCTGGTTGAGTTCTAACTTATACCCTGCCTTTCCTGGTTGAGTTCTAACTTATATCCTGCCTTTCCTGGTTGATTTGCATTAGTATAAAATATAAGGACTCTAGAAATTGGTGTCACTTTTACCCTAGGAGGGAGAATCCAAATGTTTCTTTGTATAAACTGAAGTCACTTGCTTTGGGGGTATTTATGGTTAATCCCCCCCCCCCAATTACTGCAAGTTCTTTGTTCTTTGTTAATATTCATTTTCTATACTATGAGGCAATCTCAGTATTCATAAGAAGTACCACAATCTCAGATGGATCTATTCTAGCTAATTGATGAACTCTGATTTTTCCTTTTAGAATCAGTTCACAGACATTTTCTATATAAGTCTTTAAGTTTTTACTCTTTTTTTTTGTGCTAAAAAATATTGATTCTAAGATATAATCTTCCCTCTGTGGGGATGTGGGAGAATAAGTAGAAGGCAAGATAACTAAAATATAAGCCATCATTGGGTCAGTAAGATCTATACAGGCATTCTGTAATTTTCTATTAGTGGAGTAAAAAATATTTTAAAATCCTGGTATGGGGTTTCTTCCTGGCTTAGAGCAGCCCTGGAAACCTAAACTCCACCTATATCCCTTCTTCCCAGCTATTGGCTGTCTGCATCTTTATTTGCCAATCAGAGTTAACTGGGGGAGGGTCACTCAGTGTCTTATTTACAGACTCTCTTGTCTTTAGAGTAGTTTTGTGGGCCCAAAACATCATTAGAATATAAGCAGCATTAGGCCAAACCACTACAGTTGCAGCCAATTCCTTTACAGCTTCAGCTGATATTTGTCTTGTGTTATTTAATTCTTTATCATCTTTCAAGTTTTGAGATAAATTACTCAGCTCTTGAGTAGCCAAACAATTATAGGCCAAAGTCAGTTAATATCTCCTAATAATTTTTGAAAATCATTAAAAGCATTTAGCCAGCTGGGCGTGGTGGCACATGCCTTTAATCCCAGCACTCGGGAGGCAGAGGCAGGCAAATTTCTGAGTTCGAGGCCAGCCTGGCCTACAGAGTGAGTTCCAGGGCAGCCAGGACTATACAGAGAAACCCGGTCTCGAAAAAACAAACATTCAGCTAATCTCTAATTTGTATATTTTGTTTTTGAATTTCCTGCAGATTTATCATATATGCTAGGTAATTAACAGAATTTCTTCCTTGTAGTTTTTCGAGAACATTTGTAATCCCCAAGAAGGCAAACTCTTTTTTGCCTCATCAAACATTTGTTCTAAGGAATCTCTATTTGAATCAGCCAGCAAAATATCATTCATATAATGGTAAATTATGGGCTGAGGAAATATTTTACAAATTATTTCAATAGCTGTTGTCCAAAATATTGCCATAAGGTTAAACTATTCAACATTCCTTGTGGCAGAACTTCCAGTTGGTACCTTTTGGTTGGCATTGAGTGGATAAATGTGGGAACTGTTAAGGCAAATCTCTCTTCCTTGTAGTTGTAAAGGGATCATGAAAAACAGTCCTTTCAATCAGTCACTGTGATAGGCTGTTCCTTCAGTAACAAGGAAAGGAGTGGGATTGCAGGCTGCAAGGAACCCATTGGCTGAATAATTTTATTGACTGCTCTCAGATGTGTTAACATCCTCTATTAGCCGGATTTCTTTTTGATGACAAATACAGGAGAGTTTCTGGCTGATAGATTCCTCTATGTGTTTGACCTCCAGCTGCTCTTGGACTAGCTGTTCTAGTGTCTGTAATTTTTACTTTACCATAATCCACTGTTCAGTCCAAATAGGTTGGTCAGTCGACAACCTTAGTGTCAAGGCTGTTGGTGTTTTATAAGCAGTGGCTCCCTGCTGGTTCAAGAGTTAATCTCCACTGTATTCTGTTTATGGACAACCTGGACAATCTGGTCAGGTGGGGTGGGGGAGGGGGAGGGCATCCACGTGGAGAGGGGGGTGGGGTGAGGAGCAGGTGTGGGACATGGAGTTGTCAGAGGGTGGATGGGGGATGGGAATGGAATATTGAGTGTAAAAAATGAATTAAAAGTAAAATAAAATAATAATAATAATAAAAAAAACACCACAGTATAGAAGATCTCATGCCAATCTTCCTTTCTTCCTTTCCCATACTGGAGATGGAACAAAGATTCTCATGCATGTGAGACGAGCTTTCTACTACACTAAGCCAAATTTCTGGCCCCATGTTTTTCTAGTCAAGTTCTAATCCTAACAAACAATACTTATTATTTTTTAAAAAATCCTTTTTAAAATAGTAAAATGTTCGGAAAAGTTGGAAAATGAAGATAATCAACACTCAAATGACTTTTACCAAGTTCTGTGGCACAGAACCCTCACCTCTACATGTGTATTTTTTTCTTTTTTTTTTTTTAACCAATAAAAAAAATTTTTTTTAATTAGGTAATTTCCTCAATTACATTTCCAATGCTATCCAAAAAGTCCCCAATACACTCCCCCCCCAGTCCCCCACCCACCCACCCCCACCCCTTGGCCCTGGCATTTCCCTGTACTGGGGCATATAAAGTTGGCAAGTCCAATGGGCCTCTCTTTCCAGTGATGGCCTACTAGGCCATCTTTTGATACAAATGCAGCTAGAGACAAGAGCTCTGGGGTACTGGTTAGTTCATAATAATGATCCACCTATGGGGTTGCAGTTCCCTTTAGCTCCTTGGGTACTTTCTCTAGCTCCTCCATTGGGGGCCCTGTGATCCATCCAATAGCTGACTGTGAGTATCCACTTCTGTGTTTGCTAGGCCCCGGCATTGTCTCACAAGAGACAGCTATATCTGGGTCCTTTCAGCAAAATCTTGCTAGTGTATGCAATGGTGTCAGCGTTTGGAAGCTGATTATGGGATGGATCCCTGGATATGGCAGTCTTTAGATGGTCCATCCTTTCTTCACAGCTCCAAACTTTATCTCTGTAACTCTTTCCATGGGTGTTTTGTTCCCAATTCCAAGAAGGGGCACAGTGTCCACACTTTGGTCTTCGTTCTTCTTGAGTTTCATGCGTTTAACAAATTGTATCTTATATCTTGGGTATCCTAAGTTTTTTGGCTAATATCCACTTATCAGTGAGTACATATTGTGTGAGTTCCTTTGTGAATATGTTACCTCACTCAGAATGATGCCCTCCAGATCCATCCATTTGCCTAGGAATTTCATAAATTCATTCCTTTTAATAGCTGAGTAGTACTCCATTGTGTAAATGTACCACATTTTCTGTATCCATTCCTCTGTTGAGGGGCATCTGGGTTCTTTCCAGCTTCTGGCTATTATAAATAAGGCTGCTATGAACATAGTGGAGCATGTGTCCTTCTTACCGGTTGGAACATCTTCTGGATATATGCCCAGGAGAGGTATTGCTGGATCCTCTGGTAGTATTATGTCCAATTTTCTGAGGAACCGCCAAACTGATTTCCAGAGTGGTTGTACCAGCTTGCAATCCCACCAACAATGAAGGAGTGTTCCTCTTTCTCCACATCCTCACCAGCATCTGCTGTCACCTGAATTTTTGATCTTAGCCATTCTGACTGGTGTGAGGTGGAATCTCAGGGTTGTTTTGATTTGCATTTCCCTGATGATTAAGGATGTTGAACATTTTTTCAGGTGCTTCTCTGCCATTCGGTATTCCCCAGGTGAGAATTCTTTGTTCAGTTCTGAGCCCCATTTTTTAACGGGGTTATTTGATTTTCTGGAGTCCACCTTCTTGAGTTCCTTATATATATTGGATATTAGTCCCCTATCTGATTTAGGATAGGTAAAGATCCTTTCCCAATCTGTTGGTGGTCTTTTTGTCTTATTGACGGTGTCTTTTGCCTTGCAGAAGCTTTGCAACTTTATGAGGTCCCATTTATCGATTCTCGATTTTACAGCGCAAGCCTTTGCTGTTCTATTCAGGAATTTTTCCCCTGTACCCATATCTTCGAGGCTTTTCCCTACTTTCTCCTCTATAAGTTTCAGTGTCTCTGGTTTTATGTGGAGTTCCTTAATCCACTTAGATTTGACCTTGGTACAAGGAGATAGGAATGGATCAATTCGCATTCTTCTACATGATAACAGCCAGTTGTGCCAGCACCATTTGTTGAAAATGCTGTCTTTTTTCCACTGGATGGTTTTTGCTCCCTTGTCAAAGATCAAGTGACCATAGGTATGTGGGTTGATCTCAGGGTCTTCAATTCTGTTCCATTGGTCTACTTGTCTGTCGTTATACCAGTACCATGCAGTTTTTATCACAATTGCTCTGTAGTACAGCTTTAGGTCAGGCATGGTGATTCCACCAGAGGTTCTTTTATCCTTGAGAAGAGTTTTTGCTATCCTAGGTTTTTTGTTGTTCCAGATGAATTTGCAGATTGCCCTTTCCAATTCGTTGAAGAATTGATTTGGAATTTTGATGGGGATTGCATTGAATCTGTAGATTGCTTTTGGCAAGATAGCCATTTTTACAATGTTGATCCTGCCAATCCATGAGCATGGGAGGTTTTTCCATCTTCTGAGATCTTCTTTAATTTCTTTCTTCAGGGACTTGAAGTTCTTGTCATACAGATCTTTCACTTCCTTAGTTAGAGTCACGCCAAGGTATTTTATATTGTTTGTGACTATTGAGAAGGGTGTTGTTTCCCTAATTTCCTTCTCTGCTTGTTTATCCTTTGTGTACAGAAAGGCCATTGACTTGCTTGAGTTAATTTTATATCCAGCTACTTCATTGAAGCTATTTATCAGGCTTAGGAGTTCTCTGGTGGAATTTTTAGTGTCACGTATGTATACTATCATATCATCTGCAAAAAGCGATATTTTGACTTCTTCTTTTCCGATTTGTATCCCCTTGATCTCCTTTTGTTGTCTAATTGCTCTGGCTAGGACTTCAAGTACAATGTTGAATAGGTAGGGAGAGAGTGGGCAGCCTTGTCTAGTCCCTGATTTTAGTGGGATTGCTTCCAGCTTCTCACCATTTACTTTGATGTTGGCTACTGGTTTGCTGTATATTGCTTTTATCATGGTTAGGTATGGGCCTTGAATTCCTGATCTTTCCAAGACTTTTATCATGAATGGGTGTTGGATTTTGTCAAATGCTTTTTCAGCATCTAACGAGATGATCATGTGGTTTTTGTCTTTGAGTTTGTTTATATAATGGATTACATTGATGGATTTTCATATATTGAACCATCCTTGCATCCCTGGGATGAATCCTACTTGGTCAGGATGGATGATTGTTTTGATGTGTTATTGAATTCGGTTAGCGAGAACTTTATTGAGGATTTTTGCATCAATATTCATAAGGGAAATTGGTCTGAAGTTCTCTATTTTTGTTGGGTCTTTATGTGGTTTAGGTATCAGAGTAATTGTGGCTTCATAGAATGAGTTGGGTAGAGTACCTTCTGATTCTCTTTTGTCGAATAGTTTGTGAAGAACTGGGATTAGTTCTTCTTTGAAGGTTTGATAGAACTCTGCACTAAACCCATCTGGTCCTGGGCTTTTCTTGGTTGGGAGACTATCAATGACTGCTTCTATTTCTTTAGGGGAAATGGGACTGTTTAGATCATTAACCTGATCTTGATTTAACTTTGGTACCTGGTATCTGTCTAGAAACTTGTCCATTTCATCCAGGATCTCCAGTTTTGTTGAGTATAGCCTTTTGTAGAATGATCTGATGGTGTTTTGGATTTCTTCAGGGTCTGTTGTTATGTCTCCCTTTTCATTTCTGATTTTGTTAATTAGAGTACTTTCCCTATGCCCTCTAGTGAGTCTGGCTAAGGGTTTATCTATCTTGTTGATTTTCTCAAAGAACCAGCTCCTCGATTGGTTGATTCTTTGAATTGTTCTTCTTGTTTCCACTTGGTTGATTTCACCCCTGAGTTTGATTATTTCTTGCCGTCTACTCCTCTTGGGTGAATTTGCTTCCTTTTGTTCTAGAGCTTTTAGGTGTGTTGTCAAGCTGCTAATGTGTGCTCTCTCTAGTTTCTTTTTGGAGGCACTCAGAGCTATGAGTTTTCCTCTTAGAAATGCTTTCAGTGTGTCCCATAAGTTTGGGTATGTTGTGGCTTCATTTTCATTAAACTCCAGAAAGTCCTTAATTTCTTTCTTTATTCCTTCCTTGACCAAGGTATCATTGAGAAGAGTGTTGTTTAGTTTTCACGTGTGTGTTGGCTTTCTATTATCTATTTTGTTATTGAAGATCAGTCTTAGTCCATGGTGATCTGATAGGGTGCATGGGACAATTTCAATATTTTTGTTTATATTGAGGCTTGTTTTGTGACCAATTATGTGGTCAATTTTGGAGAAGGTACCGTGAGGTGCTGAGAAGAAGGTATATCCTTTCGTTTTAGGATAAAATGTTCTGTAGATATCGGTCAGATCCATTTGTTTCATAACCTCTGTTAGTTTCACTGTGTCCCTGTTTAGTTTCTGTTTCCATGATCTGTCCATTGGTGAAAGTGGTGTGTTGAAGTCTCCCACTATTATTGTGTGAGGTGCAATGTGTGCTTTGAGCTTTACTAAAGTATCTTTAATGAATGAGGCTGCCCTTGTATTTGGCGCATAGATATTCAGAATTGATAGTTCCTCTTGGAGGATTTTACCTTTGATGAGAATGAAGTGCCCTTCCTTGTCTTTTTTGATGACTTTGGGTTGGAAGTCAATCTTATCAGATATTATAATGGCTACTCCAGCTTGTTTCTTCCTACCATTTGCTTGGAAAATTGTTTTCCAGCCTTTCATTCTGAGTTAGTGTCTATCTTTTTCTCTGAGATGAGTTTCCTGTAAGCAGCAAAATGTTGGGTCCTGTTTCTGTAGCCAGCCTGTTAGTCTATGTCTTTTTATTGGGGAGTTGAGTCCATTGATATTAAGAGATATTAGGGAGAAGTAATTGTTGCTTCCTTTTATTTTTGTTGTTAGAGTTGGTGTTCTGTTTTTGTGGCTGTCTTCTCTTAGGTTTGTTGAGGGATTACCTTCTTGCTTTTTCTATGATGTGGTTTCCGTCCTTGTATTGGTTTTTTTCTGTTATTATCCTTTGAAGTGCTGGATTCGTGGAAAGATAATGTGTGAATTTGGTTTTATCGTGGAATACTTTGGTTTCTCCATCTATGGTAATTGAGAGTTTGGCTGGGTATAGTAGCCTGGGCTGGAAATTGTGTTCTCTTAGTTTCTGTATAACATCTGTCCAGGCCCTTCTGGCTTTCATAGTCTCTGGTGAAAAATCCGGTGTAATTCTGATAGGCTTGCCTTTATATGTTACTTGACCTTTTTCCCTTACTGATTTTAGTATTCTATCTTTATTTAGTGCATTTGTTGTTCTGATTATTATGTGTCGGAAGGAATTTCTTTTCTGGTCCAGTCTATTTGGAGTTCTGTAAGCTTCTTGTATGTTCATGGGCATCTCTTTCTTTAGGTTTGGGAAGTTTTCTTCTATAATTTTGTTGAATATATTTGCTGGTCCTTTGAGTTGAAAATCTTCATTCTCAACTACTCCTATTATCCGTAGGTTTGGTCTTCTCATTTTGTCCTGGATTTCCTGGATATTTTGAGTTAGGATCTTTTTGGATTTTGTATTTTCTTTGATTGTCGTGCCCATGTTCTCTATGGAGTCTTCTGCACCTGAGATTCTCTCTTCCATCTCTTGTATTCTGTTGCTGATGCTCGTATCTATGGTTCCAGATTTCTTTCCTAGTGTTTCTATCTCCAGTGTTGCCTCAATTTGGGTTTTCTTCATTGTTTCTACTTCCCTTTTTAGGTCTTGGATGGTTTTATTCAATTCCATCACCTGTTTGGTCTGGTTTTCCTGCAATTCTTTAATGGATTTTTGTGCTTCCTCTTTAATGTCTTCTACCTGTTTAGCAGTGTTCTCCTGCAATTCTTTAAGGGATTTTTGTGCTTCCTCTTTAATGTCTTCTACCTGTTTAGCAGTGTTCTCCTGCAATTCTTTAAGGGATTTTTGTACTTCCTCTTTAATGTCTTCTACCTGTTTAGCAGTTTTCTCCTGCAATTCTTTAAGGGATTTTTGTACTTCCTCTTTAATGTCTTCTACCTGTTTACCAGTGTTCTTTTGTATTTCTTTAAGTGTGTTATTAAAGTCCTTCTTGATGTCCTCTACCATCATCGTGAGATATGCTTTTAGAACCGGGTCTAGCTTTTCCGGTGTGTTGGGGTGCCCTGGACTGGGCGAAGTGGGAGTGCTGGGTTCTGATGATGGTGAGTGGTCTTGGTTTCTGTTAGTAAGATTCTTAAGTTTACCTTTCGCCATCTGGTAATCTCTGGGATTAGTTGTTATTGTTGTCACTGTTTAAAGATTGGAGTAGACTCTGTGTTCCACTCACCAGAAGTCTCAAAATCCTGTGGCGGGTGTCGTGGGTAGCTGGCGGGTGTCAGCAGACCCTGCGCTCTAGCTACCCCGGTGCTGTTCAGACCGGAAGAGGCTTGTGGCCCTACTCAGGCCGGATTTCTGCCTCCCCAACCAAAGCAGTCTCAGGTCCAGCGGGATTGGACTGGAGCAGAAGCTGTGTTCCACTCACCAGAAGTCTCAAAATCCTGTGGCGGGTGTCGTGGGTAGCTGGGGAGTGTCAGCCAACCCTGCGCCCTATCTACCCGGGTGCTGGTCTGACCGGAAGAGGCTTGTGGCCCTACTCAGGCCGGTTTTCTGCTTCCCTAACTAATGCAGTCTCAGGTCCCGCGAGCAATTGAATTGGAGTATATTTTTTTCTTGAATGCTTTAAAATTTGTAATCATCAAGGCAGTTCACTTCTCAATACCTCAGCAACTACTTAAGAAGAAGGATTTTTTTCTATGCAGCTGTAATGATTAACACAAGAAGTTTAACATCAACACTATTTTAAAATACTAGGTACTTATTAAAACTATCCCAACAATTCCAAATCAGATCTTTCCTGTCTATTCTGCCTTGATCAAGTAAGAACTGCATGTGGCAGTCACCTCTCAGTCATCTTTAATCTAACAGCTACAGCTTTTATTTTCATGAGTCCAGACCAATTACTTTGTTAAAAAGGTTCACCTTTGGAAATAAATGGTTGCTTTTACACATTTCTATTCATGTTAACATCCTGACAGAAACATTACCCAGATGAGTCTTCCTCAGTGGACCCCACTAAAGAGACATGTAATGTCACTTAGTTGTTTTTTCTTTTCAATTAATTTTTTTTTCTATTTTAGGTTTATGGGGCTGTGATGCATGTATACCTGTGCACCACATGTGTCTGGTGCCCTCAGAGGTCAGAAGAGGACACTGGAGTGCTTGGATGTAACTGGAGTTACAAAAGGCTCAGAGCTACCAGGTGGGTGCTGGAATGGAACCCAGATCCTCTGCAAGAACTGCTGAGCCATCTCTCCAACTCCTCAATGAATTTTTTTAACTACTACATAGAATAATAAATTTCATTTACATATTTGAGTTCAGTTTGCTAATCAAGTTTGATTATAATTTGTTACATTATTGATATTAGAAAATTTCTATATGCTCAAGTTACCAAACTACTATTTTTATCTGTACTCCAAGTAAGACTGACAATACCAATGTCAACTCACAATTTTTGATCTGAAGATTCCCTGCAGGTCTGACACATGAGTGTGCTGAGTTGGCACTTTCCGAAGATGAGCCGTTTCAAAATCAGTTCGAACACCAGGACCCTGACATTCTTCCATGTACATTCATTGCCATTTGTGATGTATTTGGACAAACAATGGTACCTGGCTATAGAATGTGGGTAAAATGAACCAGAAATCAGGCTCACTTATTAAATAGTAAATAATCTTAAACCTGAAAACTGTTTCTGTTATTTTAATTTCAAATATTTTCAATTTCTACAGGAAGAAAACTTTTAAGTACAGATTCTCATTTATTACAAAAATACACTTACTTAGTTTCTCCTCTCCTTACCCTAACAAACTGATGAAGTCTATTAGCACTTTAGCAAGGAAACTTTAAAAACAACTTTGTGGTGATGTATTTCTTTCTTTACCATTTAAAGGTAGAGTTAATTCTCATTAATCATAGGTTTCTGCTTCTGTAAATTAGCATACTCACTAAAATTGCATCCCAAAACAATATTAGCAGTACAGAGTTATTCGCAGATCTGCAGAGCAGAAAGATTATGTTAATATTTCTAAGTTAGTGTTTCAGATGAACTCAAGTTAGGTAATGATTCGCCTTACTGTTTCAACTCTCAGACTATAGAAAAGTGAACTTTGATGATCTAGGTGGATCTGAACGCAGTGTTCCTAAGAGTCAGAAGGCTGTAATATGTCTTACAAGCAGAAGATATGTGTAAAAAATGATTCATTCAAATATGAGTTACAAGCTTTCAGGAGTTGACTGTGAGCTCAATCTCAGTGGATCAACAATATATATTAATATATAGGAGCATAATATGACAGCTTTAAACAGAAACATACATGAAACAAATTCATAAACTATAGAATTGATAAGAATGTGACAAAAAACTCATGAGAAACTACGCATTTTCATTTAGGAGCAATGATTGATATAATATAACATCTATGGTGTTTCTAGAACACAAATATGGTAACTTACAAGAACAGGCTATAAAATACACTCCCAAGTACAATACTCCTTTGTAAATATAGTTTTGCCAGTTTTTTTTTTTTTTTTTTTTTAATGGAAGGAAATGACTGGAATGATGCTCCACCACTGAATGCTAAGATTAGGCTACCAAAACATAACAAAATTTTAAGAAGTCCAAAATATTCCTTAGGGCACTCGAGTGTACCAATTTTTCCACTAGTGAATTTATAATAAGAGTCTCCTTGTCTATCTGATATGTAAAGGAAATACAACTCAAAATAGCTGAATGGATAAAGCTAACTTTATGTTCTTTTTTTATTTATTTTTTATTTATTTATTTATTCATTATTTTTGGTTTTTCGAGACAGGGTTTCTCTGTGTAGCCCTGGCTGTCCTGGAACTCACTCTGTAGACCAGGCTGGCCTCGAACTCAGAAATTTGCCTGCCTCTGCCTCCCAAGTGCTGGGGAGTAAAGACGAGTGCCACCACGCCCGGCTAATTTTATACTCTTAAATACTTACACGTAAGAACAGAAAGTTGCTGAGCATGGTGGCACACACCTTTTAATCCAAGCCCTCAAGGGAGAAGAGACAGGCAGATCTATGTGAGTTTGAAGCTGGCCTGGTCAGTGTTCCAGATCACCTAGGTCTACAGAGTGAGACCCTGTTTCAAAAACAAAACACAGCAAACAAACAAACAGAAAAAATGAAAGAAAACAGAGGAGGGGAGGGGTCACAAAATACATAAAAATAATTCATTGAACAGTTAATCCCAAAGATAATGTCTAATACTATACACATTTTTGAATCAGACTTTATATCAAAATTTATCCTTCATTGCTGGACACAGTACTGCCAATTATTTAAGGTGAGAATTCACTTAATTCTTTCATATTGTAAACTGGAGTTTTGTTTGTATGCACATATAGTAAATGTGCGTGTGTCTGTGTATCATGTGTGCCATGGTATCCTTGTGGATGTTTGGTTATTATTTTACCACATAACTGTTTGAAGTTGACATTTTACTTAAATTTATAATAATACACACTAAATCTATGATATTTGAGTGTTTTCTACTATTCATCAGAACTGCAAGTAGGTATCACTCTGGGTTATGATGGGCAGTGTGCAAAAGAGTTCAGAGCAAGCACGAGACAATAGCCCTGAGGGATGCCTATCAAACTGGCTCTTGGTTAACATCTGGGAATCGGACCCGGAGAAGGTTCACATCATTCTCTGGTTGATAAAAACTTACTGAGTGTATTTAAAATGCTTGTGCAAATAATATGGTTATATTTTACACCTGTTTTCCTTTGGGGAGTCTGAATTTTGGTATATGCTATCCAGACAAAGTATTGACCAAGCCCTTTAAAGATGTGAGGAGTGAGCTTCTGAAAAGCCTTTATGATAGATATTTCATTTGTTGTCATAATTTGTTGTGTTGGGAACTGAATATAACCTATAGAGTCTTTTTAGAAAAACTTCTAAGCTTGATTATCAGCAGGCTTTTAATTCCTGTATTCTGCTGGCTGTGCTTTGTACCTGTTACTATAATAAGGAGCTGTAATAGCAGGCAGTCGCTGGTCCTTTCAGTCCCCTATTCAATCACTGAACCTAGAGTTAGTCTTGGGCTCACCTTAAAACATACACATTAGCTGGGTGTGGTGACACACACCTTTAATCCCACCACTTGTGAGGCAGTGGCAGGCAGATCAGTGAGTTTGAGGTAAGCTGGTCTACACAGATTTCAAGGACAACTAGGGCTATGTAGAATCCTATCACAAAACAAGCAACAACAACAACAACAACAACACACACACACATACACACACTTACATACATACTCTGAATAAAAACAACAACAACAACACACACACACGCACACACACACACACACACACACACACTTACATACATACTCTGAATAAAAAGGCTACATACTATTTTACCAGGCAATGTGCTCTTGGAGGAAAGTCATTACTCATACATAGCAAATCTTTCATTGACTGTGGAATAGTGTCTACAGAAACATTTGAGAGTAAAAACCATGTCCATTTAACTTTAAAAATTTTAAGTGATTTTTATACATGCTATGAGGAAAGCATGTCTTACTAGACTGCAGACTAGCAATTGTCAGTTTAGACTCCTGACAAATCCTTGTCACCTCTTATAGCTAACTTCCGCCATTGCCCTAAACATCTTTAACATTTTTATAAAACTTTTCTCTATTCAATTTTTCATTTCTAACTCATGTATCTTTAGCACTTACTTCGTGATTCATAATCAGTAACTGACAAAAATTATCATTATATGCATCAACAAATATATAACAAATTTAAAACATAAAAACAATATTTACTTATAAAATATATCCTTGGTAGTTATAATTTCTTAGCAAATTTATTATATATTTTACTAATATTCTAAAATGAATGGGAAAACATCAATATTTTGAAACCCTGATTAACCAAAAATAATTAAAAACTCCAAAACAATGAAAGTCAGCTCTTGGTCTCCCAAGAGTTGGTAATATAGCTTTAAATGCGTAGCTCTAAGCTAAATGAATTTTTTTCTAACTCCATTAGTTAAAGCATTGATCACAACCAACTAGAAAGGAAACAGCATAGTACAATCCATTCAAGCAACAATGCCTTCACTATTTTCATCTCTCTTACACCAATCCTCCTCACCTGATTATCTCCGAAACACTGATGTGAAGCATTCTCAGCTCTAGCAGCCTATCTCTAATATAAGGTCTTTCTTGAAACCAACAAAACTTTATGTTTATTTTGAAATTTCCTTCATTTATCAGTATAATATGAACTTGAATATCCTTGATTATCATCCCATGAGATGCAATTATTTCCTGTGTGCTCTTTAAAAAAAAAAATCATACTCACTTCTGTTTGTTTTGTGCTGCTATGTAATAATATATATATATATATATATATATATATATATATTATGTCTATTTGGTCACTGTTATCACTCTACTTTCTCATTCTAAATGCAGAAGTCACATAGTTTTGTCTGTAGGAACATATATAACAGAAAAAGGTACTTTGCCATCCCTACCTAGAAAAAGTAGACACTTTAGGCCCATCCTTATAAATGATAATCTGCTTTAACCAAAAGAATAAAACATATTGTATCTACTTATTTTTAGAAAGATAATGATGGCTATAGTTCCTCCACCTTAACTATGGTTTTGCTTTCTGGAGTTTACTACCAAATATGGTCCAATGATATTTAATGGAAAATTTCCAAAATAATTTATGTTTTAGTAACTTTCATTCATAGCATACCACTTTAACTCTTCTATTTTACTAATTAATGTTGGCAATCTCTTATAGTGATAATTTATAAATTATGCTTTCTCACAGATTGGTGTAGTTATACAACATACTATATAGTCCGTTTGGTACTATGCATGATTTCAGGCATCTTGGGATGAATTCCCTAAGACAAAGGGAAGACTACTGACTACTGTTTGATTAGCAGCTGAAACACCCTGCTCACTGTTACACACTAGTGCATCTCAGAGAACAATGTAGATCACATGATGTACTACCAATCATACTCTCCATTTATTAAATGGCTAGTGTATATCAGATACTGGGGTAAGAGCTTAGGTTCAATGTCTTATTAAATTCTACAGTAATCCTCCAGATACTAAGTACAGATGAGCTAACACAAGTTTAGAAAGGTAGAGAACTAGGCAGTGCAAACAATCAGAATGTTAATGCGCTTCCTCCAAGAAGGTCTATATATTAGCCCACAAATTGCCTTTGCTTGCACTCCTTCATAGGCTGGCTTTCTTACCTCAGTCTCCAAATAACCTGACCTAATCGCCTTCTCCTGATTAAGTCACCCCCACAACTTCAGTGGGATTTCATCTGTCCTTAGAATGCCACTTATCACTTTCACACCTTTTCTTCCCTACTGAAGTGCACATTCAAAAAGACATAGCAGAATATTCAGCATGTGAGTCACTCAGTAAATATATTCTGGTTCGATCAATTTTAAAGTGGCTGTCACTGTGGCTTTTCCTCTACTTCATATTCACTGCTAGCACATCAGCTACTTCAAATGTGGTTTAAAAAATTCCTCCTATGGGTATTGCTGAGTTATGAGAACTGAACTAATAACTAAAAATTAGACTCTTAAGAGACTGTACAAATATTTCCCCCCCCCCAAAAAAAACCCCATACCCTCTGATTCTTCATCCTTTCTTTCTTTATCCAGAGACTCTTGTATAAGATAGTGATAAGTAGTCAGCAAAGGAAATTTCATCTGATCACGGGTCACATCTGCCAGAAGTAAGTATACCCTGCATTTAACAAGAGAAAGATACATCAGTCAGCTTATTCAACAGTCAACATAGTGTTTACAATGCAGTGATTTTACCCCCTTTCTACACATTAATCAGAACATTGCAGAGGATATTATTGTAGAGGATAACCTCTACACAATAAAAACAATTTTTTTCTTTAGAAGAATAAATTACTTACCACAGTGGATATTGAAAAAGAAGAGTCTTAGAGCCAGCAAGATGCCTGAAGATCTGAGTTTGACTCCTGAAAACCACATATAAAGAAAGGACTGACTCCTCAAAGTTGTCTTCTAACCTCCACATGTATGAGCATGCAAGCGTGCGCGCACACACACACACACACACACACACACACAGAAAGAGGAGAGGGGGGCCAAGAGGGAGGGATGGAAAGAAAATAAGTAAGTAAATAAATATAATTTTTAAAAAGCACCCCAGAGTGTTAAATATCTATCAATTGACTTAGAAAACTCATGACTTCCACATAATTTTGGGCCATCTCTGAAATCATGAGTAAACAGTAAGTCCCACGTTTGTTGATTTGTTTAAAAAAAAAAGTGAGTCGACTAAATATAACCTGTTTAAACTGAGTGTCTTATGCAACACACAACAAAGCAAAGTATGAATCATGCATTCTGGGAAGACAATAAACACCTACTGAGAATATACCAGGAAATGAATGTGTTACTGATTTATATTTTCTACATCAAGGTCAGACAGATGTCTCAGCTGTTAAGAGCTGACCTGGCACAAGTCCTAGGTTCAATTCCCAATACCTACATCGTGAGTCACAAAACTGTCTCTAATTTCAGTTTCAGAGGACACAACCTTACTTGGCCTCAAGACTCTAGGCATGTATATGGTGCACATACATACATGCAGGAATACATAAAACAAACATTTTTTTAAAAGTCACACCTTCTGCATACCAGACAAATAAATAAACAAACAACAATAATAACAAAAGTTAAGACATGTTCAAGACTGGCATAGGATATATATCTCTACATTATCACAGGGGAAAAATTCCTAAACAGAACAGCGATGGCCTGTGCTGTAAGATCAAGAATCGACAAATGGGACCTCTTAAAATTGCAAAGCTTCTGTAGGGCAAAAGTTGCTGTCAATAAGACAAAAAGGCCACCAACAGATTGGGAAAGAGTTTTTACCAATCCTACATCTGATAGGGGACTAATATCCAATATACACAAAGGACTCAAGAAGCTGGACTCCAGAAATTCAAATAACACCATTAAAAATGGGGTACAGAGCTAAACAGAGAATTCTCAACTGAGGAATACCGAAGGGCTGAGAAGCACTTAAAAAAATGTTCAACATCCTTAATCATCAGGGAAATGCAAATCAAATCAACCCTGAGATTCCACCTCACACCAGTCAGAATGGCTAACATCAAAAATTCAGGTGACAGTAGATGCTGGTGAGGATGTGGAGAAAGAGGAACACTCCTCCATTGCTGGTGGGATTGCAAGCTTGTACAAACACTCTGGAAATCAGTCTGGCAGTTCCTCAGAAAACTGGACATAGTACTACTGGAGGATCCTGCAATACCTCTTCTGGGCATATACCCAGAAGATGTTCCAACTGGTAATAAGGACACATGCTCCACTATGTTCATAGCAGCCCTATTTATAATAGCCAGAAGCTGGAAAGAACCAAGATGTCCCTCAACAGAGGAATGAATACAGAAAATGTGGTACATTTACACAATGGAGTACTACTCAGTTATTAAAAACAATGAATTTATGAAATTCTTAGGCAAATGGATGTATCTGGAGGATATCATCCAAGGTAACCCAATCACAAAAGAAGTCACTTGATATGCACTCACAGATAAGTGGATATTAGTCCAGAAACCTAGAATACCCAAGATACAATTTGCAAAACACAAGAAAATCAAGAAGAAGGAAGATCAATGCGTGGATACTTCATTCCTCCCTAGAATAGGGAATAAAATACCAATGGAAGGAGTTACAGAGACAAAGTTTGGAGCTAAGACGAAAGGATGGACCATCCAGAGACTGCCCCACCCGGGGGTCCATCCCATAATCAGCCACCAAACCAGACACTATTGCATATGCCAGCAAGATTTTGCTGAAAGGACCCTGATACAGCTGTCTCTTGTGAGGCTATGGCAGTGCCTGGCAAATACAGAAGTGGATCCTCACAGTCATCTATAGGATGGAACACAGGGCCCCCAATGGAGGAACTAGAGAAAGTACCTAAGGACCTGAAGGGCTCTGCAACCCTATAGGTGGAACAACAATATGAACTAACCAGTACCCCCCAGAGCTTGTGTCTCTAGCTGCATATGTAGCAGAAGATGGCCTAGTCGGCCATCATTGGGAAGATTGTTTTGCAAACTTTATCTGCCCCAGTACAGGGAATGCCAGGGCCAGGAAGTGGGAGTGAGTGGGTTGGGGAGCAGCGCGGGGGGAGTGTATAGGGGGTTTTGGGGATAGCATTTGAAATGTAAATGAAGAAAATAGCTAACAAAAATTTGTTTAAAATTAAAAAAAGAAAAAAATATATTTAATTGCTCTGTCTCCCTTTTCATTTCTGATTTTATTAATTTGGATACTGTCTCTGTGCCCTCTGGTTAGTCTGGCTAAAGATTTATCTATCTTGTTGATTTTCTCAAAGAAACAGCTCCTGGTTTTGATTATTCTTTGTATTGTTCTTTTTGTTTCTATTTGGTTGATTTCAGCTCTGACTTTGACGATTTCCTTCTGTCTGCTCCTCTTGGGTGCATTTGCTTCTTTTTGTTCTAGAGCTTTCAGGTGTGCTGCCAAGCTGCTAGTGTAAACTCTCTCCAGCTTCCTTTTGGAGGCATGCAGAGCTTGAGTTTTCCTCTTACCACCTCTTTCATTGTGTGTAAGTTTTGGTATGTGTCTTCATTTTCATTAAATTCTAAAAAGCCTTTAATTTCTTTCTTTATTTCTTCCTTGACCAAGTTATCATTGAGTAGAGCGTTATTAGCTTCCATGTTGTAAAGAACACATGGTCTCAGAGGGCATTTTTTCCAATGCTATAAAAGCTGCCAGAAGCCTCAGCCCTGAGGCTTCCACATCTGCATTCCCAGCTGCTGCATTTCCTTCAGCCACAGATAGCCAAGCCTTGGAGAATGGGCACGAGTGATAAAGAACAACTCATGCCCACCACCTGAACCCGAGGTACAGCAACACATGTACCATGCCCTGGATAACTATGAAACACAGGCCATAGAGCTCATGTGTGCATGGGAGTGATACAGGAGTGCATGGAGTAATGTGTGGAATGCCCTAGCTGTAATTGGCTGAATTTAGATTGAACACTCCAGTCTGGCAAGGCAAAATCGCTCAGTTCCTGAGGTCACAGAGGAGACATCATATGGAGAAATAACCTGTATGGACCCCACTCAGACACTCACTTGGACACCTGATGCTCAGACAACAAAGCCTGCACTGCCAGCTCAGCTTCAGGGGATCCAAAAGCAAGGGACAAGTCACATTCACCTGCACAGAGCTGGGAGCTAGGTCACGAACGACTACGGGCCCATTTCACCATTTATTTGCTTTTTGCTGTTTATGGATGAATAAAATTGTTAGAACTTTTTCCACCAAGTTTTGAGGAATTTACTGTCTGCCTCATTTTATGGCAGTTTGCAATACATGTGTATGTGTGCTTTCTGTTGTTCTTTGGGGGGAAGTAAAACCAGCCTTTGTCCGTGGTGATCTGCTAAGGTGCATAGGATTATTTTTATCTTCTTGTATCTGTTGAGGCCTGTTTTATGACCAATTATATGGTCAATTTTGGAGAAGGCACCATGAGGTGCTGGGAAGAAGGTATAAATATCTGTTAGGTCCACTTGGTTCATAACTTCTGTTAGTTTCACTGTGTCTCTGTTTAGTTTTTGTTTCCATGATCTGTTCATTTTTGAGAGTGCGGTGTTGAAGTCTCCCACTATTATTGTGTGGGGTGTGATATATGCTTTGAGCTTTAGTAAAGTTTCTTTTATGAATGTGGGTGCCCTCACACTTAGAGCACAGATGTTCAGAATTGAGACTTCATCTTGGTGGATTTTTCCTTTAACCAGTATGAAGTGTCCTTCCTTATCTTTTCTGATAACTTTTGGTTGAAAGTTGATTTTATTCGCTATAAGAATGACTACCCCAGCTTGTTTCTTTGGATCATTTGCTTGGAAAACTGTTTTTCAACCTTTTACTCTGAGGTAGTGTCTGTCTTTGTCACTGAGGTGCATTTCCTGTATGCAGCAAAATGCTGGGTCCTGTATACATATCTAGGCTATTATTCTATGTATTTCTTGGAAAATTGAGTCCGTTGATGTTGAGATAAGGAAAAGTGATTATTTCCTGTTATTTTTGTTGTTAGAGATGGAATTATGTTTGTGTGGCTATCTTCTTTTAGGTTTGTTGAAAGATTATTTCTTTTTTTTCTAGGGTGTAGTTTCCCTCCTTGTGTTGGTATTTTCCACCTATGATCCTTTGTAGGTCTGAATTTACAGAAAGATATTGTGTAAATTGGGTTATGTCATAAAATATCTTGGTGTCTCCATCTATGGTAATTGAGAGTTTTTCTGGGTTTAGTTGTCTGGGCTGGCATTTGTATTCTCTTAGGGACTGTATAATATCTGTCCAGGATCTTCTAGCTTTCACAATCTCTGGTGAGAAGACTGGAGTAATTCTGATAGGTCTGCCTTTATATATTACTTGACCTTTTTCCCTTACTGCTTTAAATAATTCTTTCTTGTTTTGTTTTGACTATGATGTGCTGGGAGAAATTTCTTTTCTGGTCCAATCTATTTGGAGTTTTGTAGGCCTCTTGTATGTTTATGGGGATCTTTTTCTTTAGGTTAGGGAAGTTTTCTTCTATAATTTTGTTGAAGTTATTTACTGGCCCTTTAAGTTGGGAATCTTCACTCTCTTTTATACCTATTATCCTTAGGTTTTGGTCTTCTCATTGTGTCCTGGATTTGCTGGATGTTTTGGGTTAGGAACTTTTTGAATTTTTCATTTTCTATGATTGTTGTGTCAATGTTTTCTATGGTATCTTCTGCATTTGAGATGTTCTCTTCCATCTCTTGTATTGGGTGGTGATGCTTGCATCTATGACTCCTGATTTCTTTTTTTTTTGATTTTTAATATTTTTATTACATATTTTCCTCAATTACATTTCCAATGCTATCCCAAAAGTCCCCCATAGCGCCCCCCACTTCCCTACCCACCCATTCCCATTCTTTTGGCCCTGGCATTCCCCTATATTGGGGCATATAAAGTTTGCAAGTCCAATGGGCCTCTCTTTCCATTGATGGCCGACTAGGCCATCTTTCGATACATATGCAGCTAGAGACAAGAGCTCCGGGGTTCTGGTTAGTACATCATGTTGTTCCAACAATAGGGTTGCAGATCCCTTTAGCTCCTTGGGTACTTTCTCTAGCTTCTCCATTGGGAGCCCTGTGATACATCCAATAGCTGACTGTGAACATCCACTCCTGTGTTTGCTAGGCCCCGGCATCGTCTCACAAGAGACAGCTATATTTGGGTCCTTTCAGCAAAATCTTGCTAGTGTATGCAATGGTGTCAGCGTTTAGAAGCTGATTATGGGATGGATCCCTGGATACGGCATTCTCTAAATGGTCCATCCTTTCATCACAGCTCTGAACTTTGTCTCTGTAACTCCTTCCCTGGGTGTTTTGTTCCCAATTCTAAGAAGGTGCACAGTGTCCACACTTTGGTCTTCATTCTTCTTGAGTTTCATGCGTTTAGCAAATTGTATCTTATATCTTGGGTATCCTAAGTTTTGGGCTAATATCCACTTATCAGTGAATACATATTGTGTGAGTTCTTTTGTGATTGTGTTACTTCACTCAAGATGATGCCCTCCAGGTCCATCCATTTGGCTAGGAATTTCATAAATTCATTCTTTTTAATAGCTGAGTAGTACTCCATTGTGTAAATGTACCATAATTTCTGTATCCATTCCTCTGTTGAGGGACATCTGGGTTCTTTCCAGCTTCTGGCTATTATAAATAGGGCTGCTATGAACATAGTGGAGCATGTGTCCTTTTTACCGGTTGGGACATCTTCTGGATATATGCCCAGGAGAGGTATTGCTGGATCCTCCGGTAGTACTATGTCCAATTTTCTGAGGAACCGCCAGACTGATTTCCAGAGTGGTTGTACAAGCTTGCAATCCCACCAACAATGGAGGAGTGTTCCTCTTTCTCCACATCCTCGCCAGCATCTGCTGTCACCTGAATTTTTGATGTTAGCCATTCTGACTGGTGTGAGGTGGAATCTCAGGGTTGTTTTGATTTGCATTTCCCTGATGATTAAGGATGTTGAACATTTTTTCAGGTGTTTCTCTGCCATTCGGTATTCCTCAGGTGAGAATTCTTTGTTCAGTTCTGAGCCCCATTTTTTAATGGGGTTATTTGACTTTCTGGAGTCCACCTTCTTGAGTTCTTTATATATATTGGATATTAGTCCCTTATCTGATTTAGGATAGGTGAAGATCCTTTCCCAATCTGTTGGTGGTTTTTTTTTTTTTTGTCTTATTGATGGTGTCTTTAGCCTTGCAGAAGCTTTGTAGTTTCATGAGGTCCCACTTGTCAATTCTCGATCTTACAGCACAAGTCATTACTGTTCTATTCAGGAATTTTTCCCCTGTGCCCATATCTTCAAGGCTTTTCCCCACTTTCTCCTCTATAAGTTTCAGTGTCTCTGGTTTTATGTGAAGTTCCTTGATCCACTTAGACTTGACCTTAGTACAAGGAGATAGGAATGGATCGATTCGCATTCTTCTACATGTTAACAACCAGTTGTGCCAGCACCATTTGTTGAAAATGCTGTCTTTCTTCCACTGGATGTTTTTAGCTCCCTTGTCGAAGATCAAGTGACCGTAGGTGTGTGGGTTCATTTCTGGGTCTTCAATTCTATTCCATTGGTCTATTTGTCTGTCACTATACCAGTACCATGCAGTTTTTATCACAATTGCTCTGTAGTAGAGCTTTAGGTCCAGCATGGTGATTCCACCAGAGGTTCTTTTATCCTTGAGAAGAGTTTTTGCTATCCTAGGTTTTTTGTTATTCCAGATGAATTTGCAGATTGCACTTTCCAATTCGTTGAAGAATTGATTTGGAATTTTGATGGGGATTGCATTGAATCTGTAGATTGCTTTTGGCAAGATAGCCATTTTTACAATGTTGATCCTGCCAATCCATGAGCATGGGAGATCTTTCCATCTTCTGAGATCTTCTATAATTTCTTTCTTCAGAGACTTGAAGTTTTTATTATACAGATTTTCACTTCCTTAGTTAGAGTCACGCCAAGATATTTTATATTATTTGTGACTATTGAGAAGGGTGTTGTTTCCCTAATTTCTTTCTCAGCCTGTTTATTCTTTGTGTAGAGAAAGGCCATTGATTTGTTTGAGTTAATTTTATATCCAGCTACTTCACCAAAGCTGTTTATCAGGCTTAGGAGTTCTCTGGTGGAATTTTTAGGGTCACTTATATATACTATCATATCATCTGCAAAAAGTGATATTTTGACTTCATCTTTTCCAATTTGTATCCCTTTGATCTCCTTTTGTTGTCGAATTGCTCTGGCTAGGACTTCAAGTACAATGTTGAATAGGTATGGAGAAAGTGGACAGCCTTGTCTAGTCCCTGATTTTAGAGGGATTGCTTCAAGCTTCTCACCATTTACTTTGATGTTGGCTACTGGTTTGCTGTAGATTGCTTTTATCATGTTTAGGCATGGGCCTTGAATTCCTGATCTTTCCAAGACTTTTATCATGAATGGGTGTTGGATCTTGTCAAATGCTTTTTCAGCATCTAACGAGATGACCATGTGGTTTTTGTCTTTGAGTGTGTTTATATACTGGATTACGTTGATGGATTTCCGTATATTGAACCATCCCTGCATCCCTGGGATGAAACCTACTTGGTCAGGATGGATGATTGTTTTGATGTGTTCTTGGATTCGGTTAGCAAGAACTTTATTGAGGATTTTTGCATCAATATTCATAAGGGATATTGGTCTGAAGTTTTCTATCTTTGTTGGGTCTTTTTGTGGTTTAGGTATCAGAGTCATTGTGGCTTCATAGAATGAGTTGGGTAGAGTACCTTCTGTTTCTATTTTGTGGAATAGTTTGTGAAGAACTGGGATTAGATCTTCTTTGAAGGTCTGATAGAACTCTGCACTAAACCCATCTGGTCCTGGGCTTTTTTTAGTTGGGAGACTATTAATGACTGCTTCTATTTCTTTGGGGGATATAGGGCTGTTTAGATCATTAACCTGATCTTGATTCAACTTTGGTACCTGGTATCTGTCTAGGAACTTCTCCATTTCATCCAGGTTCTCCAGTTTTGTTGAGTATAGCCTTTGGTAGAAGGATCTGATGGTGTTTTGGATGTCTTCAGGATCTGTTGTTATGTCTCCTTTTTCATTTCTGATTTTGTTAATTAGGATGCTTTCCCTGTGCCCTCTAGTGAGTCTGGCTAAGGGTTTATCTATCTTGTTGATTTTCTCAAAGAACCAGCTCCTTGATTGGTTGATTCTTTGAATAGTTTTTCTTGTTTCCACTTGGTTGATTTCACCCCTGAGTTTGATTATTTCCTGCCGTCTACTCCTCTTGGGTGAATTTGCTTCCTTTTGTTCTAGTGCTTTTAGGTGTGTTGTCAAGCTGCTAATGTGTGCTCTCTCTAGTTTCCTTTTGGAGGCACTCAGAGCTATGAGTTTTCCTCTTAGAAATGCTTTCATTGCGTCCCATAAGTTTGGGTATGTTGTGGCTTCATTTTCATTGAACTCTAAAAAGTCCTTAATTTCTTTCTTTATTCCTTCCTTGACCAAGGTATCATTGAGAAGAGTGTTGTTCAGTTTCCACGTGAAGGTTGGCTTTCTATTATTTATTTTATTATTGAAGATCAGCTTTAGTCCATGGTGATCTGATAGGATGCATGGGACAATTTCAATATTTTTGTATCTGTTGAGGCCTGTTTTGTGACCAATTATGTGGTCAATTTTGGAGAAGGTGCCATGAGGTGCTGAGAAGAAGGTATATCCTTTTGTTTTAGGATAGAATGTTCTGTAGATATCTGCCAGATCCATTTGATTCATAATTTCTCTTAGTTTCTCTGTGTCCCTGTGTAGTTTCTGTTTCCATGATCTGTCCATTGGTGAAAGTGGTGTGTTGAAGTCTCCCACTATTATTGTATGAGGTGCAATGTGTGCTTTGAGCTTTACTAAAGTTTCTTTAATGAATGTGGCTGCCTTTGTATTTGGAGCATAGATATTCAGGATTGATAGTTCCTCTTGGAGGATTTTACCTTTGATGAGTATGAAGTGTCCCTCCCTGTCTCTTTTAATGACTTTGGGTTGGAAGACAATCTTATCAGATATTAGAATGGCTACTCCAGCTTGTTTCTTCATACCATTTGCTTGGAAAATTGTTTTCCAGCCTTTCATTCTGAGGTAGTGTCTATCTTTTTCTCTGAGATGAGTTTCCTGTAAGCAGCAAAATTTTGGGTCTTGTTTGTGTAGCCAGTTTGTTAGTCTATGTCTTTTTATCAGGGAGTTGAGTCCATTGATATTAAGAGATATTAAGGAAAAGTAATTGTTGTTTCCTGTTATTTTTGTTGTTAAAGTTGGCATTCTGTTCTTGTCTTCTTTTAGGTTTGTTGAGGGATTACCTTCTTGTTGTTTCTAGGGCGTGGTTCCTGTCCTTGTATTGGTTTTTTTTTTCTGTTATTATCCTTTGAAGGGCTGGATTCGTGGAGAGATAATGTGTGAATTTGGTTTTGTCGTGGAAGACTTTGGTTTCTCCATCTATGTTAATTGAGAGTTTGGCTGGGTATAGTAGCCTGGGCTGGAATTTGTGTTCTTTTAGTGTCTGTATAACATCCGTCCAGGATCTTCTGGCTTTCATAGTCTCTGGTGAAAAATCTGGTGTAATTCTGATAGGCTTGCCTTTATATGATACTTGGCCTTTTTCTCTTACTGCTTTTAGTATTCTATCTTTATTTAGAGCATTTGTTGTTCTGATTATTATGTGTCGGGAGGTATTTCTTTTCTGGTCCAGTCTATTTGGAGTTCTGTAGGCTTCTTGTATGTTCATGGGCATCTCTTTCTTTAGATTTGGGAAGTTTTCTTCTATAATTTTGTTGAAGATGTTTGCTGGTCCTTTGAGTTGAAAATCTTCATTCTCATCCACTCCTATTATCCGTAGGTTTGGTCTTCTCATTGTGTCCTGTATTTCTTGGATGTTTTGAGTTAGGATCTTTTTGCATTTTACATTTTCCTTGATTGTTGTGACGATGTTCTCTATGGAATCTTCTGCACCTGAGATTCTCTCTTCCATCTCTTGTATTCTGTTGCTAATGCTCGTATCTATGGTTCCAGATTTCTTTCCTAGGGTTTCTATCTCCAGTGTTGCCTCATTTTGGGTTTTCTTTATTGTGTCTACTTCCCTTTTTAGGTCTAGTATGGTTTTGTTCATTTCCATCATCTGTTTGGATGTGTTTTCCTGTTTTTCTTTAAGGACTTCTACCTGTTTGATTGTGTTATCCTGTTTTTCTTTAAGGACTTGTAACTCTTTAGCCATGTTCTCCTGTAATTCTTTAAGTGAGTTGTTAAAGTCCTTCTTGATGTCCTCTACCATCATCATGAGATATGCTTTTAGATCCGTGTCTAGCTTTTCCGGTGTGTTGGGGTGCCCTGGACTGGGCGAAGTGGGGGTGCTGGGTTCTGATGATGGTGAGTGGTCTTGGTTTCTGTTAGTAAGATTATTACGTTTACCTTTCGCCATCTGGTAATCTCTGGGGTTAGTTGTTATCGTTGTCACTGTTTAAAGATTGGAGCAGAAGCTGTGTTCCACTCCCCAGCAGTCTCAAAATCCTGTGGCGGGGGTCGTGGGTAGCTGGCAGTACCCCGGTGCTGGTCCAGCCGGAAGAGGCCTGTGGTCCTACTCAGGCCGGTTTTCTGCTTCCCTAACTAATGCAGTCTCTGGTCCCGCTCGCAATTGGATTGGAGCAGAAGCTGTGTTCCACTCACCAGAAGTCTTAAGATCCTGTGGCGGGTGTTGTGGGTAGCTGGCGAGTGTCAGCCGACCCTGCGCCCTAGCTACCCTGGTGCTTTTCTGACCGGAAGAGGCTTGTGGCCCTACGTAGGCCGGATTTCTGCCTCCCCAACCAAAGCAGTCTCAGGTCCCGCGTGATTGGACTGGAGCAGAAGCTGTGTTCCACTCACCAGCAGTCTCAAAATCCTGTGGCGGGGGTCGTGGGTAGCTGGCGGGTGTCAGGTGACCCTGCGCTCAAGCTACCCCTGTGCTGATCCGGCCGGATGAGGCCTGTGGCCCTACTCAGGCCGGTTTCTGCTTCCCTAACTAATGCAGTCTCAGGTCCCGCGCGCAATTGGATTGGAGCAGAAGCTGTGTTCCACTCACCAGAAGTCTTAAGATCCTGTGGCGGGTGTTGTGGGTAGCTGGCGAGTGTCAGCCGACCCTGCGCCCTAGCTGCCCCAGTGCTTTTCTGACCGGAAGAGGCTTGTGGCCCTATGTAGGCCGGATTTCTCTCTCCCCAACCAGAGCAGTCTCAGGTCCCGGGTGATTGGACTGGAGCAGAAGCTGTGTTCCACTCACCAGCAGTCCCAAAATCCTGTGGCGGGGGTCGTGGGTAGCTGGCGGGTGTCAGGCAACCCTGCGCTCTAGCTACCCCGGCGCTGATCCGGCCGGATGAGGCCTGTCGACTCCTGATTTCTTTCCTAGATTTTCTATCTCCAGAGTTGTCTCCTTTTGTGATTTTTTTATTGTTTCTATCTCCCCTTTTAGATCCTGGATGGTTTTGTTCAATTCCTTCACCTGTTTGGTTGTGTTTTCCTGTAATTCTCTAAGGATTTTTGTTTGTTTGTTTGTTTGTTTGTTTTTGGTTTCCTCTTCAAGGGCTTCAAGCTGTTTACCTGTGTTCTCCTGTGTTTCTGTAAGAGAGCTAGTAATGTCCTTAAAGTCCTCTATCATCATCATGAGATGTGAGTCTTGCTTTTCTGGTGTGTTTAAGTATCCAGGGCTTGCTGTGGTGGGAGAACTAAGTTCTGATGATGCAAAGTAGCCTTAATTTCTGTTGCCTATGTTCTTGCCCTTGCCTATCACCATCTGTTGCTCTCTGGTGTTAGCTGGTCTTGTTGTCTCTGATTGTCCCTTGTCCCTCCTACAATCCTGAAGGAATTTGGGCATGGACAGCTTTGGCCAGTGTCAGCTCCAGGGTGCAGATGGAAACAGGATTCTGTCCCAGGCTGCTCCTCGGTTCCTGTGTCCTGAGGGCTCCAGGCAGGTCCCTCTTGGGCCAGGAATTTGAGTAGAAGTGGTGGTCATACCCGTGCTCACATGCTTGTCAGCACTCCTGGGAGATCCGCTCTCTCCCACCAGTATTTGGGTAAGGATCGCTGTGGCACAGGATCACCTCCAGACAGAAACCAGAACCCTAAAGTGTAGTTTATTAGCATATTATCAATACAAACTGAATAAAGTAACTGTAGCTGATAATTACATAAGTTGTTATACCAAGAAGTTTCCTTACTAAATGAACTATTTATTGGTAAGTCCAGTTTGTCTCTGATCAATTAAAAAAAATTGAAAAAGTATTTACTGGCTAAAGGAATACTTAGATTTTGAGGAAAGTAAACTCAAAAGAAATTAATGAAATCATACAAAGAAATGTATCATATATAATACTTTATGATTTAAAAAGTTTCACAAGCAAATCCTGGTGACACATGCCTTTATTCTCAGCACTGGGGAGGTAGAAACAGGTGGATCCATGTGAATTCGAGGTCAGCCTAGACACCACAGTGATGTATAGGACAGCTAGAGCTAAATAGTGGAAGCCTATCTCAAAAAATACAAATCAATAAATAAGTTGAGCAAATATCTTACATATATCATTGCTAAAAATTCAAATTATTCCAGATGCTATTTGATGTTCATAAGACTTTACATAAATTAAAACTTAAACATTTAATGCAAATGCATCATTTGTAGCAAGGGACATAAAAATAAAGATTTCAAAGTAATACCAATCTAGAGATACAAGTAAACAGATCTGACCTTTTCCAGTGGTTTTCCTGGAGAATGCCCAATCAGTTTCCAGTCATTCAAGACTTCAACTTTTGAAATAAACCTAAGAAGGAGGGAAACTTTCTAAATATATAACCAAATATTTTTCATAGTACTATTCAATTTCTTTAAAAAGACATTTCCTTACATTTCGTTTAGAGAATGTTCAACAAGTTTAATATGTGAACTTAACTTAGGGATATAAACTAAAAGTAGAAACAATGTTTTCTAGTTCAAGAATTCTTAAAATTTGATTCATTTAAATCTATTCACCCAATAAAAGCATTCTTTCCACAAAATATAAACTAAGAACAATTCCTCCTTTAACATGATACAATAAATTTAGAAGAGAAGCAAAAACTGACATTAAAATAATACTTATTAAAGATAGTTATAGAACTGATCATGCCTTCCCATTAGCGTCAGCCCCAGGCTACTTCGGGCACGAACTCAGCGGATGATCCCATGGTCCCCACCTCTCTCCACACCTCAGGTGCCCTAGAACTTCCAGGATCATAGGATCACTGAGGAGAGTTGGCTCCAGAGAGGGCTCTGACTCTGGGACTCAGGTGAGAGCCCCATCTTGTATCCCAGGTCTCTCAGAGATCAGTCTTCACAGGAGAGCACACGGGTCGCAGAAGCAACAGAGCTTCTTGGACAGGGTCGCTTCAGGCCTTCATCTTCCACCAGGAGGCTGAGCTGAGCCCCAGAGCTCTGTGCAACTTCCCTGCATGAGGAGAGCTTACCTGCAGAGAGTGCTCTGACCACTGGGACTCAGGAGAGAGTTGGACTCCCAGGAGTGCCGACAGAGGCTAACAGAATCAAAGGAGGAACAAGCTCTAGCCAGAGGCAGCTAGAACATCTAACACCAGAGACTACCAGATGGCAAAAGGCAAACATAAGAATCTTATTAACAGAAACCAAGACCACTTGGCATTATCAGAACCCAGTACTCCAACCACAGTGAGTCCTGTATAACCCAACACACCTGAAAAGCAAGATTCAGATTTAAAATCATATATCATGATGCAGGTAGAGAGTTTTAGGAAGGGCATTAATAATTCACTTAAAGAAATACAGGAGAATACTGCTAGACAGGTAGAAGTCCTTAAAGAGGAAGCACAAAAATCCATCAAAGAATTACAGGAAAACACTGCTAAACATATAGAAGTCCTAAAAGAGAAAACATAAAAATCCCTTAAAGAATTACAGGAAAACATAACAACATAGGTGATGAAATTGAACAAAACCATCCAAGATCTAAAAATGGAAGTAGAAACTATGAGGAAAACCCAAAGGGAGACAACTCTGGAGATAGAAAACCTAGGAAAAAAATCAGGAGCCATAGATGCAAGCATCAGCAAAAGAATACAAGAGATGGAAGAGAGAATCTCAGGTGCAGAAGATTCCATAGAGAATATCGGCACAACAATCAAAGAAAATGCAAAATGCAAAAAGATCCCAACTCAAAACATCCAGGAAATCCAGGACACAGTGAGAAGACTAAACTTAGGGATAATAGGAGTAGATGAGAATGAAGATTTTCAACTTAAAGGGCCAGCAAATATCTTCAACAAAATTATAGAAGAAAACTTCCCTAACCTAAAGAAAGAGATGCCCATGAACCTACAAGAAGCCTACAGAACTCCAAATAGACTGGACCAAAAAACAAATTCCTCCTGACACATAATAATCAGAAAAACAAATGCACTAAATAAAGATAGAATAGTAAAAGCAGTAAGGTCATGTGACATATAAAGGCATACTTACTAGAATTACCCCAGACTTCTCACCAGAGACTATGAAAGCCAGCATATCTTGGATAGATGTTGCACAGACCCTAAGAGAACACAAATGCCAACCCAGGCTACTATACCCAGCAAAACTCTCAATTACCATAGATGGAGAAACCAAGGTGTTCCACGACAAAACCAAATTTACACAATATCTTTCCACAAATCCAGCCCTTCTAAGGATAATAAAGGGAAAACTCGTGGCCTTCATCTTCAGGCAGGAAGCAGTTCTGAGCTCCAGACATCCACACACCTTCCCTGCCAGACGAGAGGTGGTCGCCTGGGAGGGCTATGACAGCCGGAGCAGGTGAGAGAGCCATCTTTTATCCCAGGTCTCTCAGAGACCAGTCTGTGGAGGAGAGCATGCAGACTGGAGAAGCAACATAGCTTCTGGGACTGGCCCCATTTCTGGCTTTCAGCTTCAGCCAGGAAGTAGATCTGAGCTCCAGACCTCTGTGCACCTTTCCTGCAAGAGGAGAGCTTGCCTGCAGAGAGTACTCTGACCACTGAGACTCAGGAGAGAGTTGGACTCCCAGGAGTGCTGACAGAGGATAACAAAATTACAGGAGGAACAAGCTTCAGCCAGAGGCAGCTATAACAACTAACACCAGAGATTACCAGATGGTGAGAGGCAAACATAAGAATCTTACTAACAGAAACCAAGACTGCTCACCATCATCAGAATCCAGCACTCCCACCTCAGCGAGTCCTGGATACCCCAACACACCCAAAAAGCAAGATTCAGATTTAAAATTGTGTGTAATGATGCTGGTAGAAGATTTCAAAAAGGAAATTAATAACTCACTTAAAGAAATACAGGAGAACATGGCTAAATAGGTAGAAGGCATTAAAGAGGAAGCACAAAAATCCCTTAAAGAATTACAGGAAAATACAACCAAACAGGTGATGGAATTGAACAAAATCATCCAAGATCTAAAAAGGGAAGCAGAAACAATAAAGAAAACCCAAAACTCTGGAGATAGAAACCCTAGGAAAAAAATCAGGAAACATAGATGCGAGCATCAGCAACAGAATACAAGAGATGGAGGAGAAAATCTCAGATGCAGAAGATTCAATAGAGAACATGAACACAACAATCAAAGAAAATTTAAAATGCAAAAAGATCCTAACACAAAACATCCAGGAAATCCAGGATAAATGAGAAGACCAAACCTACAGATAATACGAGTATATGAGAATGAAGATTTTCAACTTAAAGGGCCAGCAAATTATAGAAGAAAACTTCCCTAACTTAAAGGAAGAGATGCCCATGAATATACAAGAAGCCTACAGAACTGCAAATGGTTTGGAACAAAAAAGAAATTCCTGCCTTCACACAATAATCAAAACACCAAATGCACAAAACAAAGAAAGAATACTAAAAAGCAGTAAGGAAAAATGTCAAGTAACATATAAAGGTAGACCTATTAGAATTACAACAGACTTCTCACTAGAGACTATGAAAGCCAGAATATCCTGGACAGATGTTATACAGACCCCAAGAGAACACAAATGCCAGCCCAGGCTACTATACCCAGCAAAACTCTCAATTACTATAGATGGAGAAACCAAAGTATTTGCATGACAAAACCAAATTCGCACAATATCTTTCCATGAACCCAGCCCTTCAAAGGATAATAAAGGGAAAACACCAACACAAGAACGAAAACGATGCACTAGAAGAATCAAGTAAGTAATCCTTCAGCAAACCTAAAAGAAGACAGCCTCAAGAACAGAATCCCAACTTTAACAACAAAAATAACAGGAAGCAACAATTACTCTTCTTTAATTTCTCTTAACATCAATGGACTCAATTCCACAATTAAAAGACATCGACTAACAGACTGGTTACATAAACAGGACCCAACATTTTGCTGCTTACAGGAAACTCACCTCAGGGACTAAGACAGACACTACCTCAGAGTGAAAGGCTGGAAAATAATTTTCCAAGCAAATGGTCCAAAGAAACAAGCTGGAGTAACCATTCTCATATTGAATAAAATTGACTTCCAACCCAAAGTTATCAAAAAAGACAAAGGGGGCACTTAATATTCATCAAAGGTAAAATCTACCAAGATGAATCCTCAATTCTGAATATCTATGTTCCAAATGCAAGGGCAGCCAGATTCATTAAAGAAACTTTAATAAAGCTCAAAGCACACATTGCATCTCACACAATAATAGTAGGAGACTTCAACACCCTAATCTCATCAATGGACAGATCCTGGAATCAGAAACTAAACAGAGACACATGAAAACTAACAGAAGTTATAAAACAAATGGGTTTAACAGATAGCTACAGAACATTTTACCCTAAAAGAAAAGGATGTACCTTCTTCTCAGCACCTCATGGTACCTCCTCAAAATTTGACCATATCAGTGTGTGACTATATGGGTCACAAAACAGGCCTCAACAGATACAAAGATATTGAAATTATCCCATGCATCCTATCAGATCACCACGGACTAAGGCTAATCTTCAATAACAGCATAAGTAATAGAAAGCTAACATTTACCTGGAAACTGAACAACACTCTACTCAATGATAACTTGGTCAAGGAAGAAATAAACAAATTAAAGGCATTTTAGCATTTAATGAATAGGAAGCCACAACATACCCAAACTTATGGAACAGAATGAAAACAGTCCTAAGAGGAAAACTCATAGCTCTGAATGAATAGAGAGAGCATACACTAGCAGCTTGATAGAACACCTAAAAGCTCTAGAACAAAAGGAAGCAAATTCACCCAAGAAGAGTATACGGCAGGAAATAATCAAACTCAGGGCTGAAATCTACCAAGTGGAAACCAAAAGAACTATACAATGAATAAAAAAAAAACAAGAGCTGGTTCTGAGAAAATCAACAAGATAGATAAACCCTTAGCCAGACTAACTAGAGGGTACAGGGACAGTATTCTAATTAACAAAATCAGAAATGAAATGGAGACATAGCAACAGAACCTGAGAATTCCAAAACATCATCAGATCCTATTATACTCAGCAAAACTGGAAAACCTGGATGAAATGGACAATTTCCTAGACAGATACCAGGTACCAAAGCTAAATCAGGATCAGATTAATGATCTAAACAGTCCCATTTCCCCTAAAGAAATAGAAGCAGTCATCAATAGTCTCCCAACCAAAAAAGCCCAGAACCAGATGGGTTTAGTGAAGAGTTTTATCAGACCTTCAAAAAAGACCTAATTCCAAATCTCCTCAAATTATTCCACAAAGTTGAAACAGAAGGTTCTCTACCCAATTCATTTTTATGAAGCCACAATTACTCTGATACCTAAACCACACAAAGATCCAACAAAGAAAGAGAACTTCAGACCAATTTCCCTTATGAATATCAATGCAAAAATACTCAATAAAATCCTCACAAACTGAATCCAAGAACACATAAAAAATGAGCATCCAGCATGATCAAGTAGGCTTCATCCAAGGGATGCAGGGATGGTTTAATATACAGAAATACCTCCACATAATCCACTATATAAACAAACTCAAAGACAAAAACCACATGATCATCTCATTAGATGCTGAGAAAGCATTTGACAAAATCCAACACCCATTCATGATAAAAGTCTTGGAGAGTCAGGAATTCAAGGCCCATACCTAAACATAATAAAACCAATCTACAGCAAACCAGTAGCCAACATCAAAATAAATGGAGAGAAGCTGGAAGCAATCCCACTAAAATCAGGCACTAGAGAAGGCTGCCCACTTTCTCCCTACCTATTCAATATAGTACTTGAAGTCCTAGCCAGAGCAATTAGACAACAAAAGGAGATCAAGGGGATACAAATTGGAAAGGAAGAAGTCAAAATATCACTATTTGCAGATGATAGGATAGTATTTATAAGTGACCCTAAAAATTCTACCGGAGAACACCTAAACCTGATAAACAGCTTCAGTGCAGTAGCTGGATATAAAATTAACTCAAACAAATCAGTGGCTTTTCTCTACACAAATGATAAACAGTCAGAGAAAGAAATTAGGGAAACAGCACCCTTTACAATAGCCACAAATAATATGAAATATCTTGGTGTGACTCTAACTAAGGAAGTGAAAGAACTGTATGATAAGAACTTCAAGTCTCTGAAGAAAGAATTGGAAGAAGATCTCAGAAGATGGAAAGATCTCCCATGCTCATGGATTGGCAGGATTAATATAGTGAAAATGGCTATCTTGCCAAAAACAATCTACAGATTCAATGCAATCTCCATCAAAATTCCAACTCAATTCTTCACTGAGTTAGAAAGGTAACTTGCAAATTCATTTGGAATAACAAAAAACCTAGGATAGCAAAAATTATTCTCAACAATAACAGAACCTCTGGTGGAATCAACATGCCTGACCTCAAGCTGTACTACAGAGCAATTGTGATAAAAACTGCATGGTACTGGTACAGCGACAGACAGGTAGATCAATGGAATACAATTGAAGACCCAGAAATGAACCCATACACCTATGGTCACTTGATCTTTGACAAATGGGCTAAAACCATCCAGTGGAAAAAAGTCAGGATTTTCAACAAATAGTGCTGGCTCAACTGGAGGTTATCATGTAGAAGATGATGAATTTATCCATTCGTATTTCCTTGTACAAAGCTCAAGTCTAAATGGATCAAGGAACTCCACATAAAAACAGAATCACTGAAACTTATATCTGAGAAAGTCCAGAAACGCCTTGAAGACATGGGCACAGGGGAAAAATTCCTGAACAGAACAGCAATGGCTTATGCTGTAAGATTGAGAATTGACAAATGGGACCTCATAAAATTGCAAAGCTTCTGTCAGGCAAAGGACACAGTCAATATAACAAAAGGGCCACCAACAGATTGGGAAAGGATCTTTACCAATTCTACATCTGACAGGGGACTAATATCCAATATATATAAAGAACTCAAGAAGCTGGACTCCAGAAAATCAAATAACCCCATTATAAAATGGGGTATAGAGCTAAAGAAAGAATTCTCAATTAAGGAGTATGTAATGGCTGGGAAGCACCTGAAAAAAGTTTTTAACATCCTTAATCATCAGGGAAATGCAAATCAAAACAACCCTGAGATTCCACCTCACACCAGGCTGAATGGCTAAGATAAAAAATTCAGGTTACAGCAGATGCTGGCGAGGATGTGGAGAAAGAGAAACATTCCTGCCGCGGACCGGGCTCAGTCAGCCTCTCTCAATCTGCAGAAATTATGGGTTCCCGCAGGTGGGCATCGAGTTGGCAAGAAAAGGGTGACAAATGGACACAGACACAATGGAGTGCTGAATCTGAATGTAATTTTTTTTCCCAATGTAAACACCAGGCTTTCAATACAGAAGAAAAAGGAGAAGGCTAAGTGAATACATTTGCCAAGGTATATTGGTACATAACACAAAACAAAGAAGATGTATACATAAAAAGATGGTAGGAGGCAGGCCGTGTTTCCAACTGAGAATAGGAACAACCCTTAATTAAGATCAGCTAAACACAGGAGCCAGGTGAATGCTCTGATGCAATGCTAGTCTATTGTTAAACCCACCACTGGGTGTCCTTTAGTAAATACCTGATTATGCTATTCCTTGGCCTAGTGAAAAAACCTGTACCAGGGGAATTCTGTTCTACTAACTCTTTCATACTACAACCCACCTATTTGCTAGGCCATTGTGTATTCCTGTGTTTGGGTGTGACTTGGCTATTGTCCTAAGTACTATGCAGACTAGCCCTGAGCTTTTCTAGCTCTGCCTAATTAGTATCACTGTCTCTACTAGAAGAGAATTTGAGTGTTACTGAATAGGTAAGATTCTTACTGAATTCCAAGCTCAGTGTCAGCTTCAAGGACTTTCTAGGAATCATTGGAACACTGGCGAAGGCTTAGCTATATGTCAAAATCAATCCTTAAAGGCACTTATAATAAAACAATACTGAAAGAGAGCACACAGATCCATACACCAGACTAAAGTGGGGACAGGTTTTGCATATACAGGCTATGGGAATGCCAAAGTTCTAGGAGGCTAAGTTTTTGTGAAAATAAAAAAATTTAAAAAAATAAAAAAAAATGATTACTTTTTCCTGCCTTTAAAATTTCCATTCCCAGCACCAACATAGTGGCCCACAACTACATGTAACTCTAGTTTTAGAAGATCCAATGCCTTCTTCTGGCCTGATGATATGAGACACACATGTGATACAGAGGCATGTAAGCAAAAACACTTTACACATATGATAAAACAAATACATCTTTAAAAGCAGACTACATTTGACTAGCAACTTGTGGTACCTCAGCAAATAAAAACTGTAAAGCTGCTTATGTTAAAGAAATGTTATCCAATCTAGCAGCTGCAATTGCTACCTAAAACATCTAGAAAGTGCATCTACTGTAGTCAAAGACATCAGATTATTTTTCTTCATTGACATTATGAGTTAATGCATTTCTTTTTCTTTTCTTTTCTTTCTTTTTTTTTAAAGACAGGGTTTCTCTGTGTAGTCCTGGCTGTCCTGGAACTCACTCTGTAGACCAGGCTGGCCTCGAACTCAGAAATCCGCCTGCCTCTGCCTCCCAAGTGCTGGGATTAAAGGTGAGTGCCACCTCTGCCTGGCCAATGCATTTCTTTAAAACAGTAATGACCTCAAATAATAAATCAGCTTATGATTTAACTGAATCTTCTCATTATCTCCTTAAAATTAAAACAATAGTTACTCATATATGAATTCACTTTGAGGGAGTTCACATGAATTACAATTACTAGATTTGAAAGTGAATGAAATAAAGTAAGTGTATATTTACAAAACAAATAAATATCCAGAAGGGAGCAAAAATATTAAGCATACACTGCAGGGGTCCAGGAATACAGCCCAGTGGTGAGTGGGCTGTATTACCAGCAAACCAGAGTTCCATCCCAAGCAACCCCTACATGCACAGAAATGCACTAAAACTACATTGTACTTTTCATGCAAGTAAAGACTGGAAGCTAATCTAATGTGCAGTTGTAGCAAAGAGTTAATGATTCATCCATTCAGTAGACCAATGCATACCAATTAAAAATGGTTCTGAAGAACATTTAGGGAAAAAAGAAAAAGGTCCATATGTTAAGTGAAAAAAAATTACACACACAATTAAAAGAAAACATCAAAATTTTTAGCTATCTTTGTAGAAGGTTTAAGGATATTTTTTAAATACAAGGTATTATTGCTATAATAAAAATAATTTTTAAAGTACTTTTCAGAGTAAATGAACCATAATTTAAAAAATATATTTACATCTGTATATGAGTGCTCTATATATTTGGATGTATGCCTATATGACAGAAGAGGGCATTAGATCCTGTTATAGATGGTTGTGAATACTATGTGGGTGCTGGGAATTGAACTCAGGGCCTCTGGGAAAGCAGCCAGTATTCTTACCTGCTGATCCATCTCTCCAGTCCCAAAGAAACATCTTAAAATACTTTACTTATGAATTCTAGCACTGGCTAGGAGATAATATCGTACAAATATTGAGATTTGGCTATAAAACTGTAGTAACTTTTTCTTTCACAGGTATCCATATCTTAGCTGATGAGTCACTTCTTTTCCTATACTAAGTTCTTCTGTACATACTTGTACTGGCTGGTTTTGTGTGTCAACTTGACACAACTGGAGTTATCACAGAGAAAGGAGCTTCAGTTGAGGAAATGCCTCCAAGAGATCCAACTGTAAGACATTTTCTCAATTAGTGATCAAGGGGGAAAAGCCCATTGTGGATGGGACCATCTCTGGGCTGGTAGTCTTGGGCTCTATAAGAGAGCAGGCTGAGCAAGCCAGGGGAAGCAAGCCAGTAAGGAACATCCCACCATGGCCTCTGCATCAGCTCCTGCTTCCTGACCTGCTTGAGTTCCAGTCCTGATTTCCTTGGTGATGAACAGCAGTATGGAAGTGTAAGCCGAATAAACCCTTTCCTCCCCAACTTGCTTCTTGGTCATGATGTTTGTGCAGGAATAGAAACCCTGACTATGACAATACTTTTGGAAAAACAGGTCTCTTTCCATTTCCCCCACGTAGATTTTAGGTTAACTTGTAATTACAGAATAGTCACACCATCTGACTCAAGTCTATTTCTTCTGCCAGACCATACTTTCAATAAGAGCAGGACCCTCAGCCAGGAGATGGGTACACACCTTTAATCCCAGCAGATGGATCAGAGTTTGAGCTCAGTCTGATTTACAGTTTCAGAACAACCAAGGCTACAGAGAAACTCTGTCTCAGTAAGTCAAAAATTAGAGGGAGAGAGAGAGAGAGAGAGAGAGAGAGAGAGAGAGAGAGAGAGAGAGAAAACCTTATTTCTTTTTTTACTACAGTACTAGGGATTGAACCCAGGGCAATGGGCATACTAAGCCTTCTCTGCTTTTACTAGCTACTAATGGTCTTACACTGTCTTATACATGGACATTCAAAATACTTTTTATTTAAAAAAACATTTATTTATTTATTTATTTATCTCTTTATTATATGTAAGTACACTATAGCTGTCTTCAGATATGCCAGAAGAGGGCACCAGATCTCACTATGGATGGTTGTGAGCCACCATGTGGTTGCTGGGAATTGAACTCAGGACCTTTGGAAGAACAGTCAGTGCTCTTAACCACTGAGCCATCTCTCCAGCCCTAGTAATTTTAAGTTTCTACTTAGTCCTCTCAATATATTATCTATATGGTATAAAACATACTTGTTAGGCCTCAAGAAATTCCTTTTGCCAGTCTGACATTTAGACAAAAGCCAACATTTCCTAGGGACTTAAGATTGTTCATACTTGCTAAAAGGAGTCTTTCTCCTTATCTCTGCCAACAAGAACATATTGCTCTTCCATTACCTGTGCTAGAGGTTCCTATTAGCATATTAAGGTCTTTGCTAATCTCTAGGCTCCATCAGTCTCTGCCATAGTACCTGCTATACTGTGCCCCCCAAAACCTCTCTAGCCCCCACCCTGAGCTTTGCTTCCCTTCCCCTGGCTTCTCTTTTCCTATATATTCCAGCCATTTGGCTATGTGTTCTCTTTGCTTTCTCTCTTCTTTTCATCTCTCCCACTATCTCTCATGGCCAGTTCAGTCAGCTGGCCCAGTTTAGTCTGACCTCTTCCAGATGCCTCTCCTTGTTATCTCCCTCATATTTACAATAAATCTTCCCCACAAACATGCCTAGCACCATTCATATCTTTATTTTCATTCAATCCTGAGAACTTTTCATCCAAATATTTAAAAAAAAGGCTTAAGAAAGTTCAAAGTCACATTCAATTCCTGTGTCTGAAATACTCTTTGATGAAACAAATCACTTTATGATGCTTCCTTTCTTGATCAATTTTAGAGAGGCCTACTCATTGTCCTACTCATTGTCCTGTTTATTGTCATAAACCTTAATCAGGTTGATTTGATACCCAGCACAAAATGCCTCCACCAACTTGACATACATAGGCTCATCACAATTGGATGTAAACACACAAAAGTGTGTTTGGTGCTTGTCTAAGGCTTTGGAAGACTATATATATGCCATATGCTAGGCCATCATGTTTGATAGTCTTTGGCACCTCTTATGAAGCAGTGCTGGCATCCATTACACCTCTTGCAGTAATGCTTCCTTAGTCATGGCAGTGAATTACAGGTGAGGCCAAATCTTAAATACACCTGAGCCTGAGCCTCCACCTTCACACAACAGGGGAAAAGGCTTTTAAAAAAATATTACTTATTTATGTGCTCACTGTTTCTAAGGGCTTCTCAGGATGACCAAGATATCTGAGCCTACTTCCCTGTCCTAGCCCAAAATCAGATTCTTGCCTGACGCCAACTTCTTTGTTCTAACCTAAAGTTCGATTCCTGCCTGAACTTAACTTCTCTGTTCAAGCCTAAAATCAGATTTCTGGCTGAGCTTACTTCCTTATCATGGCCCAATGTCAAATTCCTGCCTGAAGCCCTTACTTGTCCTGGCCTAATGTCAGATTCCTGGCAAGCAGCCCCAAAACCTCTCCCCATCTAGTAAAACATAAAACTGATCCAAGTTTTGTATTCTTGTATAATAAGTCTCACAGATGTTTTTCACCTACAATAAAAGAACAAAAAAAAGTTATGAATAAAAGCACTTAAAATATATTAGTGGAAGTATAACATAGGTGTGTTATATCAAAGTAGGGAAATCCCTCATATAGACTCATTATATATCCCTTATTGGGCAGCATGACAATGTTAGTCTATCTCTGAGTGAAAACGAAGGTAGAATAGCAGTGAGAACTGTGATCATCCTACAAGTTATATGGACATCAGGAACAGATTACTTCACGTGTCACCATAGAATGTAGTGTTAGCTTTCTTGTAAGTTTGTTTGGCCATCTGGTAAATGGAAATGTCATGCTAGTAGCTAAAGAAGCTATATTAGAAAAACTGAATCATTTCTCTCTCTCTTTTTTTTTAGAAAGAAAGTTTAAGTCTATGTCATATTATTTTGTTATGCTTATATGGTAGCCAGACTGTTTTGTAGAAAAAGAGGAAGGCATTTCCTCTTTAGGTTTGTACAATAAAATTATATATAATAGGTAAGAATTTATCCAATTTAGATGTTGGCAAGATTAAAAGGGTGGTTCCATAGGAATTCTAAAAAAAGCCATTTCAAACAATCAGGAGGGTAGATTTCTTAGAGGTGCAAAGTTTCTTGTCCTGTATCCCACAAAATTCCATGGATCCTACCATATGCCTGTCAGGAGCCATTTTGCCTGCTTCTGTGATAGCCTGCATGTCAAGCAGAGTCAAGTCAGGCTAGGGTCTGCTGGCAGATTTCCTGGTCTGCTGACCCATGGAATGATAAGAGGGGATACACGTGAAGCTCAAGGCAAGGAGCTGAATGTTCTGTTAATCTTGGAGGGAGGAACAAGGAGAAATATGGAGGCCTCCAAATGGATACAGATATTAAATATACATCAACCACTGCCTCTGCTGGCTTCTGACTTTGCTTCCCATGATACTGTAAAGTATATAAAGCCTAAGAGAATTCAACTCCAGGCTGCCACAGTCCTAAATAGACAGTCCTGTCAATTTCTAACTTATGTCTCTGAGTCTTCTTTTCTGTCTTTTCTGTATTCCTCACTCCCACCTCAAAAGACGGCTTGACATTGTACAAGCTGGACTGGTATATATGCCAATTTAGGCATCCAATCCTCAACATGGCTTTGTGTTCCCTGGAGTCTCCAGAACTTGTTGGAGATACCTTTCCTGGTTACTTCTTATCACCAAATATAGAGTCTCACCTTTGCCTTTTCATCCATGCAGGCCTCAACATCCTCTTAGTTCCAATATATAATCTTGGTTTGTAATGTGTACAAGATGTCAGTTCTGTCTTGCTACAGTCAGTGTTGAATGTATTTGTTTGCTTATTTAGTTACATAGTAAGCTTTTAAAAAGATTTACTACTACAGCCAATTTATTATATACAGAGCAACCTTACATGCAATGTAGATTGTCATACACATGGTTACTGAATCTTCACTACCTTTTAAGTTGGAAAGAAAATGTACAACAAATATTTTTGACAATCATACAAACTCATCTGCCTATATAATGCACTTTTAGGGAAAATATTTTTGATCATTATGTTTGAATAAGAACACTTCTGGCTCCAATCTTCTGATGCCTCTACCCACACCTTCATCAGATCTGAGACTCCTGAACCAAACAGATAAGTTTCCCTTCCCTGATGCATCTTCACTGCTGGCTGAGCCCTCTAGGCAAAGCCAAGTTGCTATTAGTAGTCTGCTATCCCAGAAGGACTTCCATTCTCCTGGCATCTCTCCTCCACATTTATCAGATTCCTGAACCATACAGGTTAGCTTTCCTTTCCCTACCCATCTTCCCTGCTCTCTGAGACTTCTGGGCCAAGTCAAGGTACCCTGAGCAGCCTGCTAGCCCAGAAGGACTTCCATTCTACTGGCACCTCTCTAACTACCTTCACTGGACCAGAGGCTCCTAAACCACACAGTCCAATGATACTCATCAGAGGCCTGACATACCAGGGCCATGAAGTTTTATCTCCTCCCAATACCTACTACGATAAGAACACCCACAGACCAAAATCATCCAGGTAGCTAAAGGTCCTCAAAAGAACACAATCAACAAAAGCCAGGGCAATATGAAACCTACAAATTACAGCTATGCCATTACATCAAGCCCTGGATATACTAACACAACAACAACAACAACAACAACAACAACAAAGAAAGAAAGAAAGAAAGAAAGAAAGAAAGAAAGAAAGAAAGAAAGGAAGGAAAGAAGGAAGGAAGGAAAGAAGGAAGGAAGAAAGAAAATGACCTTAAATCCAATCTTATAAAGATGATAGAGGCTTTTAAGGAGGAAATGAATAAATCCCTTCAAGAATACAGGGAAATTCAATCAAACAGAGAGAGGTCTTGAAAGAGGAAACAAATAAACCCCTTAAGGAAATACAGAAACATAGTATTAAACAGGTGAAGGAAATAAATAAAACTGTGCAAGACATGGAAGTGGCAATATAAGCAATTAAAAAAAAAAACAAAACCACAAGCTGAGGAAATCCTGGAGATGGAAAACCTAGGGAAGAGAACAGGAACAGATACAAGCATCACCAACAGAATACAGAAGATGGGAGACAGAATCTCAGGTGTAGAAGATATACTAGAGGAAATTGATTCAACAGTCAAAGAAAATGTTAAATCTAAAAAATTCCTGATGCAAAACATCTAAGAAATCTGGGATACCATAAAAAAACTTAACATAAGAATAATAAGACCAGAAAATATTCTCAATAATATCGTAGGCAAAACCTTTCCAGCCAAAAGAAAGAGATGCCTATAAACATACCAGAAGCTCATAGAACACCAATTAGACTGAAGGAGAAAAGAAATCTACCCAGCACATAATAATCCAAACACAAAATCCACAGAACCTCTACCAAACCACAGGTGTTAACTTAGACTAACATACCCAGCAAAACTCTCAATCACCATAGATGGAGAATACAAGATATTTCAAGACAAATCCAAATTCAAACAATATCTACCCACAAATCCAGCCCTAAATAAAATACTAGAAAGAAAACTCCAACCCAAGGTGGATAATTACATCCAAGAAAACACAGGAAGTAAGCAATTCCATACTGGCAAAACAAAAACAAATAGAAAAAGAAAAACAAACAAACCAAAAAAAAAAAAAAACAAACAAATCCAACACTGACTGCAGCAATGCAGAAATAACATCTCACTGATCATTATGGGAACTGGGGAAATGTTAGCAGCAAAGCTGAGGCCTGAGAAATTTGTACAAGTTGTTTTCAAAGGATCACCAGCAGTTCCTCGATGCTTTCTGGCAGAGAATCAGGCTACAGAACTTCTGTAAGAAGAATAAGACTTGGATTCAGCAGATAGCAAGGTGCTTTTCCCTTGAAATGAAAAATATATAACATTTGTGTGATGTTTGTATATGCTGGGCCAAAGGAGTGGCACTAATAGAAGGTGTGGTCCTGTTGGAGTAGGTGTGTCACTGTGGGTTGGGCTTAAGACTCTCACCCTAGCTACCTGTAAGTCAGTATTCCACTAGCAGCTGTCAGAGGAAGATGTAGAACTCTCAGCTCCTCCAGCCCTACATCTGCCTGCCTGGATGCTACCATGCTCCCACCTTGATGATAATGGATTGAACCTCGAAAGCTTTAAGCCAGTTCCAATTAAATGTTATCCTATAAGAGTTGCCTTTGTTTCATAACTTCTGTTAGTGTCCATGTGTCTCTGTTTAGTTTCTGTTTTCAGGATCTGTCCATTGGTGAGAGTGGGGTGTTGAAGTCTCCCACTATTATTGTGTGAGGTGCAGTGTGTGCTTTGAGCTTTACTAAAGTTTCTTTAATGAATGTGGTTGCCCTTGCATTTGGAGCATAGATATTTAGAATTGAGAGTTTGTCTTTGTAGATTTTAACTTTGATGAGTATGAAGTGCCCCTCCTTGTCTTTTTTGATTACTTTGGGTTATATATTAGAATGGCTACTCCAGCTTGTTTCTTCAGACCATTTGCTTGGAAAATTGTTTTCCAGCCTTTCACTCTGAGGTAGTGTCTGTCTTTGTCCCTGAGGTGGATTTCCTGCAAGCAGCAAAATGTTGGGTTCTGTTTGTGTAGCCAGTCTATTAGTCTATGTCTTTTTTATTGGGGAATTGAGTCCATTGATGTTAAGAGAAATTAAAGAAGAGTAATTGTTGCTTCCTGTTATTTTTGTTGTTAAAGTTGGGATTCTGTTCTTGTGGCTGTCTTCTTTTAGGTTTGTTGAGGGATTACTTTCTTGCATTTTCTATGGTGCAGTTTCCATCTTTGTGTTGGTGTTTCCCCTTTATTATCCTTTGAAGGGCTGGATTTGTGGAAATATATTGTGTGAATTTGGTTTTGTCATGGGATACTTTGGTTTCTCCATCTATGGTAATTGAGAGTTTTGCTGGGTATAATAGCCTGGGTTGGCATTTGTGTTCTCTTAGGGTCTGTATAACATCTGTCCAAGATCTTCTGGCTTTCATAGTCTCCGGTGAGAAGTCTGGAGTTATTCTAATAGGTCTGCCTTTATATGTTACTTGATCTTTTCCCCTTACTGCTTTTAATATTCTATCTTTATTTAGTGCATTTGTTGTTCTGATTATTATATGTCAGGAGGAATTTCTTTTCTGGTCCAGTCTATTTGGAGTTCTGTAGGCTTCTTGTAGGTTCATGGGCATCTCTTTCTTTAGGTATGGGACTTTTTTTTTTTTTTCCTATAATTTTGTTGAAGATATTTGCTGGCCCTTTAAGTTGAAAATCTTCATTCTCATCTACTCCTATTATCTGTAGGTTTGGTCTTCTCATTGTATCCTGAATTTCCTGGATGTTTTGAATTAAGATCTTTTTGCATTTTGCATTTTCTTTGATTGTGTCCATGTTCTCTATGGAATCTTCTGCACCTGAGATTCTCTCTTCCATCTCTTGTATTCTGTGGCTGATGCTCACATCTATGGTTCCTGATTTCTTTCCTAGGGTTTTTGTCTCCAGAGTTGTCTCCCTTTGGGTTTTCTTTATTGTCTCTACTTCCATTTTTAGATCTTGGATGGTTTTGTTCAATTCCATCACCTGTTTGGTTGTGCTTCTTGTAATCCTTTAAGGGATTTTTGTGTTTCTTCTTTAAAGACTTCTACCTGTTTAGCAGTGTTTTCCTGTAGTTCTTTGAGGGATTTTTGTGTTTCCTCTTTAAGGGCTTCTATCTGTTTAGCAGTGTTCTCCTGCATTTCTTTAAGTGAGTTATTAATGCCCTTTTTAAAATCTTCTACCACCACCATGAGATATGATTTTAAATCCGCGTCTTGCTTTTTGTGTGTGTTGGGGTATCCAGAACTCCTTGTGGTAGGCATACTGGGTTCTGATGATGCCTAGTGTTCTTGGTTTCTGTTAGTATGATTCTTATGTTTGCCTTTCACCATCTGGTAATCTCTTGTGTCTCTGGCTGGAGCTTGATCCTCCTGTGATTCTGTTAGCCTCTGTCAGCACTCCTGGGAGTCCAACTCTCACCTGAGTCCCAGTGGTCAGAGCACTCTCTGCAGGCAAGCTCTCCTCTTGTAGGGCAGGTGTCCAGAAGTCTGGAGCTCTGATCCACCTCCTGAGTCCTGGGGTCAGAGCCCTCTTAGGCAGACTCTCCTTTGGCAAGGAAGGTGCCCAGGTATCTGGGTCTCAGCTCCACTTCCTTGCTGAGGATGAAGGCCCGAAGGGACCCTGTCCAAGAAGCTCTGTTGCTTCGATTGCCCATGTGCTCTCCAGTGATCACCAGGTCCTGGGTGTGCTAAGGGTCCTGCAGCGTGGAAATCCTCTGGGTCACTCGACTCCCTTGGTTGGTTCACGTGGAAGATGGCAGGGCTGGCCCCAACCGGAAAGAATCCCAGCCTCTGGTTGGGCGGGGTTCTTTTGTCCCTGTTCCTGCTGGAACAAGACCCTCTGAGATTCTTTGGAGCTGTTGTTGCGTTACACTCACCTGTGATTCCGAGGTTCTGCAGCATGGAGAGTACTCGGGCCCTTTGTGGCCTCTGCCGGGTTCAGGTGGAAGATCAAAATTGATCCATTCTTATCTGCTTGTACAAAGCTCAAGTCCAAGTGGATCAAGGACCTACATATAAAACCTGATACACTGAAACTTATAGATGAGAAAGTGAAGAAGATCCTCAAACATATGGGCACAGGGAAAAAATTCCTGAACAGAAAACCAATGGCTTGTACTGTAAGATCAAGAATTAACAAATGGGACCTCATAAATTGCAAAGCTTCTGTAAGGCAAAGGACACTGTTGCTAAGACAAAAAGGCAACCAACATATTTGGGAAAGATCTTTACCAGTCCTAAATCTGGTAGAGGGCTAATATCCAATATATACAAAGAACTCAAGAAGTTGGACTCCAGAAAACCAAATAACCCCATTAAAAATGGAGGTACAGGGCTAAACATAGAATTCTCAACTGCGGAATATCAATGGCCGAGAAGCACCTAAAAAAATGCTCACTATCCTTAATCATCAGGATTAAGGATATGCAAATCAAAACAACCCTGAGATTCCACCTCACACCAGTCAGAATGGCTAAGATCAAAACCTCAGGTGGTAGCAGTTGGTGGCAAAGATGTGGAGAAAGAGGAACACTCTTCCATTGCTTGTGGGATTGCAAGCTGGTACAACCCCTCTGGAAATCAGTTTGGCAGTTCCTCAGAAAATTGGACATAGAACTACTGGAAGATCCAGGAATACCACTCTTGGGCATATTCCCAGAAGATGCTCCAACATGAATTAAGGGCACATGCTCTACAATGTTCATAGCAACCTTTTATAATATAGCCAGAAGCTGGATAGAACACAGATGTCTCTCAACAGAGGAATGGATACAGAAAATGTGCATTTACCCAATGGAGTACTGTGCAGCTATTAGAAACAATGAATTTATGAAATTCTTAGGCAAATGGATGGATGTGGAGGATATTATCCTGGTTGAGGTAACCCAATCACAAAAGAACATACATGATATGCCCTCATTGATAAGTGGATATTAGCCCAGAAGCTTGGAATACCCAAGATACAATTTGCAAAATACATGACACTCAAAAAGAAGGAAGATCAAAGTGTGTATACTTCGGTCCTTCTTAGAAGAGGGAACAAAATACCCATTGAAAAAGTTACAGAGCCCGGTGGTGGTGGCGCACACCTTTAATCCCAGCACTTGGGAGGCAGAGGCAGGCGAATTTCTGAGTTCGAGGCCAGCCTGGTCTACAAAGTGAGTTCCAGGACAGCCAGGGATATACAGAGAAACCCTGTCTCAAAAATACCAAAAAAAAAAAAAAAAAAAAAAAAAAAAAGAAAAGAAAAGAAAAGAAAAAAGAAAAAGTTACAAAGTGTGAAGCAGAGACTGAAGGAATGACCATACAGAGACTGCCCACCTGGGGATCCATCCCATAAACAACCACCAAACCCAGACAATATTGTGGATGCCAACAAGAGTTTGTTGACAGGAGCCTGATATAGCTGTCTCCTGAGAGGCTCTGCCAATGCCTGACAAATACAGAAGTGGATGCTAACAGCCATCCACTGGACAGAGCACAGGGTCCCCAATGAAGGAGTTAGAGAAAGTACCCAAGGAGCTGAAAGGGTTTGCAGCCCCACAGGAGAAACCACAATATGAACTAGCCAGCATATCCAGAGCTCCCTTGAACTAAACCACCAACCAAAGGGAACTCATCGAGGGACTCATGGCTCAAGCTGCATATGTAACAGAGGATGTCCTAGTCAGTCATTAATGGGAGTAGAGGCCCTTGGTATTGTGAAAGTATGCTCCCTATGCTCCAGTATAGGGGACTACCAAGTCCAGGAAGCAGGAGTGGGTGGTTTGGTGAGAAGTAGGAGGGGGAAGGGATAGGGGTTTTTAGAGGGGAAACTAGGAAAGAGGATAACATGTGAAAAGTAAATAATGGAGTCCAGTGTCGCCTGGCCTCAGAACTGAGCGGCGCAGGCAGCCCCTGCTACCTCTCGGTGACTGCCTCCCAGGCCTGTCGCAGTTGGGCTCAGGCTCCTTTGCTGAGCCACCATGTCTCAGAACAGGGAGGAGAACCTGCAGGGCTCCTGGGTAGAACTGTACTTCAGCAATGGCAATGGGAGCAGCGTTCCAGCCTCCGTCTCTTTTATAATGGTGACATGGAAAAAATACTGTTGGATGCCCAGCATGAATCTGGACGAAGTAGCTCCAAGAGTTCTCACTGTGACAGCCCACCTCGCTCCCAGACACCATAAGATACCAACAGAGCTGAAATAGACATCCACAGCTGTGGCGAGAAAAACAGCACTCTGTCTGAGGAAGATTATATTGAGAGAAGAAGAGAAGTTGAAAGTATCTTGAAGAAAAACTCAGATTGGATATGGGATTGGTCAAGTCGCCCAGAAAATATTCCCCCCAAGGAGTTCCTTTTTAAACACCTGAAGCACACAGCTACTCTCAGCATGAGAAACACAAGCGTTATGAAGAAAGGGGGAATTTTCTCAGCAGAGTTTCTGAAGGTTTTCCTTCCATCTCTGTTACTGTCTCATCTGCTAGCCATTGGCTTGGGGATCTACATTGGAAGGCGCCTGACAACTTCCACTAGCACCTTCTGATAAAGATTTGGATCTGACTTCTGCTCACACAGTGAGGATTCATGTCTGAGCTGTGACAGCTAATTGAAGAGCTAGCATGGCCCTTGGGTGATTGCACTATGTGTGTTTATTTGTTCTGTAAATGCGGTGTTCCTGATTAGTGAGACAGAATAGACTCATGTCATGACCTATAATTATACCTATGGGATCAATTAATAAGCAGGTCAGACTGATGCCTATTGTAGCATTTACTAGTAAATTTCTTTGAATATTAGATAGAAATAGTATAAATAATTTTAATATAGTAGCAATGGTGTATTTTAAAATGATCTGTAATCATAATCCAGTTAAGACACTTTACACTTCAAAAGAACAAGTAAGTGATATTAAAATCATTAAAGGGTTTTCCCCAAAGGAATATTGTGGCCTTATAATCCTATTACATAGCAGAAAATTAAAGGGTGCAGGTTATCTGTAAAGGCCTCTAACTTTGTGAATTAAGTAGCAAGTAGAAGCTAAGGTTACCCACAAACCCCACTTTGCAGTTCCCCCTCTTCCTGCTTTGCAGGATGAGGATTCTAGCCTTGCTGTCCACCATTACCTGGGGTGGTCAGTTTTGTTGCAGGCACCTTTATCACTTTGCTGAATTCTACTGTTTGTATTTAAATTTTATGTGCTCTGAAAATCAGCTGTCTACTTTAAAAGACTGGAAATGAAAAACAAGATCTTTGCCAAATTCATTGGAGAATACTATATTTGCATATCCGTTAATCAGTATCCAAAGCTTCTTAAATCGGGTGTCCTACCAGTCTTCTCTTTTCTATAGCATGGTTTTAAAGCCTGCCTCCTTGACATGCTGTATATATCCTGTTGTATTTGTTTCACTGTCCCACACTTAACTCAGGTGTGCTAAAATAAAAGTGACATTTTAACAGTAAAAAAAAGGTAAATAATGAAAATATCTAATAAAAGAAAAGAAACAAAAAAATCTATGTCCATCTAGAATTTCCAGTTAAAACTCATTTCATAAGATTTTGCATGTGTAATCAGTTAATATGCAGTTATACTATATTGATATGAGACCTATATATAGTAAATGATATTCTTATAAATGTAAAGTCACAAGTCAGATAGATACTGTTATTTATATAATTGAAATAAGCCACCCTTCTCAATAGTCACAAATAATATAAAATACCTTGGCGTGACTCTAACTAAGGAAGTGAAAGATCTGTATGATAAGAATTTCATGTCTCTGAAGAAAGAAATTAAAGAAGATCTCAGAAGATGGAAAGATCTCCCATGCTCATGGATTGGCAGGATTAATATAGTAAAAATGGCTATCTTGCCAAAAGCAATCTACAGGTTCAATGCAATTCCCATCAAAATTCCAACTCAATTCTTCAACGAATTAGAAAGGGCAATTGGCAGATTCATCTGGAATAACAAAAAACCTAGGATAGCAAAAACTCTTCTCAAGGATAAAAAAACCTTTGGTGGAATCACCATGCCCGACCTAAAGCTGTACTACAGAACAATTGTGATAAAAACTGCATGGTACTGGTGTAGTGACAGACAAGTAGACCAATGGAACAGAATTGAAGACCCAGAGATGAACCCACACACCTATGGTCACTTGATCTTTGACAAGGGAGCTAAAACCATCCAGTGGAAAAAAGACAGCATTTTCAACAAATTATGCTGGCACAACTGGCTGTTATCATGTAGAAGATTGCGAATTGATCCATTTCTATCTCCTTGTACTAAGGTCAAATCTAAGTGAATTAAGGAACTCCACATAAAACCAGAGACCCTGAAACTTATAGAGGAGAAAGTAGGGAAAACCCTCGAAGATATGGGTACAGGGGAAAAATTCCTGAATAGAACAGCAATGGCTTGTGCTGTAAGATCGAGAATCGATAAATGGGACCCCATAAAATTGCAAAGCTTCTCTGCAAGACAAAAGACACTGTCAATAAGACAAAAAGACCACCAACAGATTGGGAAAGGATCTTTACCTATCCCAAATCGGATAGGGGACTAATATCCAATATATATAAAGAACTCAAGAAGGTGGACTCCATAAAATCAAATAACCCCATTAAAGATGGGGCTCAGAGCTGAACAAAGAATTCTCAACTGAGGAATACTGAAGGGCTGAGAAGCACCTGAAAAAATGTTCAACATACTTAATCATCAGGGAAATGCAAATCAAAATAACTGTGAGTTTCTACCTCACACCAGTCAGAATGGCTAAGATAAAAGATTCAGGTGACAACAGATTCTGGAGAGGATGTGGAGAAAGAGGAACACTCCTTCACTGCTGGTGGGATTGCAAGCTTGTACAACTACTCTGGAAATCAGTCTGGCGGTTCTTCAGAAAATTGGACAAAGTACTACTGGAAGATCCAGCAAATCCTCTATATACCCAGAAGATGTTCCAACTGGTAATAAGGACACATGCTCCACTATGTTCATAGTAGCCTTATTTATAATAGGCAGAAGCTAGAAAGAACCCAGATGTCCCTCTAAAGAGGAATGGATACAGACAATGTGGTACATTTACACAATGGAGTACTACTCAGCTATTAAAAACAATGAATTTATGAAATTCTTAGGCAAATGGATATATATCTGGAGAATTTCATCGTGAGTGAGGTAACCCAATCACAAAAGAACTCACATGATATGCACTTACTGATAAGTGGATATTAGCCCAGAAACTTAGAATATCCATGATACAATTTGCAAAACACATGAAAATCAAGAACAAGGAAGACCAAAGTGTGGATACTTCATTCCTCCTCAGAATAGGGAACAAAACATCCAAAATACCCATGAAAGGCATTACAGAGACAAAGTTTGGAGCTAAGGAGGAAGGATGGAACATCCAGAGACTCTCCCTCCCGTGGATCCATCCCATAATCAGCCACCAATTGCGACACTTTTGCATATGTCAGCTAGATTTTGCTGACAGGACCCTGATATAGCGGTCTCTTGTGAGGCTATGACAGTTCCTGGCAAATACAGAAGTAGATGCTCACAATTTTGGATATTGCATAGAACACAGGGCCCCCAATGGAGGAGCCAGAGAAAGTATCCAAGGAGTTGAAGGGGTCTGAAACCCTATAGGAGGAACAACAATATGAACTAACCACTGCCCCCCCAGAGCTCGTGAATATGAATATGAATCAGAAGATGGCCTATTCGGCCATCATTGGGCAGAGAGGCTCCTTGGTCTTGCAAACTTGATATGCCCCAGTACATGGGAATGCCACGGCCAGGAAGTGGGAGTGGGTGGGTTAGGAAGCAGGGTGGGGGGAATGTATAGGGGGCTTTGTGGATAGCATTTGAAATGTAAATGAAGAAAATATCTAATAAAAATTGTTAAAAAAAAAGAATGTGAACAAAGATGGAGAGATAGCTCAGCAGTCAAGATGGTGCTCTTCCAGAGGACCTGAGTATGATTAGCAATATCCACAATGAAATTTATAACCAGTTCCAGGGGATCTGATATCCTATTCTAGTTGCTGTGGGTACTGCATGTATAAGGTTACAGAAAAACATGCAAGCAAAACACCCATTCAGTAAAATAAAATAAAGTAAAATAAAATAATTTTAAAAGAATGTAATGTGAATTATGCAGCTGACTTCCCTGGGCCATGTCCTAGCTCTATTGGGTTCAAAACTTGATCACATGATTTATTCTCTCTGAGCCTCAATTTTCCCTTTGTAAACAGGTTTATTAACCAACCTATATTAGATTACTATTTGAACTCACTATTGAAGTCATCATATGAAAATTGCTTATGACAAGCATAGAAAGCCCTACTCAAGTGCTTCTTAATTATTAATCAAAAATAGAATGGAATCTGTATTTACAAGCATCAAATGCTAGTATATGTGGGGATAAACCCTTAGATAAGGAGTCAGTAGTCTTATTCAAAACCAAAGGAATAAATTTCCAAAGTAAACTAAACATAAAGATGAAGACTCCTGGAACCCATGGGACAAAAGCCTAATTACAAGTGCACTCAAAAGGAATTTATAGTTAGGAAAAACAAGGTAGTTGTCCTTGTACTTTGGGGTTCTGCAGTCAGGTTCTTCAGTCATTTTTCAGGGGAACAGTATCTTTGTCTTCCCTATGACTAAGTCTACTTTATTCAGCCTTTTGAGTCCAGTTTTAATGAGAAACTAGCTAAATGAGTCTAGGTGAACCCCACTTTAAATCCAATTAAGTTCTTCACTCTTTGCCTTTGGTGTTAAAGTTCTTGGTCTGTTTTCAGCAAGAGCCCCATTGGGAAACACTACTGTATAACATGCTGGTTGGTGACAGTTGATGATGATGACATACTGGACTCAGGGAAAAGGCAGAGAATGTATGCTAAGAACTTCCTCTCTGATAATAATGATGCATTGTGTGGTCATACTTATGGTAATTGTTTGGATGTAACCATTCTTCATATTTCTTTGTGCATTTGTATCAAAATGCACCGATGGTAAGTAATATAAGAAATACATAAAATTAATTTGGAAAAGTCCTCGTAAGTTGGTTTAGCAAGAACACCTTGATATATCCACTTAGTTGACCTTGCCCTTCTTGGGCTATATAAATATCCAGGTACCTGGCATATTTGAATGGAGACCTATCACATCATTAGTGAGATGACCTTAATATCAATTACAACAGTTTTAACTAAAATGTTTCATATTGTTTTATCAATCGTCAGAATAATTTTTTCTTCCAAACAAGTATCACCGGTTTTGCAAGCCTTCCATGAATTCTTACCAACTTCCATGAATTCTTACCAACTAGCCCAGTTGCTAGCCCTACTAGCCTATCTTAAAAAAAAAAAAAAAGATCAATTCCTTGTGTGGTGGTTTGAATAGAAATGCCTCTCATAGGCTCATACGGAGTGCCATTATTTGAAAAGATTAGGAGGTGTGTCCTTAGTGGAGGAAAATTGTCACAAGGGGTGGAATTTGGGATTTCAGAAGCCCATGCCAGGCCCAGAGTCTATTTCTTCCTGCTGCCTGTGGATCCAGATGTGGAACTCTCAGCTACTTCTCCAGCACCATGTCTGCCTGTGTGCCATTATGCTTCCTACCATAACGACAAGACTAAAACTCTGAAACTGTAAGTAGACCCAGCTAAATGCCTTCATTGCTATAGTCATGGTGTCTCTTTACAGCAATGGAACAGTGACTAAGACAACTTGCTGGAGATTTGCTATTGTATCTGGTGAATTCCAGCCCTGATGTCAGAGATCTACAAATGTTTGGAAACAAACTTATTGTCAAAGAACTGAAGAGAACACATATAACAGCAGTCCCAGCACCCCTTGGGGTTGTTAGAAACACAGGCTCTTGGGGTCTACTGAGTAAATTTGATGTTGATGAGATCCTTAATGTGATTCCTACATACAGGAAGATTTAAGAAATACCTGTGTGAGTAAAAGATAAGCTCAATTCCCAGAGGTTAGGCCTTACTATTTTGCTTAATTTTGCTTACTATTATTTCATAACTTAGTGCTTATCTGAATCCCCAGGAAACTGAACAATTAGAAGAACAAACCTGGGCGATGTAGAGGATTTTCAGGGATCTTAGTTAACCCTTTTTAAAATTTAACATTTTATTTATTTTGTATTAGATATTTTCTTCATATACATTTCAAATGCTATCCTGAAAGTTCCCTATACCCTCCCTCGTTAACCCTTTCTTAATATATGTTTCTTTATCTTTAAAATACAGATAATTTCTGCCTTATGCTTTTGGTGCAGTTGTGATTAAAACCATGTCTATCTTTTAGCTTATTTGTTCTCCTTTGCTTCACAGTCCCAAACTCACCATTGCCCAAGCTCTCCAGTGTAGTTAAGCAGCCATGTGAAAATGCTTAGACTCCAATACATCCATACCCATAAAGCATTTCAACAGCGACTTTCATTGTCTGGTAGTGAAGTAGCTAAATTAGTGGTGCACCCTAAGGGGACAGTATTTACCAGAACCGATGACATTCTTCTGTCTTAGAAGTTATGGTGTCTGGAGACCATTTGAAATGTTGGAACACATCAATGACTAAATCCACAATCAGAAGCCCATTACCTCCTTCTAGATACCATTCTTAAAAAAAAAAGTCACTTTTTGAAAATAATTTTCTGTTCAGTGAATGAAAACAAAGGCTATAGTGTTTCTAGCATCAGATCCTGTGGGTCTGGAACCTCTGAGATGGCTCCAGATGATTCTGGGGTGGTTTTGTTTGCTTGTTTGTTTTTAAATATAAATGATAGTTCCAGTAAACTGAAAAATTGATCTTTAGGATTAAAAAAAAAAACAAGAATAAGTCATGTCACTAGGAACTACATGCAAAGATGACTGGAAACCTAGTGGGCATCTGCAGCATCACACAGGAAGGTCACAGCACGTATTAGTGCAAAGGGACTGGTTTTTGAAGCCAGTCATACTTTATTCTAATCCCAAAGCATTCATTATTGTCTGTAAGATCTTGGGAAGAACACACAAATTTTCTGAAATGTATCTCTACCATCTAAATAAAAGGGGTCCTAAGGCTGCATGGCTGTCAAGATCTAGCAGTGCCAACTACCACTGAAGTTTGGGCTCAATAACATAGCTCTTACCATCTTTATTAGTAGTGTGCAGAGACTCTATCTGCAAGGGTATTTTTTTTTAATCATCTTTCTCTACCAACATCAAGCTTCCCAAAGGCCAAGTAATAACAAACACAGCCTTTACTTTGAGAGAAATAGTATTAACATGGTATCTGTTATTTCATGAGAGAGCTCTAGGAATCTTGGCAAATATGCACTCTATAAGTGAGATCAACATGTTTACAGATATCACTTTGAAACAGCTTGATGGACTGGGGCTCAAGGAGGAACTTAAAAATCCACTCTTTTACATGAAAGTTTATCATCTGAAGAGACCATTTCTGTCCCCTAAGATTGACCTCCCCCCATTTGCATATGGTTACAGACTGACCTGAGCTTCAGGAAATCCATGGGCATAGCTAACTTTGGAGAATGGACAAGTATCTGTTGCTTAGGTTGTTAATGGACAAATATTGAAGGAGGAAGGTTAATAATTTTCCCTGTGGGTTCAAACCCTTTTCTCCCCCAATTCTTATTTACTCAGCTGCTCCTTATTGGAGGAAGCAATAACAACATTGCAGGTTATGTAGTTCTGGGTTAAATAAGTAGAATTGAGTTTAAAATCTGGCTCTGTGATATCTGAACTCAGGGAATTGGTAGGAAGTTATTTACACTGAACATCTCCATCTCTTCACTGATAATCAGCAGTACCCACTTCTTGGCTTTGCTCCAGCTAGTCAATGTGCACCAAGTGGATCATTATTTAAAAAGCAGTTCTTCTGGACGTTGAGCATGATGGAGCTAATGAGAGAACCTGCTCTTCCTCTAAGTGCGAGTCAAGATAGTATTGGCATGATATCAGCACAATCCATCCCAAAGTTTGCTCTTAAGAATCACCGGGCCTAGCAAACACAGAAGTGGATGCTCACAGTCAGCTATTGGATGGATCACAGGGCCCCCAATGCAGGAGCTAGAGAAAGTACCCAAGGAGCTAAAGGGATCTGCAATCCTATAGGTGGAACAACAATATGAACTAACCAGTACCCCCTCCCAACCCCCGCCCCCTGAGCTCGTGTCTCTAGCTGCATATGTATCAGAAGATGGCCTGGTCAGCCATCAGCGGAAAGAGAGGCCCATTGGTCATGCAGACCTTATATGCCTCAGTACAGGGGAACGCCAGGGCCAAGAAGTGGGAGTGGGTGGGGGAGCATGTGGGGGACTTTTGGGATAGCATTGGAAATGTAAATGAAATAAATACCCAATTTAAAAAAAAAAAAAAAAAGAATCACCATCCTTGTCTCAAATGGCCCTGTTCCTCACATATGGGCCTGTACTGGCACCAAGTGGTGACTCTTGAAGTACCTGCTGAGGATTCATTCTGTTGGATCCACATACATCCTCCTCCTCCAGCTGACAACTTATTGTTTGAATTTGAGCATCAGTTAACTTTTGTTTTAGATGTGACTAAATGACAGTGTCAGATAGCCGTATCTGAGAAAATAAAATGCTTCTCATGCTGGTATGGAGTGTCAGCTTCTGGTTTTAATTGATTCTATGTATATGCAGTTTCATCATCTTCCAGTTTATGGGTATTATAGCAAAGTAATTAGCATCTTATTTCATTCTCAAGACTGACCCTGTTTGACTAGCCAATTATATGGTCATTGGATAGTCCTATAAATATGCAAATGAAAACAAGGTATCTGTGCCTGATTCATGTGCCAGGATAAATGTTTAAAAAAAGCTTTAGGGAATTAAAATTTGATGCTTAATACTGAGGAGCCAGTGTAACCAGCTAATGCTCAGCTTGACTCAAATAGCTGGGAGTGATTACTTCAGATCAAGCTGCTAGCAACAGCTAATCCTGGGGAAAGCAGCAGAATCTATGTGTGCCTCTGGGTATGTGCACACATACATGTGTGTGAAGGAGGAAAAAAGCAGTCAGTGCTAAGGGGAAATATTAAATAGCCAATCATGGGGTTTAGGGAAAGTCACTGAACATGGTGACTGGAGAGAGAAGGACAGTAAATTTTGTGAACCTTTGAGAGGTGGCTGCAGCACCCATTACTGAAGAAACTCAACTTAATATGATTTTGAACACCTTTTTGTTATTTTTTTCGTAATGGTATTCATAGATTATGTTCATGTATTACCTTGATAATGATAAATCCTGCATATATGCTGTACATGCAAATATTTTCTTTATATATGTATTTTATATATGTAATATGATATATATGTATGTACAATGTGATAGTTAATATTGTCAACTTGATAGGATCTAAAATTAACTAGGATAATCACCTAGTTATCTAGAATCATCTAGTTAACTAGGATAATCAACCTCTAAACATATCTGAGAGATTATCTACACTAGGGTAACTCAAGTGAAAAGTCCCACGCAGAATCACCCCATTGGATGGAGTCCCTGATTGAACAAAAAAGGAGAAAGCAGTCTGAGTGTTGATTCACTGCTGTTGAGGGGTGTTGATTGAGGGAGTTGATCAACACTTTCTGCTTCCTGACTACGGGTGCAATGTGATCAGCTGCTTCAAGTTCCTGCTGCCATGCCTTTCCTTCCAAGATGGGCTAGATTCTCAAACTCTAAACCAAAATAAACACCTTTGTCAGATACTGTCCTAGTAACAAAAGAAGTAATGAATAAAGACACAAACTTGTCTGTACCGCTGTGACAGTTAATTCTAATTACAGTTTTCTTCATTTTGTATTAATTTAGGGGAACACCCTTGAACATACCACCTGTAGTGGTCTCTTTGATTGGACTATCATGGGACTCTACAGGACAAAATTAAAGACAGGCTATTCAATTGAATGATACTGATTATCACAATTTGCATACTTAAAAAGTAAAACATCTGGCTACAGTGGTGAGACAGATGCACAATGGAAAAATCTGAATTTTCCTTGAATTGGGAGGGAAACAAAGGTGACATTTTAAACAATGAGAAAGGTGAGATGTAAGAACAGAAAGTGTGAGGTGCTGTGCACAGATTTGACTTTGCCTTCTAGACCAAGTGTGTCATGTGGCTTCTTACAAGGGTGGGAGGGAGAAGAGGAAGAAACAGTCTGTACTTCATTTATTGAATGCAGCTTTCGCTGGTCACATGTCAACTCAATACAAACAGCCCAGTACAGGGTATGCCATGAACTCTTGTTCTCATCAATGTAAACACAACATTAATAGTGAAGAGTAAAGAAAATGGGTCCAGTGTTTCTTCCATATGCACAATGGAGAGGTTCGTGCCAACACTTGGACAGGTCCTGAGGGGAGACTAAGTTCATCAGCTCCCTCACTTTCAACAGTGAGGCAGGGAAGAACACAGAGATACCTGACCCATTTCTTCCAGTGGCTTCAACGTAGTCATACAAGTGTTCAAATTGGACTTCTGTGAACTGTTCAAGTTCTTCTAAAGGCCCAAGAAGGGAATCATACTTTCTGTGAGTGCTGAAGTAGTTCGATGAAGCCCTTTCCTTGTGGCTTGGTGATGGTCCATAGAAAATGTGAGTTGCATATAGTGTTTGGACTCATATTTCTGTAGTCCCTGTCATAGTACTGGATCTAGAGAGTGGAAACTTGGAATCAGGTGGTCTCAGTGTTCATCATGAAGGAAGCTGTTCACTCAGGAACATTCTCCACGGATGCTTGACTTTGCAGGGCCACTGCTGTTGAGGGGTGTTGATTGAGGGAGTTGATTTTTCTTTCAGAGCTTTAAGGATTAGATTTTTAAAAAAACTTAGATTTCTAGATCAAAATGAACAAAATCCCCCAAGTTCAAACAACTCAAAACAAAACAAGAGTGACTTTGAGAATAAACAACCAATTCATCCCTCCTTCAGGTCCCTCATGTATAATGTCCATATGAGAGTCTCCAGATGTTTGTTTGGGTCCTTGGGTTGCTATCCATATGGGGACCCAGCTAGGTGGCAGGATACATTTCCATCGTAGGAAGCTTTATTGCTCTTACTTTCTCAACAGCTAAGGTTTGACCCATCATTGTTAAAAAGCACTGGGAACATCCAGAAGCCCTGACTTGGTCTGTGGCTTTGTGATAAGTTGTTAAACTCTTCATTTGCTTCCACTCTTCTATGTACCATCCTGGAAGCACCCATGGTGGGCTGGGTCTCTGTCCAAGACTTCAGAAGAGAGCAGCTTTGTGGGGCCAAAGAGACAAAGGGAAACAAACCAAAGAAAAGCAGTGTTGGATTTTGTCTTCAAAGGCTGGGCCCCAGCAGGAAGTGGTTCTTCCCTTGTGGCATGTCTCTCCCTGGTGGTGGCCTTCATAGTGCTAGCTATTGTTCTCAGCTGTGAGATATTTCAAGGCAGCAAAGCCATATCGTCGGGACATGTCTTGTTGAAACTCTTCCTTCAGGGTTTTGAGACAGATGCGGTATTGCTTGTTGGAACGGAACTTAGTGATGTCGAAACTAGGGGCATGGGGCATGTGGATCATGTAGGCATTGGGCAACACGGTGAACTCATACTCCTAGAAGGAGGAAGACAAGAGTAATGAGAGATCTTGAAAGAGCTTTGGGTCATGTATGATTCTGAATCAAGGGAATGGAGAATAACACCAGGAGGGGCCACAATAGCTCCAGAATAACTTGCTTCAGCGTCCTGCCCATGAACTTATATTAAAATTAAAATATCAGAGTCATCTGAAGTTTGGTTTTCTCATATACAAAGTGAGAGTGATAAAATCTATCTTGAAGTATGATTATGAGGGTAAAACTCATACTTTATGGGAAAAAGAAACAGAACACATGTCCACCCCAGAGGCTCTCCATATAGCACATAGTCAAACTCTAATAACGTGACTATGCAATCTTCTCTTGGACAGTGAACTTTCATCTGTTTATGTGACAGTCTTCACAAAAAGTATAAAAAGAGGGGACAAAAGAAAAATAAAAGGCAAGGAAAAAAAAAGCAAATGTTAAAGCTCAATGTGGTGACTCATGTCTATAACCCAGCACTTAGAAAGCCAGCATGAGAAGACTGCCATGAATTCCAGGTCAAACATACCAAGTTTCATCAGTCTAAGCCTTAGTATAAGACCCTTTCTTAAAAATAGACATATAAATAATTATGTAAATAAAATACTCAAATAAAAAACTAAATGTTTAGCTATATTAAAGCTTAAGAATAATAAAAATTTCCTTGACTTCTTATAAGTGAACAGTGGATACAAGTTTAGGACATGTAACAAAGATAGAACCCAGCACATGCACAATCTCTATATATCTCCTTACTCCAATTTGGATTCATGTCATCTACTTTGTCAGCCCAGGGCAGACAAGAATAAACTCAGCAAGGCAAACTAAGGACAGGAGAGGCAGATGCATCAGGCAGAAGACAGCAGCTAGTGGTAACGTAAAAAAAAAAAAAAAATCAGGAGAACATGCAAGACTCTAGAGCCCACCTGTCTGGGCATTTTACACAGGGACAGAGTGGGCTACCCATCCACCAGGCCCTATAGCTGTGGCTCTGTGAGTGCCTCACTATCTTAAGTCACTGGAATGAATGGATAAGATGGTGTCTGATGAGTGCTATAGGCAAATACAGGAAAGTATATGGTCCATTTGCAAAAATTCTGTGAATGTGTCTAAAACAGAGGCTAGGCCTTTGTGACAGGGAAAAAATAAACTTTTTTTGAATGGTCACTACACAACACTGTTGGGCCCAGAAATACCACTGTTCTTGCTGGTAGCAGCAATGGTAGGCTAGGATTCATGGTCTCTAAGCAGGTTTATCAGTCAGGACATGGGTACCAATAGATGGATATCATGTTTTGTTTTGCTCAGCATCGATACTGTTCCACAAAGTCGGTAGATTCTCAGTCACCTGGGATGGCTCAGTTTCAAGGGAACATGTGTGTCATGAATAGCAAATGGGGTTGACAAACTACCGTCTGTCTGGTTTGCTTCAGTGGTATAAATGAAGCAGTGGTGAAACCTAGCCATGAACATTATTTAGAGAGCACCTATGGAGGAACAACAGTGGCAGAGCTGAGCGGAGCGACTTTCAGGTCTCACAAAGCTCCATGTAATTACCATCTAGTCCTTTTCAAAAGTGTATAGTACCTAGCTTAACCTATTAAAATTCTGTAGACTTCTTCTGAAGCAGATGTTTGCTAAGTACTGTGTATATGAATAAAGGCTTTCAAATGGAACATAGTCTAAAAATCACTGTTGTTTTGATTGAAGGGCAGAATAATTAGCAACATTTTAGTGGCATGTTTTGTGCCACTTACAGTGAGGCAATCATAGAATTTGGTGTCCAGTCATAAGCAGTAATCCTCTGCTTATATTCTTCACCAGATGGTGGGGGTAGGAAGCTATCATTTGCTTAATCCTGGCCAGAAACCTAGTTCCTATGCAAGGGAAGAGGAAACGTTTGAGGTTGAAAGCCCAGAAAACAGATTCACATGTGCTAGTTCCTCAACACATCTTGTTCCTCTGAAGGTTCTTTGGAATCTTGTCTCCAAGGTAGTTTTTCAGCTCTAATATCTGTCTATCTCTTCTCCCCCACATAGTACCAGGCTAGTGTTTTGTTCTCACCTGTGCATCCAATTCCATGATGTGAGCCACTTTGTTCCAGCCAAAGCCCACAAATCTCCGATCATACTCAGGGCAGTCTCGTCTCACAACAACATATGGCTCAAAATCAGCCTCCCACTCAACCTGGTAAGGTGTGGTGGCAGTCCGCCACTTGGCAAAGTTTGTGGGTGCATGGCCTTTAGTCCATACGTGATACCTGGGACATGTAGAAAAAAGCCATTGAGTGAAGGGATGCAAGCTGAATTTTCCCAAACCTGGTGATGAAGAGGAAGAAGAAGTACATGTTGATATGGTCTTCCTGGTGAGATATACTGTGTCCCTGCAAAACTCTCATTCAAGTTCAAACTTTCAGTGCTTGTAAATGGGACCTGGTAGGGAACAGGAGCTTTATAACTATACTCAAGTTACTTATGAGTAAACCATGTACAGATTCAGACAGTGCTAGAATGAGGGACCTATCAAGAAACAAGCAATATCAAGGGTTGCTGGCAATCACCAAGAACAAAGGCAGACAGGAACAAGTAAGGCATCTTTCCTCGAGCCTTTAGAACATTATGGACCTACTAGGACCTTTAATTGGGATTTCTGACTTGCAAAATTGTTAAATAATAAGCAACTGTGTGCTAAGCCACCTATTTTGTAGTATTTTGTTACAGCAGCCCCAGGAAACTAATGCAGTCCCCAGTTATCTGTCATTAATGAAAAGACTCCATAGAAAGATCAATGAACTTTTGAGCACTTGCCATCATTTCCAAGACATCTATCTCTGGTTATTCCTATCAGGGCCCACTGGTAGTCCTGATCAACCCTCAATGATGGGGCAGGATTTAGGAGTAGGATACCCCTCTGGTTATATTCTATTCTATTATATTATGAGGCAAGGGTGTACTTTTTATAGACATAAAAGTTACTAAGCAGGTGCCTCTGAAGTTAATGAAAATTGAGATTACCAAGGTGAGTATGATCTAAGTCATGATCTTTCGTATCTGGAAGGAAGTAAAGAATTATGTTGTGAGCTGTTTATAGAGACAGGGTGAAAAGCAGGAGCCAGGAACCAATGGCATACATATCCAAAAGCTAGGAAAATGAACACTTCAGCCTGTGGTAACAAGAAAAGAAAGCCTATCAGCACCCAGCAAACAGGAAGAGGGTCTTGTGGCACTGGAGAAGACCTGAATTTCTTTGGACATTTGCTTTCCACACAGCAATGGCCTGGACAGAGAGTTGGTTATTGCATACAAGCAGACAGAGACAGTCAAGTTGTGAGACTGCTGCCTTACAGTATTGTGGTGGTGCTACTCTGTTATCTGGCAATGAGAAATGGACGACACGGCGATTTGAAGATTGTACTTGTTAGGCATTTACTCTGAGTTGGGATGATTTTAAATGTTGTATATGCATATTGTTTTAAATTCTAAAAATGATCCTGATGCTCAGTTGGAAATAGTAATGAATCCTAGGTAGTCTGGCTCAAGGGTCAGCTTGTGTGCTACTCTCCTCAACATGCATATGAGGGTAGAAGGAGCAAGGGGCGAGGCAGAAAGACTTGCAGATTAGGACTCTGTTCTCTCTCCCTTTATGTTCCTGAATGTACCATGTTCCCTTTTCAATCCCTCTTTCCCACCTCATCTCAATGCTTTCTTTGCAGCTTTAAGATCCATGGCATTCTCCTCCCTCAGCACTATGTTAGTGCTCTGTTCTTACTGGTGTATTCAGTTTTATGATGTGAGGAAAATACATTGGAAAGATGAGAGGATGAATAATCTAAAACTTGTGAGGTGTCAGAAAGCAAAGAGAGCAGTGAGTGGGGTGGGATGCTGTCACTACAAGTAATGGGGAAGGTGAATGCACAGAATGAAATGAATGTACAGTTGAAGGTAACAGAACGGGATCAGGAAAGATGGTAACCTAGCGTTAGACAGAATGAAACACAAGGAAGGACCCAATAGCTTAGCTGCCAGAGAGAGAAATACAGCTAATGGGTTTCTCTAATGAGATTGTATTTGTTAGGCATTTACTATGTGTTAGGATGACTTTAAATGCTGCAGATGCATATTGTTTTAAGTTCTAAAGATTATTCTGATCCTGGGTTTGCAAATAGCAATGAATCCCAGGTAGCCTGGGAACATCTCTGTAAAGCAAACAAGGCTGTGAAAGTGAGTGCCCTATGGCAGGTAGCATTCCAGTGGCAAGGCTAAAACTCTTCCCTAAAACTCTTGTTTCATCAAAGAGACTGAATTTCTGCCAGACCAGCACACAAACTCAATCTAACAGACTCAGTGTGTTGCTGTGTAGGACAGGCTGGCTGGGTAGAGGCAGGGATTTGAGTTCAATACCAGCAAAGTAGTGTCCAGCAAAGCCAATTATTTAAACGGAAAGGGTAGGGGTTACTTAAAGATGTGTCAGTGATAGGTCTAATCTAGAGATTAGGCCGTGGAACAATTGATTTTCTATTTGAGAATTTGCTGAACAGGCAGCTTTGATATGTGGTACTTTTGACAAAATGAGCATACCATAGATGACTGGGAATTCGTATTTGGTCCCAAACATAGCAAAGAAGGGCCAATGGTCAGGGTTCACATCTCAGTTCTACCACTTATGAGCAGCAGACCCTGAACAATCAAGTACTTAATAGTTTCTTCTTATGTGAGCTGGGAAAATCATACCTACCATGAAAAACTGCCCAGGAGCTTAAGCAAGACAATAGTACAAACATTGGCACAGGGCTAACATGCAGGAGACATCCCACAAACATTGTTTCCTTACTAGACAGTTAATAATGGCTACTAACAGCAGCCTGCTTGGATTTGCATCCTTTTGTTTAGCAGGTTGGACAGGTTAACTGCCTTGTTTCTTTCTCCTAGTAAAGCAAGAGGTAATAATATCATTTTGTTTGTTTGTTTTTTGAGACAGGGTATTTCTGTATTGTCCTGGCTGTCTTGGAACTCACTTTGTAGACCAGGCTGGGTACGAACTCAGAAATCCACCTGCCTCTGCCTCTGCCTCCCAAGTGCTGGGATTAAAGGTGTGTGTGACCACTGCCTGGCATAATATCAATTTTTAACATGAAGTGAATTCTCACAAAGCACTCATGGCCATATCTGCTTATGTGGTTAGAGAGGCAGTTTCTATTCACTCAGTCTGGCCTGTTGACAGCATGACAAATGGCTGGGCAGAAGATGTGGAGTGAAGTTACGACAACGAACTCAATACACACACTCACACCACAACCTAAAGACTGCCTGGGGAACCTCTGTCTTCTGTTGTTCCAGCAGACACTGGGCCACAGGGTCTAGCCATACCAGGCAACCTCAAGCTCTGCCATGTCTTCAAACTTGATATGTGTCAGAGCAATGTGAGGAACTAGTTTTAACACCAGGGTTTATGGCTCGGGATGAGACCTGAGACTATATTCACAAGAAGGTCCCAGACAACTTGGCCATACATACTCTGAGCACCATGTCCCTGAAGGATGCAGAGAGGGACAGAAGCTTCTCATGCCAGACGTGGTGAAGAGTAGGTCTCTTTGGAGAGCAGGTGACAAAAGCAATTTCTCAGAGGGAAAGTCTGTAACTTAGCACTTGGCATGGTGGTCTGCAAGCTGCTCGCCAGAGCAGTAATCATGGATACAGCAGGCCTATATATGGCCTTGAAGTGACCTGGGGTAGCAGAAAGAACACCTTGGACATTTGATAGGTATTTGGCTACTGAGCTATAGTAACTGTGGGAGACTCAGATGAAAGTTTGGCTTCAAATCTCAATTTCCAGTACTGATTTGTGATTTTTATGTTTTCAAACAAGAATTGATATGAAAATCAAGGGCTTGTCAGCAGCCCAGTGCTATTTCAGTTAAGAAGACAGGCTTGGTGGTTCCTCAGGTTCTACCACTTATCAGCCATGCGTCACTGAGCAGATTATTTCATTACTCACATTAGTGTTTCCGCTGCAGAAAAAATGGAATTCACTTTATGTTGTTGTCAGGATTATGTTCATCCCAATGCTTGGTCCATACAAAGCATGTAATTTATGGGAAGTAGAAAGTGATGGCTTTGGGTTGGGGAGAGGAATTATTCTAGGTTCCTTTTTCAGAGTTCTAAATGGAAGATGGAGGCTGAAGATTGAGTCCTTGCTCCACCAGACACTCTCAACTCCCCATAAAATATAAAGATGCATGAACTTGATGCCATGGAATGAATATCATTACCCATAAACAGTTTGAAAATGCCTTTCAGAGGTTTTGTAGTATCTGTACAACCCAGCTGTTATGCTTAAAAATACTTGTGCCCAATTCAGGCTGTACAAAATTGCATGCTTTTTACTCAGAGGAAGGAGGGGTCACTACTACATTGTATGAAATAGAGGAATGTGAACTGTGAGCAGAAACAGGTAGATGCAATGGTTCCGTACATACTGTTTCACCTGAAAGAGATTAGCAGGATTCCTACTTCCCTAGTCCCGACTCAAACAGTCAATGTTAGAGTCTAGAGCTCATTAATACTGTGCAGGTGAGTACTGGGACGTTCTGGACAGCACAGCTCCCTGAATACCCTTGGAGGCACTGAGATCTGGGAATGAGAAAACCAATAGTTTTTTGGTTGCAGCTATCACTGGGCAGTTGGCTCTTATATCAGTTGTGCGTAACTATGGAGTTCCATTAATGACTTTAGATGATGGTTTTAGTTGCAGGTGGTGACCTTAGATGTCTGTTCCATGCCCTAAGAGTTTCGAGATTAGACTACTTACACACACGCAACAGGAAAAAGAAGCCTACAAGGGATCTCAGAGTAAAACCCACTCAGTAAGAGAATTAATGTATACATCATGGTTTTAATTGTCAAATTGATACAAGAATGTCTCAATGAGGAATTGTATACATTAAGTTGGTCCATAGGATGTCCTGTGGGCATTGTCTTGATTGCCTTAATTGATATGGAACACCTATTCTAAATGTGAGTGACAACTTCTCACAGTGGCCAGACTTGGAAGACAAAAAATTTTGCTTACTGGATTTTCACATTTACTGACGAATTTATTGTTTCTGTTGCTGCTGCCGTCAACAGCTCCTCTGTGATATGAGGACTAGTGTTTTCAGGTATCCAATGTATGCTGAAGAGCAAGAATCTACAAGGTCTTTGGTATCAGATTGGTATTGTACTCAACCTCCTGGATTTCCAACTACCAAATTCTTGATTCTTCACTGTTGGACTAATCTGATTGTATTGCAAAAGATAGTCTAATAAATTCACTGTAAATATATATTCATTCTACCATTTTTTTTCTTCCAGAGAAAACTGGTATGTATGTACCAAAGGCAGAATTCTGAGCCAAAGGATAATGACAGGGCCCTAAACAGTGTTTGTTTGCCATAGCAGGCCTCTCCTTCCACCTGAACATAGTGCCTATCATCCATGTATAAAGCAGAGCAAATAACATGCTAGAAAAGGAGAATAGATAGAGTTTCAAGGTCAGTGGGCTGAGTATCTTTCTTTGGTTTTATTGTAAATTAATACAACCAAATGACCTCTTTGCCAACAGCTTTGACATCTAGATATTCTGGGAGAGAGATCCTTTTGTGCACCCCAGATAATTGCTGTGAGGGTCACTCACCTGAATGTGAATAGGGTCCCCATGTCCAACATTGACAGCAGCTCTGCTTTTGACTTGGGGAAAGAGAGTCTGTAGCGCAGTGTTTCAAATGCTGGGACAATCATTGCTTTCTTGGTATTGGCAAGGTCAAGCTGGATGACAGATTTCCTGAAAGAGAAGTAGATAGAAATACAGAGTGTCTTTGATATCAGTTCAAGTCCCTTCATTGTGAGGATAGCTGATGGTCGTCAGCCCAGGGAGGCTAAGCAACTGTTTAAATTCCTCACAGGGAACAAATAGAGGAACTGACAGGTTACCATGGCTGACCAACAGAATATCAGGTTAGACCATACAGGTTGGGTCTACTTTCAGCAAAACTATAGAGTGTGCTAATATTAGAGCCAAGAACGGAACAGGACAGTCTAAAAAGACTTGTGTCTACCTGTCCTATAAGACAGGGCATAGAAGACCAGTGATATGAAGCCACTGTGAGGAAAGACCAACCATGAACCATCAACCTCTGGAATGGCCTAGATCATAGCCCTGCACAGTAGGTAGAAACCCTTTCCACACAGAACCAACACCTAGCCAGGTAAGTCAGGAGTCTGATGGATTTCTTGGAATCAAACAACTTCATTGACTCCTACTCAGTCTTCTGTCCCTCAGGACCTGTCTCCTAGTTTCTGACCACCTGTGTGTTGGATTGTCAGCTTGCAGCTCAGATAATTCCTCTTAAAAAGGGAGAGAGGCTCAAAGATGGCAACATAGCATGAAGCTTTGAAGAAATACAGATTGAGTCTGCACCCGGAGCTGATCCTGTGCCTGGAGAGAGCTGGCCTCCCAGGAGTGATGGCACACCTGTAAGCACAGGTAAAACCACCACTTCTGCTCTGAGAGACCAGCCTGAAGACCTCAGGACACAGGAACTGAGGAGCAGCCTGAGACAGGATCCTTCCGGTTTCTGTCTTCACCCCAGAACTGATGAATATGGATATGAGGCCATCAGGTATCTGGATCAATCAGCAGGCTAAAAAGAGCACTTCTAGGAAAGTTCATAGAAAGCTAGGTATCCAGGTAGCAATGCTGAGCCCTGAGGTGGGGGACTCACACTGAGTACCCTCATCAGTAAAATGAATGGAGGTGCTGTTCTGCAAAAACACATGCAAACAAGTACTCAATAAATATTAAATGTAGATAAGGCAAAATGGAAAGGATGTATGGACCCAAAGAAATGCCACCTGGTTAATGTCTATTGGCAGGCATCCAGACTGACTCACCTGACACCACTTCTACACTTTTCCATTACACACCAAAGAAAATATGAAGAAAAGTAGCTGTGTGTCCCATTGGACAGAGTGGAATTATACTGATTACTCATTTACACATGCTACAAGATACAGTGTCTGCTAGGGAACCATGTTTGTTTCCTGGAACATAAATAAAGGGAAGGAAATGAAATACCCATGGCTTATAGGTAATTATCAGTGGCGCAAATTTTGATCAGTGATGGAAACCTGACCAGTTTCATGATGTGAACAGTCTTGGCTGAGAAACAGTCTGACATCTTACCTTCCAACACCTTTGCCCTAAAGGTCTTACCAGCTGTCAGTTTTACCAGCTGCTCCTAAGTCCTAAGTGTTCTGACGTCTCTTGCCTTTAGACCCATTGACATTTCAGCCTAATCTCAGCTACCAGATCTTTCTGAGTCCTTCCATGCCCAACCACACCTACATGCTGTACTCTAGTTGACACCATAGCTTAGCCTCACAGCACAGTGTGGGGTGTCATAACAGTGTTTCCCCATGACGACACATCTGTCTGGGAGCTTCTGTCACTGTTCATGCTAGCATCGAAAGAGGACTGTATGCTTATTGCTAGCTGGGAAAAAAATTCAGAGTCTTAACTTTGTTTTCTGTGGATCATGATTATATCATTGAAAAAGTCAGAAATGGAACCATAGTAGATCAGAGACCATTTGTCTGTTTCTCATGTTCATGAGAGAAAAGAGTGAGATAGCTCCACGTAGTTACCCAACTGTCCTGAAGGTAGCAGGGAGTTTGCAAGGGGAGGTGCTAGGGTGATGATTGGCCAACTAGTCCAATACAGTTGTGAGCATGCTATGGGACACAGAATTAACTCCTGCAGAGCACCTACTATAACCCACTAGTGGTCTGCTAGTGCCCCTTCATTAGCTAAGAAAAAAGTAGTGCTAGGAAGTAGAGCAAGCTCAAATTCGGGTGAGTGTGATTTCGCCATGTCCCCTGACCTTACTTAACAGTTCTGCAATCAAGAGTAAAAGCTGTTTCTCTACCAGCTTTGTTACAAGACACAGGTAAGGGCTAAAAGAGACTTTGGTGACACTCTGCAGCTTTGCCTATGCATAGACCTGACAATTATTTCTAATTAAGCTGTTTGTTTTTGGTATATTAGTTAGTTGCTAAGCAACTGCTTGGTGAACTCCAAAGCTGCCAGAAGTATGACATAAGCAAGAATTTGGGGTA